>NC_046979.1:15336165-15656165 GCF_009769545.1 Cyclopterus lumpus
ATCTCCCCGGTGGATCGTCAACTTTATGGAACAACATTCAAGAGAACTCCTTTATACAGTGCCTGTTTATGGCAGGATGAGCGTTAGCAGGCCATGATGGCGAAAAAGCAAGATGCCCGGCCGCCCATTTACAACCTCATTGTCGTGGGTTTGTCAGGAACGGAGAAAGAGAAGGGCCAATGTGGGGTTGGCAAGTCCTGCTTTTCTAATCGGTATGTGCGGCCTAGTGCGGATGACTTCTACCTGGACCACACATCAGTGTTGAGCACCAGTGACTTTGGGGGTCGAGTGGTTAATAATGATCACTTTCTGTTTTGGGGGGAGGTGTCCCGGCTTCTGGAGGAGGGGCCTGAGTGCAGGATGCATGTTGTGGAGCAAACGGAGTTCATTGATGACCAGACATTTCAGCCACACCGTAGCACCGCTATGCAGCCCTATATCAAACGGGCCGCGGCAACCAAGCTGGCTTCAGCAGAGAAGCTCATGTACTTCTGTACCGATCAGCTGGGCTTGGAGCAAGACTTTGAGCAAAAACAAATGCCTGAGGGCAAGCTGCAGGTTGATGGCTTCCTGCTTTGTGTTGATGTCAGCCGGGGCATGAACCGCAACTTCGATGACCAGCTGAAATTTGTAACAAACCTGTATGGTCAGCTCAGCAAGACTAAGAAGCCCATTGTGCTGGTCCTCACCAAATGTGATGAAGGAGTTGAACGCTACATCAAAGATGCACATACCTTCGCCATTACAAAAAAGAGTCTACCAGTAGTGGAGACGTCTGCACGCTCAAATATAAATGTGGACCTGGCCTTCCTCACTCTGGTTCAACTTATGGATAAGAGCAGGGGCAAGCCCAAGATCATTCCTTACTTTGAAGCCCTAAAGCTCCAGAGTCAGCAGATAGCTTCTGCCAAGGATCGCTATGAATGGCTAATCAACCGCATAGTAAAGAATCATAATGAAACCTGGTTAAACACCAGTCGACGCATGAACACCTCCCCAGAGTACAAAGAATATGTCTTCTTGGAGGGAACGGCTAAATGCAAGAAGCTTTTTCAACAGCATGTCTACCGTCTGAAGCAGGAGCACATTGAGAGGCGTCGCAGAATATACCTAAGCACTCTGCCTTTAGCACTTAGTTCTTTGGTGCCTGACCTGGATGAGATAGATCAGCTGAGCTGGTCTGGGGTACAGAAGGTCCTTGAGTCCAAGCAGCACTTTGCCCACTGGTTTGTTGTTCTGGAGGACTCGCCATGGGAGGATACATCTCACATTGATAACATGGAAGATGAGCGAATCCCTTCAGACCTGCTGGAGACGGCCGAAGCGGAGGACATATTTAATGTCCACCTGGCACATCTGCGTAATGAGTGCAGACGGGCAGAGATGAGGCTGGAGTTTAAACACAAGTTGGCTTCCTCTCCCTTTGTCACACCCGGTAGACCCTGGGAGGAGGCCCGCAGCTTTATCATGAATGAAGAGTTCTACCAGTGGCTTGAAGAGCCAGAGTACTTGGACCTGTACAACCGTCATCAGAAGGAGATCATTGACCGCTCAAAAGAAGACTTTCAGGAGCTCTTACTGGAGTACTCTGAGCTTTTTTATGAGCTTGAGGTGGATGCCAAGCCAAGCAAGGAGAAGATGGGGGCCATTCAGGAGGTTTTGGGGGAAGAACAGCGGTTCAAGGCTCTACAAAAGCTTCCAGCTGAAAGAGATGCTCTGGTATTGAAGCATATTCACTTCGTCTATCACCCTACCAAGGAGACCTGCCCGAACAGTCCGAACTGTGGAGACTCTAAGATTGAACAAATTTTACTTTCACGTTTCCCCACGTGTTACCCCTTTTTTGATGTGAAAGCTCATTTTGGGGACACCAAGGCTGACAGAATTAACCTTGTCATACTAGGGAAGGATGGACTGGCAAGAGAATTTTCCAATGAGATTAGGGCTCTCTGCACAAATGACGACTGGTATGTGTTGGACGGGAAGATGTATGAGTTGACGCTGCGGCCTATCGAGGGAAATGTGCGTCTTCCAGGGAATTCTTTCCACACCCCCACTTTTACCCCTCACGGATGTCTGTGTCTGTATAACTCAAAAGAGTCCCTCTCCTATGTGATTGAAAGTCTTGAGCGACTTAGGGAATCAACTCTAGGTCGAAGGGATAGCCAGCTAGCACAGCTACCAACATCCCTGCTTTTAGTCACTAAAAGAGGTGTAGGAACATATGTGGATATAGGTGGAGAAACTGCCTTAAATCTGATAACGCAGGGACAGCAGGTTGCAAGGAGGCTGCAGTGTAGCTTTTTAGACCCTGCCTCCCCTGGTGTGGGCTATGGCCATAATGTCAATGAGACTCAAATCAACCAGGTGCTGAGGAGCCTTCTGGATATTCGGAGGAGCATATCTTTTAGTAGCAGCTCGCCTCCCCTCCTCCCTGACCCTCCAGGTCTCCGAGACTCTCCTCATCAGCCGGCCCCAGAGGCTGACCTACGTATTGTCATGTGCTTAATGTGTGGGGATTCCTACGACATTGAGCAGCTCCTGTCCCCTTTCTTAATGCGTCAGCACTGCAGGCCCATGTCTAATAGTGGCACTTCTGTATTACTGGAGCAGACGGTTGGAGGACACAAGCTGGCTATAGAGCTCTCTCTGCTCTCATACCACGCCTCCTTCACTTTGCGGAAGAGCAGGTTGGTGCACGGCTACATTGCCGTGTACTCGGTCTCCCGAAAAGCCTCCCTGGAGACCCTGTGTGCATTCTTGTGTGAGGTTCAGGACATCATCCCAGTTCAGCTGTTGGCAGCGGGAGATAGCCAGGCAGAGCTGACTGACAGCGACTATGCCTGTGAACAGCTGATCCAAGGGGAGGAGCTGGCCCGTGAGATTGAGGGTCGTTTCAATAGTGTGGTTTGTGGGTCCGGAGGGGTGGTGGGAGGCCTGCACAGGATAGAAATGTTCCATTCCTTTCTGATGGAGGTGATTGAGAAACGCAACATTGTGGAGGCCACACACATGTATGATAATGTTGCCGAAGCGTGCACCAGTGAAAACGTGTACTCCCCACGCTGCAGTTCTCCCAGTCCTGTCACCATGTTGCTGGATTCAGAGGATGATGTAGAGCCATCGCCACCGTACTATGATGGCACACTCACTTCTCACAGTGGGGGCTTCAACCTGCCCGACTTAGATTCCAGTGACATCTCTGTCATCTCCGAGATCAGAGACTTTGAGAACAAGCTCAACAACAAAGTGCCCCCCCAAGTGAGAGTGAAACCGGGTGTCACTTTTGACTTCCGGAAGGTGAGCCGTAACCCATATATCGATACCCTGGGTCATCGCCGCTCCCTGCCCTCTGCTGTTACCTGGGTTCCCGGTGGGGATGTGGGCTACGATCCCTCAGACTACGCCGAACCCATAGACGCGGTGTCAAAACCTCGCCCGAGCAATGAGGAGATCATCTACTCGGTGCCACACGACAGCACACAAGGCAAAATCATCACCATCCGCAACTCCAACAGGATGCACTCCAACGGAAATGGCTCGGACAGCGAAGCAGACAGCAGCTCTCTGGAGCGAAGGAGGAAGTTCTCAGCGGCGGGGGTGAAGCCTCGTCTTTACCGCGACCGCTCCAAGCGGCTCGGCAAGTTCAGCAGCTTCCGCTCAAGCTTCATAGGCAGCGATGATGAGATGGGAGTGCTTCCAAAGTCCAAGGAGGATGACCTTGGGACCCTGAAAGGCGAAAGTCTTGTCAATGAGGAGAGTGAGGACCCAAAAAAGAGGAACATTCTGAAGAGCCTGCGACGAACAGCCAAGGTGTGTATTCCATCATCCTTTTCTGTTTTAATCCAAAAAGATTTATATTTACATGTTTATAATACAGAGACTTTGCATTACTTGTTTTGATCCTTTATGAAAAATAAACCGATGGGTAATTGACCCTCGCTCACTGTTGAGTGAGTATGTTTAATGGGGAGTTGGGGATTTGCTGCTGGATGGAGAACATTACACTCATGTTCCTCTGTCTTTATTTCTCCACAGAAATCAAGACCAAAGCCCCGTCCAGCCATTCAAAAGCCCCCGGAGAGCAGTTACTTTGGGGTCCCCCTGGTGAATGTGGTATCCCCAGACAGGCCCATCCCGCTTTTCATCGACAAGTGTGTCCGCTTCATTGAGACCACAGGTGCGTTGTTTCATCTTTCACCCACGTTGTGCTGTTCTGCATCTGAAACACTGACCATGGTCATTTCTCAGTTTGTATTCTTCACTGCAGGTAAAATACCTTTTTATAATCAATGTTATTGATTAGTCCCCTAAAATGAATACTTATTGTAGAACCCAGTGCACCTGTTCATGAGGACATTGTGATGTGAAACTAATACTAGAGTTCATTCAGTGAAATACTCGCCCAGAAAGTGCCAGCATCTGTACTGTCATGTCTGTTTGCAATGAGGCTAATTAAGTGTTTCTGCTTTGCTTGTTCCCCACTGTGCCCCCCCCCCCACACACACACCTACACACACACACACACACACACACACACACACACCTCCCCCTTTTTTTTTCTGCTGCGCTTTTTGTTTTCCTCAGGCCTGAATACAGAGGGGTTGTACCGCGTAAGCGGCAACAAGTCGGAGATGGAAAGCATGCAGAGGCAGTTTGAACAGGGTGAGCTGATCATCAGACTTGTTTGAACCAGCTGTTTGACGTGTAATTATGTGGCTGGCGACTCAAAATATAAACAGAGAGTTGCCAATGGAAAGTGACATGCGAGTGATTGTTCAGTCCTGATGACAGCGTCTAGTATAATGGGCTTATTTTCTCTGATCCCTCTAACTCTCTCATTCTCCTTGTGTAGACCACGGATTAGACCTGGTAGAGAAAGACTTCTCCATGAACACTGTGGCTGGAGCCCTTAAAAGCTTCTTCTCTGAGCTGCCTGAGCCCCTGGTGCCTTGTGTTCTGCAGGTGGACCTATTGGATGCTTTCAGTAAGCAAACACTGCTGGGCTGGGAGGGTCTTCACAAGCACATAAAAAGACGGGATGGTTTTGGCTGACCTGTTTTGCTCTGCTTTAGTGTTGACATGGTTGTGTACAAAGACATTTTAGTTTCAAATTACTGTGTGCGGTGGTGAGGTCTATATTTTGATAGTAACCTCTCTCTTTATGTGCAGAAATTAATGACCGAGAACAGAGGCTATATACCATGAAGGACGTCCTAAGGAGGTTCCCCAGGGAGAATTATGAGGTCTTCAAATTTGTAGTGAGCCACTTACACAAGTAAGTTCCCTGTCCACTGTTTCAATCATTTTGTGAATTAGTTGCTCCTCTGTGGTAGACACCCATCAGTTTGTTTTTTTCCTGCACCGTACGATGAGAGTTGATCATTTGTGTGCGTGTGTGTGTGTGTGTGTCCCAGGGTGAGCCAGCTGAACAGGTTGAACTTGATGACTAGTGAAAACCTGTCCATCTGCTTCTGGCCCACCCTCATGAGGCCAGACTTCACCACGATGGATGCCCTGACTGCCACGCGCACCTACCAGACAATCATCGAGAGCTTCATCCACCAGTGTGCATTTTTCTTTTACAACCAGCCCCTCCTCGACTCTCCCACCGGCCTAGCGGGCCTCCCTGCCTCGCCCACCACCACCCTCAGCGGGAGCTCTGCCTACTCTTGTTACCGCTCCTCCCCCCCCCACACCACCTCGCACTTCAGCCCCCTGCAGCAGTCCCCGCCCACCACCCCCCAGTCTCCCCTTCAGTCTCTGCTCCCTCCCCTCCACCAGCACCCCCACTCCCACTCCCACCATTCCCCTGCCGAACAAGAGACGCTGTGAGAGAGACGGTGACGCCACGTGTGCCCATGCTGATGCTGGACCTTAACACACACACACATAAACCTGTGCACTTGCACATTATGTCTTTGATCATTGACCCAGGTTATGAGATGGGAAGTGTATGAGAGACTTCCCTAACCTGCCATCTTTATCCACATGTATATGTATCAGCGCAGCCTCCCATTATCAGTGACTCTTCCTCTGCCCTCTGAGCCCCTCATCTCCTGGAATTTAAGGGTTTCAGGCCAGAAGAGGAGGACAGAGGTTGCTGTCACAGCAAGCATCTCTTGTGTCAACAGCCACCACGTATCCTACACTACAAAGAAATAGAAACCTCTATGCCAAGCTTGAAGAACTGATTTGTCGCCACCGTTTTTTTTTTAATATGTGTAAAACTGTTTTTTTTCCTTCTTTTTTTTCTCATGAAAGTACTGCCACTGGATTTTGAGACTGTTGCTCTGTAGGTCCTTTGGGCAGCAGTGTGCTCCATATAGCAGAGGTTCCTCTGTCTACCTTTGGGGCTCTCATCGGCTCTACTTGAGCGGTCACTATGGGGGTGGGGTGGGTGGGGGGGGGATTACACATCCAGGGATGCACTTTAATGATCACTGTTGCTTTTCCCTCAAAAGGGTTTTTCTTTTGTTGACATACTGTTTTCTTGTGTGTTTTTACTTTCACAGCTCAAACAGCCATACCCATTGCCTTTACAGAGCTCTGGCAGATCAAACTTTGTTTACATCAAACTTGTTTTTGTATCCACAAACTTATCTGAAGCACTTTTTGATAGTGTAGTGTTAAATTTGAAGAATTGCCACATTGATTAATTGTCCATATTGTTTGTTCAGTGGCTGAATGTGGCATCAGTGCAGGCTTGTGAGAGGGACAAAAAGATCCTTTTGTAAAAACTTGCGTTCTTTAAGTTGATCCAGAGGTACCATTTTTAGGTTGATGGGGAGTCTGAATCTTCCCATACGCCCTCAATCATCCAGCCATGTGAACACTAGTTTGTCCTCTTTCTAGCTGTTGGTTGAGCAGAATGGATGTTTAGGGAAGTTTGGTTTAATTAGACCAATATAATATCAGAGAAAACTTTGTCTGCCATCAGTCGAGTGAAGGAGAAATCTTTGAATGTGTAACGTAATCGTACCATAACACAACTCTGCATCGCCATCTGCTGTCTATTGAAACCAAACGCTTGGGCCATGACCGGTCGCTGGATGTGTTGCCGTGGCTGTCTATCAACCCGGGCTCTTTGTCGTCATCTAATATTAAGGACCTTTAACTCTGAAGGTTTAGTTTTAGTTCAACGCACTGTTACTGCTTGTCCTGCTATACCATGACCAGTAGAAGTGAGATATTTGTGGATGGGACACATTCAGGAAGCACCGTTGGCCGTTTACCTGCTCTAGCGTCTAGTTGTGTGCTGGTCCTCTTTTCAGGGGCAACAATCAGCAGATGTTCAGTGGGAGCACTGTTGATGAAGACCTGATGACTTCACCCATGAAATGTATTATAACTGTCTTTTCAATGGGGACGAGTCCAAATGGACCAGTAGAGGTTGTAGGTCTGTTCTGGTTCTTGGTTAACGACGATAACCGTACGAGTTAGATCTTTTGGCTGTCGTAGGATTTGGGATTATCACCGGTCATTTTACGTGTTCGTCCGTGTAAACTTAGGGCTTTCTCAAACTGCTCATAGCTGCGAGCTGTAACATAAAGACCGGCACAGAACCAGCCGAGCAACTGTCCCACTATAACGCAATTCCGGGAGTATATAATCTTACCACGTCACTTAATTTCTGGCACAAGCGTGGCAAATCTACCGTTCAATGAGGAAAACGTGAGTGCATCCTACTCTATAATGGTTGTTTATTTGTATGTTGGGGAACACCACCCGTTAGTCAATGGTAGAAAACATTTCTAGTGTGTATTTCAATGATTGAAAGTCCATTTTTACAATTTTTGTGAAAGGTTCAAGGCCACTTAAGTTTAGTGCATGATTAATAACGAATTAAAAAAAAAAAAAAAACACCAAGGGAGAAGGATGAACGCCTCTCCCTGTTTTAAAACATGAAATTAGTACGTGAACAAAACAAATACTAAAGTGAAATAGCTGAAACGTGAAGGTTTATGTACTGTGCACCAGAAGCAAACTATGGAATTTATCTGACTGAGAATAGTGTTTGAAGATGAAGGCCTTATGTGAACTGTATAATAGTTAATAAATTAAATTGTAAAATTGTCCTCTGCTTTCTCGTGGTGTTTGTGTCTTACTGAGCCTTCTACAATCGGAGCGGTACGTCCATTCATTACAGCAATCCCTCCAATTTGAAATGAAATTGGAAGTTCATTGTCAAATTTTAATTTTTTTCCGATTCCACACAATAGCAGTTAGATTAATATGGTCACTGCAATGGAGCCATGTGACTCAAGAATATCAAGCATATCATTTTGATGGTTCAAATGTTGAGAATTATGTGGAAATCCGATGATTTTTGGGAACAAGGCTACACCCTGCTGTCTGACAAAATATTAGACGGGCTACTATTATTATCCACATTTCTCACTGGAATAATGGAGCATGGTTTGAACTATTCTCCTGATTGATGTCAGGTGACTCTGTAAAACATCAATTATTCACAGCATATTAGTCATGATTGACTGCACTCTTTTGAGGGAACACAGTATCTGTTGACCTGTGTGGAGGGGTGAGACGTGATAATGTTATGATGCCATCTTGTGGCTGCACAGCTGATGTTCACGTCTCATTCCTCACTGTGGATTTGTGTGATTAAAAAGTGACATAACTCTGAGTTATGTGTTTCCAACCTTTACCTTCAATGCCTGGTGACCGCTTCATGTTCAGTTGCATGTTGGTGCCACAGATCTAAAGCAGGTGCATCTTTGACTACTGATAGGATGTTGATGTATGTTGATGACACACGTATGTTCAAACACCATGAAGTCATCTGACTAATCTCTTGTCATTCAGAGGAATGGGATTGTGGCATTATTTTCTGTACTGATTTGAATTCAGTACAGTGTTATGTTAATGGTGTTTTTCTTCTTCTCATGTTTAATATCTAAAACTGAATTAAAGGAACTCTCCAGCCTGAGCTTGCAAACTATGTCGTTTATGAGAAAGATGGCAGCTGAGAAGATGGATATGTGGGATGTTTCCCAACATTATGCAACACCTCTGACTGAATGACGTGTATCTCTTGATTTGAGTAGAACTGTAGCTTATTAATTAGCCTTTTCATTGATATCACATAAAACAAAGGGTGTTTCTGACCTATTTGCTTTCCTCTGTTATCAGTATTGTTAATGGCAATAGTGTTCAATTTATGACTTATTCTATGTGGTTCTTATGTTTCTCTGAAGTTCTCTATGAATACAATGTGTTGGCCTCCTTAACAACATAGTCACAAACACTTTAAGTCAGTATCATGGACACGTTTACACACTAGCGTATGAGAGAGATAATTGTCATAATGGTTTGTCCGTCTCCTCGCTTGAGAACTGCTTCAGCAGTCCAAATAATTTCAGATGATATGCAAACAAACCTGTTGAGAATGACAGAGGCCGTGACATATGAAAGATAGCTTTATTGCACAAGGTGTTAGAATGATCTTTTTAGTTTTTCTTTTCTTTTCATAGAAAATGTACTTTTGAACACAAGCAATTGCTATAACAAGCAACTCAAACAAATGTTTGGGATACCCTCAACATTTTTTTTTTGTTTTTTTTTTTTTTGTTTGTTTTGTTTTTCATACATTTTTTCCTTCAGTTTTTCCCTTTTAGCAAGCATGCAATGATTTTTTGAGGATGAACAAAATACAAAATAATGATAATAAAAAAAGTAAATAGGACAAATGACAACAGCAAAAACCTTTAAAAAAAAGAATAAAAATTCAACAAATTAGTATCAAAAACATAAAGGGAAAGAAAAAAAATGTTTTTTGCCCATTTCAGAAGTAAAATATTTTATTTTTGATACTATTTCAATTTTGAAATTGGGGCATTCAACCCTGATGTGTCCCCTGATTTATTCTGACGAAAATAGCTCTTCATACAAAACTGTGTTTTTATGTACAAGACTTAATCTATAAACAACACTGACAAAGGTAGAGATGATGGACCTAGCATGTTTCAGGTGGAGAATCTTTACTTTAATTTATCTGAACGGGGGAAAAGGACCGGAGCCAGAATGATTCAGGTCGACACGCCGACTCCAGTCCAGTTTATACACAACAGTAGTTTGTGTGAACAAAAGAGCTGCGAGTCCCTGATTTCACTTGGCTCAACTGGTTTTAGCCACAGCCCACACACCTCACTACCAGAATTTTGACAAAACCCCAAACAAATTATAATTAATATTATGAATCAAAATCAACGGACCAACAGAAATCCCCTCCCCTAAACAAACAAACAAATAAAGTACATGGATAAATAAATATAAAACACAAAACGCTATCATGGAGACATCCCAAAAGGTTCTTGTGTGAATGTACATCAGAGCAAACTGGAGGGGAATGGAGAGAAAGAAAGCAGGGCATATACAGTAATTCAGACAGGGCAACAACAAAGATATCAATTGAGTGAACATTATATCATTTTCAAAACTGAACTCCCTGACATATAACATCGCTCAACATTATATTATTTTACTTCATTCACATCATGACTGGGATTCTTTCAGCTATTTATACGTTTCTTTAAAGAGCGAAGCTCGGCTGGGTGACAGCAAGGCAGGCTGGGAAGTTGGTAGGATGTGTTACTGAAGCCTTAATCATGTATCATGTATCATGGCTCGCGTCGGCAGCCACTCTCCCAACATAAAACTCATTTGTGGAACCTCTGTGACACTTTCTTCAAATTGTTTTCCTCAATCACTCATGCTCAATAGAGTCAAAGAGCCTATATTCTCATAAACTTAAATATTATGACGGAAGGCTTTCTGCCATGATTGTTTCCGCCAAACACACGTATACAGCAAAGTAGGCGTTGAAACCCGTGAGGTTTTATTTTTATTTATTTGTCACCCAGCCAGCCTGCCTTTTCAGGGACTGAAACTAAAACTAAGTATATCTTGCTTTTCCAATCTCAGCGGTCTACATACAGAACATCCCGTATATATACTAAACTTTTTTCTTTCTTTAGGCCAACCTTTTCTTTTTCTTTTTTTAATTTGGGTTGAGCGATTGTCTCATTCTTAAATTTGACATTAACATTAAATTGCTGTATATACTACTACACTATTTGTAGTACATACACTTTATACTTTGTCATAATTTCACTTAAATGTCAATAATATACCTACATAGAAATATATATGTAAATTCTTTATAATACCAAATATTCTCTATTTGTAATGTGAGAACTATTAGCTGGTTCATTTGGGTTGTCATGATTTGTTTAAAAAGTTAGACACTGTTCAGCTGGGGAGAGATGTGTGGAGAATATTAATGCAATAGACATTTCATCCTTCTTGGAAGTGAACCTGAATCATTTATTTTGGAATCACCATTAAGAGAAAATCTGCCAATAGCTATTTGGGACTTTAAGAGACACATAGAGGGTAAAGATACAGTAAGAATAGGGAACTTAACTGGAAGTCCTGCAAATTGACAATAATACTCAAACTATGGAGGACAGTATGTGTGTGTGTGTATGTAAGACAGGATGGCCACACAGCTTCATACTGGCTATCGTAGTCTTCATCATCATAAACACAGAGCCTTTAGCTCCTCAATTATAGTCAATATTTCCAAATGACCACAGAATCACTTCCTTTTTTTTTTTGCTGTGCTACTCCGCGAGGACTGAGCGGAGCAGAGCGCCAGCCGGCTGGAACTGTTAGTTGGAGTTAGTAATTCTTTTATAGAGTCCCAGGTGAACATGAAAAGCAGGGTTAGCTCGGTCTCTGTCTGGGAGAACACCTATCCCGAGGAAAATTAGAACGCTGGGCAGTTCACCATTAGTTGGGTTGAAAGAAAGATGGTTGCATGCCCTTTCTGGCCCAAGACTGAAGAGCACCAGAGTGGGGCTGGCTGAGGAGTGTGATAGCAATGCAAGTCTGTGCAGGTGGACGGACTACACCAGTGTGTATGACTTGGAGTAGGCCCCCACACTCTGTTTCTGCAGTCTCCCCAGTGCAGAGGAGCTGCTCTCGAGCAGCGAGTCTCTGGAGCCCCCCACCTTGTTACTGTTGGTGGGGTTGCTGCTCGTGCTGGAAGTGGAAGCAGTTGCTGCAGTGTTGGAGCTGGGCATGGTGAGAGTCCTTTGGGGCAAGGTGGCGGTGCCAGAGCCCAAGCTGGCCAGCCCAGAATGGCCCAGCGTCAGGACCTGCTGCTTGGCAGGGTCTAGAGTCTTGTGGCGGCCCTGGGTGTGATACGCCCGCTGGGTCAGGCTGCGGATTGAGGCTTCCCGCGGTGGCACAGCTGGGCACGGGTCATGCAGCTCCCCTTGCTTGCGGAAGAATGGGTCTGTCTTCATGTAGAGGGGTAGGTTGCAGAATTCACCTGAGAGAGGCGAGAGAAGAGACGAGACAAGACCACACAGTGAGGTGATTGTGAATTTAAGGCATTTGTGTCTTTTCTATTGATGAAATTAAATATTTCCAAATGCAAATGAATAAATATGGCCCGGGATTTTTCTTACTACATTATAACTCGTGACTTGTTGCAGAACAAACCACGCCTTTAAAGGATTGCTTTGGCATATCAGCCAGGAAACTTCAAGATGACCACTTGGTTTTTGATTGAACTTTGGATCATCCAAAGTGTGGGATTTCCCTTTGTATCTGACACATTATTGTATCATTGTATAATTGTGTATTGTCTTTTCTTTTGTGTGTCAGCGTTCTCACACCAACTCCCACAGAGTGCAGTCCATCCCCACTTTGTATTTATATGTATTTATATATTTATCTTTGGTATTTTGTATTATTTGTTTGGTGAAATCTCTTTGGACTCTAGTCCAGCATTGTTGTTGTGACTCTTTGTGGCCCTTTTGTCAAGGGAAGACCATTTACCATAATTTTAAGTCACAGTAAATAAAACTCCTTGTTTTGAGTTAGGAGAAAAAAGCAGGTATTAATGCACCTTTTTCGTACTTACTTTTGTTAGCGCGGTGGGGAATGGGCACAGCCACATTTTTACCGCGGTCGTAGTCCTGCGGTTTGGGCGGTGAGGCAGTGAAGCGGCAGATGCCTGGTTCAGACGGCGTGCTGAGGGAGGTCATGCTGTCTGCCGGGTCATTGGTACCCGTGGTCATCTGGTCAGATGAGCTATCGGAGATGAAACACTCCGTAATGGTGAACTTGGCATGCTGCAGGTGCTCCTCCAGCTTGGCGTGCTCGTAGGCCCTCGCCAGCTCCTCATAAGTGGAGGAGGCGCTCTCTGTCGACACCATGCTGTTGCGACCCTTATCTGGAAAAACATACATAAAAACACATACATTTAATATGATAATTGTGGCCACAACGTTTACTGAGCTGTTTTGATTGATTCAAATGTTTTGTTTTAGAGAAAACTGTTGGTTGTGAGCTCAGGGTTTGTGGTTTCTGAATTTTGGCCATTGGGCAAACTATATATGGTTTCATCTATTATTAATCTTAATTATTATCTTTTTGTTATCTACTCGTTTCACTCCCTTTATGTTTTACAGTACCGTGTTACTTTGTAATAGCGTTACTGGTAGTACTAAAATGTAAGAGACTTTCTTCCTCATTTGATTTAGTAATTTGAGAATGCATGTTATGGTGAATATACTATATATGCTGTTGGATTAGATTAGAATGTTATGTTGAAACTTGTTTCACATAAAAAACTATTTTCATAAAAGATCTGCTGCTTGATGTAAAACTGGTAATAACACCCACGCAGTAGCAGCACACACGAGTTGCAGTGTCATTGTATCTGGGGTGCTGGCTGGGATTGACTCACCTGTGTCCTGCGACAGGCTGGCGCTGTAGCTGTCACTCTCAGTGGCGGTGATGCCGTGGGAGCCCATCGTCCGCCAGTCGGACGTCAGAGTTCGTGCCGAGGCCGTCGACTGGCTCTGACTGGGTCGGCTTAGTGTCCACTGGCTGGAGTATCTGTTCCTGGAGCTGTGGGCTGATTTTATACTCTTCCTGGACACGGGGTCTGAGAGGGTTCAAACAACAGCTTGTATTCATTGTCAAGGCAACCACATACTGTCTTCACTGAAATGCTATTCTTAAACTTAAACCGTATTTTATTGTCATATTACATTTTTACATATATATGAAATTTGTCCTCTGCATTTAACCCATCCTTGATTATTAAGGAGCAGTGGGCTGCTGTGAAAGCGCCCGGGGAGCAACTGGGGGTTCAGTGTCTTGCTCAAGGACACTTCGACGTGCAACTAATGGGGGGGAGCGGGGATCGAACCGGGTACCTTCTGGTTACGGGACAACCACCTCATCCCCATGAGCTACAGCCGCCAGTACTATTCAATACGAGATTGAAGCTTTCACCTGGATTTAGCTATTTCATGTTCCGTCTCTGTGAGAGCTGTGAAGTGTAATGCAATAAGCTCGATTTGCAAAAAAACAAAAACTCACTTGTGCCTGGGCGGATGTCTGACATGTCAATCAAAGGCCCTGAGTTCTGGATAAGGGCTTGGTGGTGCAGAGACACGCCTGTACAGAAGTTCTGCGGATTCACCGATTGGCTGAACTCAGTGTCTGTCACTGGCACCGCTGCCTTGTCCTCCCCTGTTGCAAGCAAAAGATGAGGATGTACAACTAAATGTTAGTTATCAAATAGAAGATACTAGAACGTGTGTGATGCAGTGATACATTAGTGTATGCTGTTGTTAAGTGCGGCCACATGCCTATCTGTTTGATGCCTTCCTTGTCCTCAATGAGTAGCTGAACACGTGGGATGTCGATGTGGAGCCTCGGCCCTTGAGGAGGGCCCTTCACTGGAGTGTCTATACTCCGATTGTTCTTGCTGCACACATACAAGTGGAAATAACACATAGTTTTCCAAAGGTAGACCTACGTGGAATACTACATTCTCTACAGAGTAGGCATACAAACTGTGCCCGTAAAAGCTGGCTCTTACCTGATAAGCATCTCAGCGAGGCTCTTAGCATCTATAAGAAGACAATATCTGAATTAGTTTCTTGTCACTCTTTGTTACATTAATCGATTACACACAATAATACTGATCTCTCGCTTTCTTTCTCTCTCTCACCTCGAAGGCGTTTAAGCCTCTTCTCTTTGCGTTTCTTGCGGATAATGAAGAGCAAAGCAACACCCAGAGTAACGAGGATGACGGGAGAGCCGATGGAGAACAGCTTCTTCACATCATCCCCTTCTCCACGAGCTGATTTAATGGGAGGAATTGTACCTGTGGAGAGGAGGGAAGGAGACAAATATGTAGTACAGAAAATTCAGTGCACATGGCACTCAAATAGGATAAGATGTAGGATGCACTTACTGCCATCATAGTCGGTGGTGGCAAACTGGGAGCTCTGGTTGCCACACCCAGCACTGTTGCATGCCTTCATTTTGAGCTCGTACCAGGTGGCCTCACGCAGCTCACTGAGGAAGAGCTGAGTGGTGGAGTTGGCCTTGAGGCTCTGCCAGGCCCAGGTACCTTTGGGCCGAAAGTCCAGCATCATGTCAGTGATGGGGCAACCGCCGCTGGTCCAGCCCTGCAGGTTCAGTCCTGCATGAGTGGAGTTGATGTGAGTGAGCAGCGGCTGATCCTTATTGAACACTGGTTCTGTGGAAAAGAGTGGCAGACACAGGCCAACGGGAGGTTAGAAAGATGGGGGTAATGGCAACAAAGCAATACAGTATGTCTTTATGTATTTGTTTTATTGATAGTGTTCTTGTCAATGCTATCATTAAAGGTGTCGTTTCACCCTGATTTTATTCATACTATTTTCCTAAAAACTTAAGACTTTCAGTGTCATAATGAGCAAAGTAACATAATTGATGGAGAACAGCATCCCAGCTTGTTGCATTATTAATTCATCATAATTCTAACATAATCCTAACAACAGCAGTGTCTTTCTGTTGCAGTTATTTAAAGGTTTTGAAGAAATGTTTGAATTTGATCAGTATTAGGAAAACTAATTGCCTCCACATAAAACATTTATGTTGCATAAACTATGTGACAGCTAAATATGTTTTCAATGCCCCTGATCTGCGATGGGCAGACATTTCTGTTGCTTAAAGAAAAACTTAAATAGGATAGAACAGTAAAAGTCCAAAACAAGAAGTGAAGACAACTTTATTCTGTTTTGAGGCCAGAGTTATAGTTACAGTCTCTCCACTTGTCTCCTCTTCACTCATATCTACAACACGTTTGCTTCCTCCCCCTCACCTCTTCCATGGGTCTTAGCCTCAATGATCTCACTGATGCGCCCTGAGCCCACGCTGTTCTTGGCAGCCAACTTGACCTTGTACCAGGTTCCACAGCGCAGATTGTCCAGCCTGAAGGAACGCTCACTGGAGCTGATGAACACATCCCTCCATTCCTCCGTGTTGTCCACAGAATACTGCAGCACAAATCCTGCAGAATCACACAACACCTCAAGTCATTGAGTGAACTGAAATGAAAGAAAGACATTTCCTTGCTGCTGCTGCTGCTACTACATCTGTTGGACACCAGGGGGCAACAATAAACTACACTCTGTTCTAGTTTGACAACTACTTGCAGAGCAACATTGTTTACCCTGTTATTTGCAGATTTAGTCCAACTGATAGCAAGAGGGTGAAGTGCATTGAGAGGATATGTTGTCATGAGACAGCTGCAAGGTGGGCAGGTGTTTCTCTGTTCACAGAAAGTCTTACCCCTGATGGAGCTCCCCCCGTTGTCCCCAGGGATCCAAGCCAGGGTGATGGAGGAGGTGGAGGTAGTGGAGACGGTCAGACGAGGCTGATCAGGAGGAACTGGATGCACACACACCAAGAGAGTGACTCAACAACAGAGCAGAAACATCACAAAGGAAACACGTCCTCCACTGGAGTTCCACTCAGATACATCTTCTGTTTCTCCTTACCTTGCACCACCAGATTGACTATGATGGTGTCGAAGCCCAGAGTGTTAGTGGCAGTGCAGGTGTAGTACCCAGAATCCTCCGCTTTGACTGAGCGTAGCACCAGCGTGCCGTTGGATAAGATCTGCCGTTGACTGTCAGCTGTCACCGGGATGGCAGAGTCCTCACTGACGAAGTAAAGACAAGTTACAGTTGAGAAAAGTGATTCTTTGCAGCAGTATCTGTGAGTCATGATGCTGACATATAAGTTGGGTAAGATGAGCTCTGACCTGTCTTTGGTCCATTTAATTGTGGGGGCGGGTTCTCCCACTGAGCTGCAGGGCAGGCGCACTTCCTTCTTCCAGGGTGTGGTCACCGTTCCCCCAAAGGACAGGATCTTACCCGGGACTGCAAACACACAAAATAAAGTAATGCATCTTTGACACACACAGAGGATGATAGCTACACCAAGATAAAACAAAAACAGCTACAGCATCTCTCTCACAAATATGTCTTTCTTGGTACTTTCAGATGTCTAACTGCACGTCTCTGCTGAATGAGTGTCCCAGTTGTCCTGAGGGGAAAGGCCTTTACTCACTTCTGAGGGAATAAAAAGCTGTAGTGTAGTGTTTCAGCGTAGCCCCTCCTCTACCCTCTTAGTTTCAGTCCATCTTTTCTCCATAGATCCTCCTCTCTATTGATTCTCGCCTGCTACCTCTCTCCCCAAGGGTCATTTTACTGGATAGGCCCTGTTCATCACCACATAATTAACAACAGCGTTTCTTGCAACATAGCCACTACTTAATCAATACTACGTCTGTCAATCAATAACAGAGAGAGCAGGACAGAGAGAGAAGGAGAGAGGTTGATGAAAGTGATTTGTTCACAGGAGATCATGTTGCCGTTTCATAGCCATCTTTAGAGCGCTCTCCCTCATAACCTTTACAGAAATCCCTTTACCCTTCTCCTCCACTACAGGCTCGCCCGGAGGACCCACCTTTCCCAGCAGGCTCCACTGTGACCTTTGAGCTGATGTTGCCACGGCCGGCAGTTGTCACGGCTGCAGACCAGATGTGGTATTGTTTACCGCGGGTAAGGTGTGTGATACGGTAGAAGAGCATCTCTGGGTTGGCCTCGTACTCACTGGGCGCCTGGGACAGAGGGCATGCAATGTCATGTTAGCAGGATGATGCGACGGTGACACGACAGGCTTCGTGGCCACCGTCAGACTAAAGAAGTGTCAACAGCTCAAACCTCTCAAACGGGGATTTCATTTCAATTCTTAATTTTCTCGGGAAAAGAAGAAGCAAACTTTTTCGCAGTCGTCATTTTAAATAGAACAGAAATCAGCACAGCTGGCCTTCTTAAAGATAAAAGGATCCGGCTGACATATCTAGCGTGTAGGACAGGTGTTTCAATTTAAGTTAACAGGGCATTCACAACAAACAATAGAGTAAATAGAGATTCCTGTGTGCTATATTGACATGGATCCATTACTGTACGTTCATGTAGGTTATTTTTCTATTTCTATATACTCCATCTTCCCAAATGCTCTTCTATTTCTAAATTATAAACTGTGTTAATTTCAGGATGAATTTTTCTGCCTTTGGTTGACCTAAAATATTGTTATGTGTAACTGATATGTATTCATATTCCTTATGAATTGTGTTTTTCGTTCATTTAGGCTTCCAATGTTTTCCAATTAGTTATTTCTGAGGTTTTTATTGAATGACCTCTCTCAGGACTCCACCTCTTTGTGCTTGTAGATTGAACTTGAAAAACTCTGAAGATTACTGGCATTCATCCTGAAGCAGGCAAGAAACCTTAATCAGTAGAATTTTGACAGCCTGGAATGAAACATAACCAAATGAAAGCGTCATTGTGATGGCAGCAATTTGCTCATTGATTGACAAGTTCAAAGTTCTGAGAAAGTGACGGCCTTTTGAAGGACACGTTAAGTCCTGTGCTACACAGTTTAAATAAATGTGGTAATTGTATTACCGGTATATGTTTTGAGAATCGTAATAGTGTTTCAGGACTGTTACAATTAAGTATTAATTAATAGAAAAAAACTGTAAGATGAATAAATGAAATAAAAACATGAATCAAGATTAAGCGCATCGATTTCCTCCTCTTTTTTTTTTTCAACAAGACAGAATAGAGCAGATCACTCAAAATACATTTGACACAAATTTAATTATATCACCCCACATAGGCAGATGTATTCACTGGGTTAAGAACATTTGTATTTTAGGCCTTGGAGCTGGATTAAACTATGTGTTCCTGTGGATATTTTTCCAACAAAAAACATCTTTGGGAAAATATTCACACATACACCTGCAGGCACAAAAACACACACATGCCAACGCGCGCGCAAAAACACTGTTCTCTCTCAAGTCGATCCTCTGTTCTATCTCTTTAATCTGTTCATCTCTCAGTGTTCATCTTCTGTTCCTTCACCATTTGCTTTCCCCCCTTTCCTTCTATCCCCCTCTGTCTTGCTCAGCGAAGAGGAGAGGATGGAGGGAAGGAGGGAGGATGTGTGTGTGTGTATAGGGGGTGCGTTCGAACATTCCTTCAGCAGAGCGGCGGTGTTGTGGTGATCCAGGGAGTGATACAGGGAGATAATGAAAAGACGGACAAAAGCACTCTCATCTCGATGTGACTGATACCCTCCTCTGCTCCTCCCTTCTTCACAGCCTGCCTCTCACTCTCTCTCTCCCCTCATCTCTCTCTTTTTCTCTCATTTCCCTCGGTCTCTCCCTACCTCTAATGGTTCCTTTTTCTCAACCTCCTTCCCCCCCCCCCCCCCCTCCCTCCCTCCCTCCCTCTCTCCTCCCTGCCCATGCTCATTTACATGGCACTCATGCACAGAGAGGGAGGAGTATTTGTGAATAATAAGAAAGTGAGATTCTATCCTGATATCAGATTTCACTGTGTGCTGGTGTTTGTGTGCACACGATCAAACCAAAACTGAAATGCCGCACACACATGTAAAAATAGAAAATATTGAAATGTCTGTATGTGTGTGTGTGTGAGAGTGTGTGTGTGTTTCTGATGCGGCAGTGTGCATGTGTGAGCTTGTTCTCTGCATCATTTGCATATCTACGTCTCATCAGGTTGCCAAGACAACCTCATCTGTTCATCTGAGAGGGCAGGAAATAAAGCGATGGTGCAAACACGGTGAAAGAGACACTCACAAGGATACTCTCTCACACAAACACACACACACACACACACACATACACACACACACACACACACACACACACACACGTACGGGTTCAATTAATAATAGTAGATACAAATGAAATATTTCCATTGGTAGATTTCTTTCAAGTTCACAAATTCCTTGCTTCTTAATCACCTGGAACATTTTCTACTGACCCCTTATACGAGTCACACACACAGAGGAAGGACTTACCGGTTGCCCAGACCCTGGACTGGAGCAGTAGATGGTGTACTTGCGGATTACACCGTTTGGTTTGTGAGGAGGCAACCAGGACACGACCACACTACTCGGAGAGGAGGGTACTGCCTTGATGCCAGCAGGTGGACCAGGAACTATAGAAAACACATGGGAACATCAGCAAAGAGGAACTGTGTGTGTGTGTGTGTGTGTGTGTGTGTGTATGTGTGTGTATGTGCACATGCTGGGTGTTGGATGCCTATTAAAGTGAGCAGGCTTATTTGCAGATTGCTAGTCTTATCCTGCACTAAGCCGCTCTGGGAGGACTTGGAAGAACTCCCTTTGGGTGGACGGTGGTGACATATGTTCATTCAGACATTGGTCAGCAGTTCTGACTCTGTGACACCCAGCGCTCTCTTAACTCTCGAACCCACAAACAGATTAGACAATAGTGTCTGATCCTCTGCTAGCCACTTAAAGCCTGACACTGGACACCACATAATACTCTCATCGCCATCTGAAGGCTTTAGAAGGGTTCAAAATGGATGCACACTTTACCAAAACACATCAAGACACAGGATACTGAGAAAGGCTTTTGTCGCATTGGCCTTACAGTATGGGGTTCACAGTGTCAAGCCTATTCAATCCCCACCATAAATACGACTAGCACTTGACAGTGGGCCTCATCTGGGGTCTATAGAAGGTGGCTACCGCATTGTAAGACCCGGCTTTCTAAATCCAACCCCCAATTCCTCTTTTTCTTTTATGTGAGGCCCCCTGATCCAGTCATTCCTGTGCCCATGCTGTCAGACTCCTTCATTTTGCACATAACATGAGCAGGGATAAAAACACCAAATGGATAGATAGTAGCAAGGGAAATTTTAAAAGAGGGTGGCGGGGATGAAAGAATGGGGAGAATGATAGGTGCAGTTGCTGGGGGAGTGATGATGGTGGTGGTGTTGGGGAGGGGCAGAGGCAGCAGTCATCATTATCATAACTGGACCTCCATGTCAAAGTAGGAGTGGCAGTAGGAGGGGGGGGGGAGAGTTAAGTCCCATCTGGTGCCCAAAATCTGCCCAGGACTCCAGACAGACATACAAACAGTCTGCTGCACAGCCAGCAGGGCCCATGTGATGACAAGGAAGTGAGGCTCAATGGTGCCGAGCCAACATCCCCACCTACATAAATATATTATGCACTACAGTGCCAATCAGAGGAGGATGTGTCACAGTTGAGGGCTAATACACTCAAATAAAAAGATAATGCAGTCCTAGCAGTCTATTGTAAATCGTTTGAGAAAAATGTATTCTTGGCAATAACATTACCACCACGTCTTTCTTTTGGATGGTTCATTCGTTTTCTCGGCTAAGAACTCCTTTCTATCTTTCCATCTTCAGCCCCCAGGCCCCTCCTCCTCTCCCTCTTCTCTAAAGAGACATGGATCCGGCTGTAATCCCGCCTCCAATGGTGTAAGCAGAAAATTAATTCTCTCTAATCCAAGAGGAGTTAATCCCTATGCCTATGGCAAGAGGGCTGGTGGAAGGGGTGCGGGCCCAGGCTGATGGCTGACTCCTGGATGGTAGATGCTCCAAGGGAGCACCGCTCCCCTCCCCCCACTGTCTCCCGCCAGCCCTGAGCTGTGGACCCAAAGCCTCTTAATTCTCATTAGTACTGCTAATGGAGCTTCCCAGCATAAATGAGCTTTTGACATGGGTTTGAGATACAGCGTCTTTTTTTATATATCCCCCTCCCATCAACCCTACCCCATTTAGCCTCACCCCATACACTGTGCAGTCACAGTTCAAGCTTTGCTCTATTTGGATGCATTTCCGCACTGAAATATATTGACAAAAAAAGTTGAAGGCTGACATCTTTCTCTTTAGACGGTGTACTCACGGTCCTCGCGGGTTTGGATATACAGGACGTTGCTGCGGACCCCGTCTCCAGCTTGTGTGTAGGCCAGCACCTGCACACTGTAGTTGGTGAACTTCTCGAGCCCTCGCAGCTCAACCTGTTCACGCGTGGTGGTGATATTCTGCATCTCTCCCCATTCTGAGGAGAACAGGACAGGAAAATGGTTTAAGAGTACAGACAACCAACTTTGATTTCGACAAAGAAAACTGTGATATACTACAAACTTGCTTTGCTAAATATGCTTTGCGAGAAATGTGATGACTGCCTGGATAACGAGGCAGCAGTTGTAGGGAGAAAGTCGATGTGGATGGTTGGTTATACGAAGCACCAAACTTTAAAGCACAACCATGGATTTGTGAGTTGTGTATAGGCTACTCAAATACTTTGTTAAGGTTAAAGGTTGTATATAACATTCAGAGCATTAATATACCAGAAAACTAATATTTGCTTTGTAAAGATATAGTGGTGTAATGTCTATCTGAACAGAGAATGAAGTCGCTCTTCATGTGTGTGTGTTGTCATCTGAGCTTCTCTGTGCTTTGTTTACATGGACGTTATTTCCCACAAAACACATTCACAAATTTAAATTTGTTGTAAATGAAATACATTTTTGGGACTCGGGATTGAACAGACAAAGGATCACAAACACTCGAGTACTGTAAATGTAATCTCATCACATCAATATTCAATATTGATGGGATCAAGAATCTAAGAAACGTGGACAAATTCAAATACACACAGGAACAGGAAGTGCTTCATGAGAAAGGTGCAGACACATATTAACACATTCTGACTCACAACACTGTCAGGGAGCTAGGCGGGTGGGAGGGAGAGGGGTGTTGGTGAACTTTAAAATGAGATAGGTGATAATTACTCTGCATTGGCCACTGGGCCTGGCCCCCACAGCACCCACCTCCGTCAGGGAAGAGGGACCAAAACACAACCCGGTAGCCTTTCAGCACACCGTGCAGCGTCAGCCGTGGAGGCTCAGCCCATGTGATCACCGCCTCGTCCGACGTCACAGAGATGGCCCGCACGTTCTGCGGAGGCTCACTAGGAACTGGAGAGAGCACGGGGCGAGTGTTAGTGCTACATGGTTAAAATACATGCGTTATGAGGCTGTCCTAACAATTTCTACTTGGTTATTGCTGTTGCTAAGAAGATCTGACTGATCTGGCATGGCGGCTGAAGTACAGATATTTAATGACTCTTCAACACCAACAACACACCGGCAATCTCTGATGAAACAAATCAGTCATATAAACTCAAATTAGATCTCAATAGCTCCTTGTTCATCACAAGCTCTAAGAGCACAGAGAGGAGAAGAAGAGGTGGAGTAAAGGGGGTCGGTGGATGGGAGGAAGAGCACTGAGTGAAAGCAACATGAATAGCAAAACAGCTACACCTTAAGGGGTTAAAATGCAGATGAAAAGGGTGGGGTGAGCTGAGAGGTGGAGGATACAATCTGAAATAAGACAATGTTCGTCTTTAAGGTAATTGCTGCTGTTGGAGCAGCTTCAGACTATCTTGACAATTACTGTTACCATGATCAGGGTGTCTGTCATTGCTTTCCACACAAGCAGGGAAGGCCCACATATTTATGGAAGAATCTATAAGAAATATAAATATGTAAAATAGAGAGGATGAGGGGAAAGAGAGGGGACCAATGGGAGGAAGAGGAAGATAAAGAAATGGAGAGGCAGAGTGGGCAGGCATTTAGAGAGTAATGGGGTTCCTTGTTCCTCTCTCGCTCTCTACCAGCCTAATGAGGGTGCTAATTAAAGTGAAAAGAACGGGGGATGTGCTGCAAATTCATTTGCCGCATTTATGTGCGTATATCTATATATATAAATGTATATATAGATATATGTGTATATCTATATATATGTTTGCTGCATTATTACCATGCAGTTGGTGCATTTGACTATATTTTCTATTCTTTTTGACAAATCAAAGAGATATGCTTTAGGGTTCTTTTAATTTCTGTCTCTCTCCGCTCTCCCTCATGTACGCCCACACTTCTACACACAGTCTAGCAGTCCACTCTCTCGTTTGGGTCTATACTCCTCTCGCCATCTACGTTCGTATTCATCAATCCGTATCTCCTGGCTCTCCTACCATCTTCCAACGTGGTAGCGTTGATCTCAGTACTGGATGGACCCGTCCCGGCTCTATTGAAGGCCTGGACCACAACCCCGTACTGGGCAAACTTCTTGAGGTTGTCCAAGGTGTACACTTCACTGTCTCCTGTAGCTTTCATCTCCACTATGCTGTACTGGCCGTTGCTGCCCGGACCATTCTCTCTGTATCCGATCTGGTAGCCTCTGATCACCCCGTTCTGCAGCTCCTTCTTCGGAGCCTGAAAGAAATGTGATCATAGCTATTAATATTAAAGAGCATGTCATGTCACACTTAAACTTTGGTTCGATATTTTGGAATTTGGCAGTAATATGTGCAGAAATAACAGTCAAATGTAGACTAGTAAACTCAAATTGATCTCTACCAGGTGTGTCTGCAATGGCCGCTGCTATAAGGTTTGAATGAATGAATACAATCCACAATTGGCTGACCCCCCACACTCCAACCCCCGTTTAGACCACAAGTGTATCAGTGTTTTTCACTTGCATGTCTCACACAACAGAGACGCTCTCATTTCAATCTATTTAGATGGCTGCACCGGCTCGGTGCAGGTGCGCATCTCAGCTCTATCTGACAGGTGTGACTATGAATTGAAGTGTTCATTCAGGTTTCATTTCCATTGTTTTCAACAATATGCAATATGTACACTGTTGATGCCCAATAAAAAGGCAGAGAATAAATGTGTCTCTGGTTGAGAACAGTTGCAGAGAAGCGGCAATGCAGTCAGCTGTGTGTGTAGTTCAGTGAGCTGATAGCTGTTTGACAAACACGCCATCCAAAACAATAAGAGTGAGCTAACTGTTCCCCACAGACATGAAGTTCAGCTGTGTGGCGATGCACTCAGTTGTGTTATCACTAGCGGCCCCTTCCGTCCTGGGGCCGGTTAAAAGTAGTGAGGGAGGAGTCAGCAGACATTAAATGGCAATATAAAAGGTGTTTTGAGAAAATGTGAGTCACTGCAACCACGGGAGGTCCTCGAGCATTCAGCCATAAATCTGCACCCAAAATATTATGCAGTTTGCTGAATCAGAATGCCAGATTAGCCGTGGACAGACAGAGAGATGTACACTTACTCACAGATGCAAAAGGTGAGAGCTAAACTAATGCACACTTTCAAATTGATTTTATGATTATGTATTCTCTTTTGATACTTTCACCAATGTCTAGTTGTACAGCTCAGAAATATTTGTCTCCTTTGTTATCTTTTAACCAAACAGTTTGTGTCCGTGCTTATCCCTCATTTGGAATTACTAACGGCACATATTTGCCTTAATTCTTGCTTAAGAAGACAATATATTAGTTACTAAGCCTTGTCACAATGCAGTAATTTAATAAATTAAATGTTTAGGCATGCTCAAACCTAAAGATAATTGTCGGTTAAGACATATAGGGCATATATATTTAGTTTTCAGAACAGTATTAATATTTAAATGAACTGTTGTGTCGACAGAGGTATCCCTTAACTGGGTATGATAATAATAATAATCCTAATAGTGATTTTACCCTCCAAGTAACCCGAATGCTCTGAGATGTCATTGGTGTGAGGATTACATCCATCGGCGGCCCGTCAGGGGCTGTTGATGGAAGATAATAAGAAAAATCAAGTGTTACTGTCAATATTCTTAGCCCTCAGAAATTATTATTTTCAGCCAAATGTGATTTCTAGAAGTGAAAACAATCCCTTACGTGCTTCCTCAGTACTGATTGTGAGCTCTTTGCTGGGGAGGCTTCGGCCTATCTTGTTGTAGGAGTACATGCGGATGCTGTAAACACAAGCCGGGTGCAACTCTACAATGTTGGCCTGGTTGTTGGTGGGGGAGATGTTCCTGGTTGTGTACATGTGATCCCAGGAATCTGTCAAATACAAAAAGAGGCGAGGTGTTTTAGACGCATATTTTAAAAACAATCGGAGATACATGTTTATATTTAGGATACCCACCTGACTTGTTCTTGTACTCGATGTCATAGCTGGTGATGATGCTGTTTCCATCGAACCTTTGGATCCAGCGCAGGTTCATGCTCCTGTCCTTCACCTCCCTCACTTCCAATTCAGGAGGATCTGGTGGTTCTGTGTGTGTGTGTGTGTGTGTGTGTGAGAGAGAAGGTGAGAGTTCTTCCCTTGCAATACTTATATAATACTAAAAAAGATCTGATTTAATTATGTTTTCCCACTGGACTGTTTATACATCCACAAATACTGTGTTATGAGGCCTAATGTTTAGTCAATTGAAGAAAGTTGTGAGATGTGTACAGTTTGTGCTCGAGATACCTTGCACAGTGAGTTGGATGAGCCCTCGACCTTCTCCATAGGAGTTGATGGCATGGCAGGAGAAAAAGACAGAATCACCTCGCTCGGCCGGGTTCAGCTGTGAGCATCAACACAAACAGAAGAAGGTTTAC
Source organism: Cyclopterus lumpus (assembly GCF_009769545.1). Lineage (NCBI taxonomy): Eukaryota > Metazoa > Chordata > Actinopteri > Perciformes > Cyclopteridae > Cyclopterus > Cyclopterus lumpus. Next base: position 15,362,884 of record NC_046979.1, read on the forward strand.
TCTCTAACTCACAGCAATAATGCAACATTTAAGTTAAGAAATGAGAGACATTATGTAGCATTAGTGACTTGAACTGCTTTATGTGGCTCCAAATCTATTTTACAAAACAAAAATTGACGTTGCTGCTTATTCTCCACACAGCATCTAACAATAACTCTGAGTTTTGGTGTGAGGGCCTTGTGCTGAGTTCAGGGTACTCGGTATCTGACCTTAAGCGTAGAGATGACTTCGTCCCCCTTCTTATTGATGGTTATGGAGTAACGGGGGTTTCTCTCAGCGTCAATGACGGTGTCTCCTCTCTCCCATCGGATGATGATGGGCTGCTCGCCACGCGCTGTGCAGTTCAGCTCCTTGGTCTGGCCCTTCCTCGCCATGGTGGTGTTGGGGTGGCTGGTGATCATGGCAGGAACTGAGCAGAATCCAGACATATGTCAGTGTAACGAATGGTATTATATGGAGTAATGAGACGAGGGAAGAGGGATGTGGTATTGGAAACCCAGGATATATTACAGATGTATAGACGTCTCTATTTTGCACATCGTTTTCCATTTTCATTTCACGCTTCAAGACCCGCTGGCCCCCTTACTCTGCCTCCTCCCTGTCCGCCTTCTTCCACTCCTGATTATTTTCCACCTCCTTTCCTCAGACATAGATTATTGATTGAACGGGTTCCTGCGGTTTTGTTTTCATCACTAATTCATCAGTCCTTTTCCCCACCAGACATTCAGGAGCACACAGACCGGCAGCCGGAACACATCAATCAATAGAAAAGATACCCCCAGTTAGTGATGTGCAGGACGAAGACAAGGTTTTGTTAGGTTCAGTACAGGCTTCACTAGCCTGGGGCAAAAGTGCATCTTAGAAGCACTGACTCCACTAAAAGAAAGCTATGGCTTGTCTCTGTGTACAGTATATGTGCAATCCAGGAGATGTGGTTATGAAAGTGTTGAAGCCAAAGAGAGTATGATTGACACTTACTCTTGACAGTGAGGATCATGCTCTTACTGATGTCTGAGCCCACTCCGTTGGAGGCCTGACAGAGGTAGTACCCACGGTCGTCCTCAAGCACGTGTCGGATGAGCAGAGAGCCGTTTGACATGATCTGGATACGGCCAGTTAGAGGGACTGGGTGGTACTGCTGAGGGTTTCCTACACCTGTACCACACAAAGTAAATGCATGTTAGTGCTTGATTTCTCCTTGTTCACATGATTTAGTAGGATGTTGTAGGGATGATGTTACCTTTAGCATGTTTCCACATGACTTTTGGAGGTGGGTAACCTTCCACAGAGCAGTTGAGAACTCCAGCTTTGCCGTAGATACAATCTTGATTGTTGGGCTGCACAACAAAACGTGGAGGCACTGACAAACAAAAAGGTGCGATTAACCTTAATGGAAAAACTCTGCACATTAGATATCACATCTGATCTGACCTAATTCATCATCATGCCATTCTCCCATTCTCCTTTTGCTCAATCGCTCACCAGTAACAATCAACTGTCGTTCCCAGCTGACGGTGGCGGCGGCGTTGCTGGCGATGCAGGTGTAGTTTCCATTGTGCTTTAGCGTCACCTTGGATATTTGCAGGGAGCTCATGAACTCTTTGGTCTCTATTGCGACGCCAGAGGCGGAGCCCGGCACGATGAGCTGGCCGTCTTTGTGCCAGGTGATGCGTATGGGCATGTCCCCAGATGACACTACACAGGCGATGTACATGAGCTTCCCCACTGAGGTAGAGGGGATATCGAAGGGCTGGATGAGCGGCGGCACTGGGGGACAGAGTACAAGTTAGTGGAATATAGGAGACAATAGATGTGGAATGAAGGTAGCGATAGACGTGGATGAGTGGCAGTGTGGCCATCTGGAGTAATGCTGGGAGAGAGAAGGTCATTGGCCAGTGGCCCCCCCCCCCATCTTCTGCAGCCCATAATAGCTGCTCTGGTTAGAGTCCAATTGGCAGGAGGAAGTCATTCCGTTGCTATGGTAATAGAGGTTGGGGTGGGGGTACTACAGCTGAGACATCTGGGGGATTTAATCTAGGCTTCATTATTATTCATCTAATTAAATCAGAGACACACTCGCACGCAGGCACATGCACACACCCTTAAACACCTCTGCAGCTGCCCTGCTACCATCGTTACCCCCTCACAGACGAAACAAAATATACAAACGCACACTGAAACATAAATCTATCCTAAACCACCATCTACCTCTGTCAAGCATTACTCTAAAGCAGCACTGCACAACTTTGAACATTGGTTTCTCCAAGTAGTAGCAGTTAGATACTCTGATACTCAGTAATCTCTTTTGCTAACATCTGTAAACTGCACAAATGTGGGGTTATTTTTTTACCAAATAGATCAGTCTGTTGTTGAATTTGTCTTCACGAAAAAAGAGAAATAACTAATAACGGCTATTTCAGGTTTGTTTTGGACAGATTGCTTTCTCACTACTGTTTTAAACGACATTTTGAATTTTAGATGCAGAGATGTGCTCAAAGAAATGCCCACAACAAGTAGGAATATGTCTTTTGGGAAAATAGGGTGAAGCCTCAGTACATTCCAATCAAGTAGTCACTGGTGGGTCACTCTATCTGGATGTTGTTGACCTTAAAACATTGCCCAGTGCGGTTTTATTCCTTTGAATCCATTCTTCTCTTCACGCTTACCTTTGACAGAGACATGAACAGTCTGGTTGATTGACACCTGGGGCTGGATCAGAACGCTACACAAGTATGTGCCCTCGTCTGCGCCCTTCTGCACGTCCGTCAGCCTCAGGGTGCCATTCTCAAAGACCACTTGACGATGATTATCAGGCAGCTGCATGCCGTCCTTCAGCCACTTGATGGAGTAATACGGGTAGCCAATCACACGGCACGTTATGTAGGTGTTCCTGCCCGCCACTGCGGTGATGTCCCGCATGGGTCTGATTCGGGGTGGACCTGGAGACACAGGGAAGAGAGGGAGGGGATGGAGGGAGGAGACAGACAGAAAGAAAGACAAAGAGGTCGGGGAGAGGGGCAGATGAGGTGAGGGAGGTCGTGGCAGAGTAAGGGAGCAGCCACGGAGACGAGAGGGTGTGAAGAGATAAAGGTTGAGGGATAGAGTGATTGGGGCAAGTTGACAGGTGGAGAGGGAGGTTAGTTATGCTCCCTTTACTAAAATCTGATTGAGAATATTTGTGAATTTTAATCTAATTCAATATATGTGTATATTCATACTTTAGTGATTATAGATAGATAGATAGATAGATAGATAGATAGATAGATAGATAGATAGATAGATAGATAGATAGATAGATAGATAGATAGATAGATAGATAGATAGATAGAATAAGATAAGACTAGATAAGAGGAGAGGAGATTAGAGAAGAGTAGAGAAGAGAAGAGGAGATAGTAACTGTGTTTGGAAAAGTGATCTCTCACTAGCCCTTGTGTGTTTTTATAGAGTCAGGTGTAGAGTGCATTTATATTGAAAAGCAGACAGGCACCTCTTACGTTTATGCGCGCTTGGTACTCGGCGCTACCGGCCGAGTTGCGTGCGACGCAACGATACACTCCCCCATCACGAATGAGCGGGCTGCTGACGTTGACGTGTGACACGGTCAGGCCGTCTGACAGGGTGTACTGGCTGGTCTTGTAGGTGGAGTCTCTCACCACGGGCTCGTCGTCCAGCGTCCAGGTAATGGAGGGGGGTGGGGCTCCTTTGGCCCCACACATGAGGGAGAAAGGCTCGCCTGGGTTCACCACCCGCTCGCTGAAGGAAGACACAATACGAGGAGTGCCATCTAAGAGGAGACAGAAAGACAGAGAGAGAAAGATGACAGAAAAGAAAAGCAGCATGTTTAATAACTTTAGATCTGTTCATGCCCATCTCTATTTATGCATCTATCAATTACATTTGCAACAGCAAACACTTGCAGAGGTAGTCAGATGAAGAATAAAAGTCAACCGTTAAAATAGTAGAAGCTTTAAATATAAAGGGCATGGTTTCCTGTCACTTTGCTGTTACGATGCTGCAATAAAATGCTTGCTGCATCTGAGTGTATACAGAATGTGCACTTGTTTAGTTCCCTGACAGTCTCTGTTCACATACCCTCGAGCAGAATAATGGAAAAGTCCTGAGCAGTGTGGCCCTTTCGGGAGGCGAAGCACTGGTAGGCCCCGGAGTGGAACTTCTGTGCTGCAGTGATCTGCAAGGTGTCGTTGTGCTGTCCCTGGATGGAGATGTGCTGGTCGGGGACGATGGGCTCTGTGTTGCGGTACCAGTTGAAGGTGTATTCTGGAGAGCCCTCCACCGTGCATGTGAAGAACAGTGTGCTGCTGATGCCAGTTTTCAGATTCTTAGGGGACAAGGTCACTCGTAGTGGATCTGAGAGAAGGACACATGTTGTTCGTTAGAACTAATGTATAACAATAAAACCTCCAAAAGGAAATCTTTTCTTTCATTTGGTTGATGCATTTTCAGTTTTTCTGTTTCACTGAAAAACTATTTGTTCAGCTGCCATATAAATTAAATATACATTTGAAATATTTATGCTGTACAGCTTGACACATATTGTACTACCATATTTTGATATCCAAAGACTTCATAAATTAAAAGATTGTTGTGGTACCACTGTGCAATAAATTATAATCAAGAGTATACATTTTTTCTTAATTGATTGGTGGTAAATAACTCAGGTAAAAAGGCTTTACAACCAGTAATCATCCATGAGATGAAAATACTTTTTGTGCTGCCAAATTTGTAATAATTTGAATTATACTCTGCTCCTGCATTTACACATCGTATTAGATTATTACTCATTTGCAAAACATTGATGATTTATCAATTGATTTATAAACAGAGTAAATCCTTTAAAAGTATGTTGTATTGTCAATTGACACCAACTTATTTATTTATATTCATTTATACATACAGAAGGCGTTTAAATTCATAGAGACAGCGAGAAAGAGAGACAGCACAATCAGCGATGGCGACTCAATCAGTTCGACGCACTCATTAAAAAAGCAGCTGGAGATATCTCTTCACATCTCTGTCCACTTTTGCGAGAGTGTGTGTGTGTGTGAGTGTGTGTGTGTGTGTGTGTGTGTGCGTGTGTGTGTGTGTGTGTGCGCGCGCGTGTGTGTGTTTGTGCAAATGTCAGTGAGCAATAAGGCAGCTGGTGGTGTGTGCTGGGGGGCATCGCTGTGCCTCCCCCTACCCCCCCACCCCCCACCCTGTCAGAGTCACAGAGTGTACTGCCATGATGTGCCCACTGGCAAAGCCTACCTCCTCTCTATTCTCTCCCTCTGTCGCGCCTTCTCCCGCTCTTTGTTTCTTTGTATAGTTTACACAATGTGCATTTATCTCCGCCTCTCTAATTATCTTATCACACTGTAGATAATGTCATTCCAGCACGGTCTGGATGTCTGATGGTCCCTTCTGTGACCCCTCATCATAATCTCCATCGCCCTCCTCCCTGATGGTGAATGGTGCTGGCAGCTGTGTTACCGATACAGTCTCTGGGAATTACCGCCATGTCTCTCTTTCTGAGACCTGATATGACGGGGCATCATACAGCTCACACATGTGTTTGTCACAGACACACTCTAAGTGTGACTTATATGTGTGCCTCAAACTAAAAGAAGAGGAGTTTCTGAATGTGTCCATCTGCCAAGCTGATTCACGGAGAAGACAGCGCAGTCAGGTTGTTGTGTGTGTGTGTGTGTGTGTGTGTGTGTGTGTGTGAGAGAGTGTGTGCATACCTATAACGTGAAGCTGTCCAGACACCTCCTTTGAGCCAAAACTGTTGGTGACCTCGCATGCGTAGCTGCCGCTGTCCTCCTGCCTCAGGTCACTGATGGTCAGCCCCGTCAAACGCCGTGTCCAGCGGGCATCCGAGGGCAGCGGGCGACCATCTTTCAGCCAACGCACAGTGGGGCTGGGGTACCCTCCCGCTGTGCAGGGGAGCTCGATACTCTGGCCTGCGTGCACCTCCCCTGCTTGGAAACTGTCCAGGATGGTGGGTGAGGACTCGTTGGGGTCTGGAGGGCAGAGATGGGTTAATTTCTTGGTCAAGAGGAGAGAGAAAACACCAGACACACATCAGTAAACTAACAACACCAAGCGGCTCACCCATTACAGAGAGCCTGGCTCCATTGCTTTGGCGCGTCTCGCCGCTGTACTTATGTTTGGTGATGCACCGGTATGTGGAGAGGGCATCCTCCTTCTGAACATCAGAGATGTAAAGAGCCCCGAAGGAGGTCAGCGAGAACCTGTTACCTGAGGAAGACACATCCAGTAAAGACTTCCATTAATTTCCCCGAAGAAAGCTGCTGACAGACAGAAACACGCAGTAAAAAGCCTGCACCAGGATGATCGCTCTGGTACAAATCTATTGTGCTCATTGCAAAACCATATTGGGCAAAAAACAAACAGCTGTCTGAACAGTTGGCACTACCTGCCTGATAATGTAGCTTCCCAAAAACCTGGCACTCTTTCAAGGCCTGGAGGACACGCAGCGGTCACTCACACCACCCATAGACAGAGGAGAGACAGATTTACTGCGCCTCTACACATCATATAAAACTGCACCATCACCTCCAAACTATCTAAATGTTCTTCCTTTCAGGTGTCGTGACAAAAGTGGAAGGCCAAAGATCAAGTGTGCGACTATGTGATGAGAGCTGCCTGTTGTCTTTCATAGCATGTTGTGCTCCTCAAAGAACTGCAGTAAATAACCCAAAGTTTCCATGCTGTGCCCACTGATTGGAGGAAGAGTGGGAAACCAGAGGCACATGAATTATCCGTACTACTTCAACACATCACACATTGGAACAGCGATTGTCTCACAGCTTGCCGTAAGTCTGACATATTTCAAAATGGTTGCCGCGATACAAGAAGGTTAGTTGAGGTTTGCCAAAATAATTTGGTCTTTTAGCATCTAAGCTACAGGCCAGCAGCTGGATTGGCTGCGTTCAGGTGCACCTGTGTGTTTATCAGCATCAATATTTTATCTACAAGCTCTGTGTTTGTCGGGGTCTTGCGGAAGGGTTGAACAGAAATACTGAAGGTAGCAGTTATGGGCTGTGCATGGAATATACCGCATGACCCGAGAGGGAGGCATAGGCTGCAATTTCACAGCAGCCTTTGTTTGCCCCCCAGAATGAAGCCTTACAGGATAATGAGCACTTTAAGACTGCTACTCCCACAACACCGACGACTCGCCTGTCACAACACTCTGACATAGGCAAGGGGAGAGGGTGAGAGAGAGAGAGAGAGAGAGAGAGAGAGAGAGAGAGAGAGAGAGAAAGAGAAAGAGAAAGAGAGTCAGCTGGATCTGTCAATGCCAGACTTTCTGTCTTCAGGTGCGGACAGAATTCATCCATCTGAAACAACACTGATTAAACAGCACATCGCATTATTCTCCTTATTATCCAAGTGGCTTGTATAGTATCACTCTATCTTTAGTCGACTCTCTCCTTCTCTTTGTGGGAACCCTATCATCGTCTCACTCACCCTTTTCCTTCTCAGTCGCTAAGCAGAGTGGCAGACAGAGTAAAATATTAATTACTAAATCACTGTGCTCCCTCAGCTTTTATTCATGCTGACTTGACTAGATAACGAGAAACTGAGCCAATGTGCATTATACACACACAGACACATATAGACATGAACAAACACACACACACACACAGCTGCAGCAAAACATGCAGACATGCATGCATGCAGGCCCTCTGAGTGGAAACATTCTTAGTGTTGTATTTTATTTATTTTTCCAACTGAGCCACATTCATATGATAATTGAATTCAGTCCCTCTCTCGGATTATGCCATTTTATTTATACTGAGCATTTTTATACACATCTACATCTGCATTCTCCACTTATCTGTAGTTTGTCCCCCACTTCAACTCATGCATATACACTGAGCATCTAGGAATATGAATCACACATAGAAGAAAGACTTGTTGGGACGTCTTCCTGTTACAGTCAGCAACAGAGGAAACTGCTGATGAACTGTGCCATCATCACACATGGTGCTTCACATGTTTCTTCGTGACAGATCGTTAACTGTATAGACCTTAAGCTGTTTTTGATGTTTTAAAGAATTAATAAATCAAAATGACCATGAGGGGTAGTAAATAGAAGTACTCATGGATCTTCAAAAAAAGGGAGTAAGTACTTTACAAATATAAATGGCTCTTTAAAGAGTTCTTTCACCCATCAAGAAGCTTCTTAAAAGAAGCTGTATCGCCTCGAGGATGTCAACATAGTTGGGTTTTGTTCGGTCAATCTCAATGAGACGCATTCATGGAATAAATTGTGCATAATTGTCCTGATGCAGATGTGGTCCAAAGGGGAACTATTGTAATCTTAACTGGATGCTGGATAAGGAAAAATATGTAAGAAATGTTAAAAGTACAGAATGACGAATATCATCTTTTACATTGACAACAATTTTAACATCTAGTTAAAAACTAATAAATACAATATTTGAACTTTACATTTTAGAAAATGTGATGTGTTCTCATTTCTAAACAAAAGCAAGATTATTTCCCATCCCATATTTAACATTTTTAAATAGGTTAAAGTGAATAAGATTTCTCAGTGGCAGTATAGGGGCAACAACCATATGCTATACTTGTAAGTAATGTAGCTAATGATGTATACTGTACTGTATGTCCTTAGTAAACCTCTCGTGTAATAAAGGGTTTCTTTTATTTCATCTAACAAAATGCCCATGGCCTCGCAGTCACACAGCAGGCCAGACCTGCTGTGTGACAAATACCAAAGAGGAGAAAAGAAGAGGGGAAATAATGGAAGTACAAATGTGCGAGAGAGAATAGGAAAAATAAAAGCATGAGAGAGTCTATAAATAGGATACATACTGTCGCCTGTGTGGGTCCAAGAGTTGTGTGTGAGTGTACCGTGTGTGTGTGAGTGAGTTAGTAGCAGCCTCATTTTCTCACATGCAAATGAAGGCGTCGGCGCAAAGATAACGAGGCCCATATTTCCACCTCCTCAGTGGGGCCATTATTTATTGATGTTCTGCATCTTTCCCCCTCCCTCCCACTCTCACGCTTTCTTCATCCTCTCCCTGTTGCTAGGGTCTTCTCACTGCCATCCTGTTACGATTTTGGTTTAGTTTCAGCAATTATTAAAGCACGACCAGTTTGCAATCAACGAGGACGAAATAGGGACAGTCGTGTGACTGCAAAACATCTCAATGGTGAGTTGGTAGAAGTCATTGAAACTAATGGGGAAAGAATAGTATCACTAGGTAGTTGCTAAATATAGCATGTCAGATGCTGGTGGGTTTTGTATCCAATCAGAAATATTTTCCTAAACCATTCAACATAATACACTTTTTAGTTTTCAATCTGACTGTCAATCTGGATTTAGAAAGGCAGTTGAGTCTGAAGTTGTGTGAATTAAGGACAATAACAGGACTCACCTACCCACAGAAAGTAGTTAAACAAAACTTGTTCATTGTGAAGTTTGGAAACTAAGTTGGACTTCTCTCCCCTGAACAGGAAACTAATTTATCTCTTCGAAGTGATACCCACCAACATGCTTTAAAGGGGCACATTTCCACACTATCTAGACTATTCTATTTTAGGAGACAACCTTTTTCCTCTCTTAGCCCCAATTATCTTATGACACTAACGTGTCCAGAATGCAGCTTTTCATGTGGACAGAGCATACAAAAAAACTAAATAAATAAAAATGTAACGAATGATCGCGCAGCACTCACAGCTCTGGGTAAATCCACTGCTGTTCCTGTGGGAGTTCCCAGTATGGACCCCATATCTAATCAGTTTGGAAAAGGCTAATGAGGTATCGAACTCACATCCCTGTTTTCCTTCTGGCAGAGCACTACAATCTGATCCCTGGAGTCTCCATCTTACTCAACACTGTTGACGGTCAAAGGCAGTGGTTCCTTGCCTCGAAGGGCTCTCCCAGTTAAATGAAGGTTAGCGTATCTTCACAGCTCATTATGATGACTACAAGCTAGCACAAGGAGAAAATGTGCCAAAGCAGCGGAGGGTCAGAGGCTTCACTCCTCCACAACAACAACAGTACAAATCCTCAGATAGATGCCTGCAGCACAACATGTTCATCCATTAAAGAGATGTGGTCTAAAGTTAGAAGATCAGAAGGAAATTTAATTAAAAAAAACTCATTCCAAATGTTACCTTTACGATTACGCTTCACAGGGAAAGATGGAAGTTATGCAGAAATGTGGGCTGAAATCTCTCCTCCCTACTATCCCACGATAGTAAGAGACAATACACATAACATATATATATATATATATATATATATATATATATTACACAGACATTAAATATGCTGTGGAGATATAACTCTATTGATATTTTAACTACATATTGTATGAGCGCAGCAGTGAACTGTAAACATTTTGCTCCAGCAGACCAGAGTCCTCCTGTTAATGCCAAAGGTAAATGTCTGCTTTGAGATCCAAATATCCCCACAACTCTGATACACACAAACACAAATGAACACACACGGCACACGGACGTCAAAGTTAAGTTAGTTGAACGTCATGATAGAAAAAGTGGCCCACAATCCGACTTCGACATTAGAAAAATCTCATTTTGTTTCTCTACCTTATACCCTTGCTCTCAGCGGCATGTGGCAGAGAAGAATTTAAAAGAAGGTGCGAAGAGAGAGAGAGAGGGGAGGAGGACCGGATCAAAGACTTGTGACTGTCACAGAAAGAAGAAGAGAGAACAAAAAACGCAGTATATTCCGGAGATATTCTCTGCGGTGCTGGAACGTGCTCTGTGCTCACAAATGCAGACATGCCAGGCACAAACACACACAGAAACACCTACTGAGCTTAAAATAGGACAACAAATACTTCCCGGCTGGAAGGAAAAATAACAAACTACGTTATAGAATTAGCACAGTGGAGTCGGTGAATGGCAGTGGTCCAGTTTTGCAGCGGAGGAATGTGTTAAAGCAGAAAATCAGCCCTGTTGGGCGGAATGACTTGATTTAGAGAGCAATGAGGGGAGACAAATGAGGAAGAAAAGACAGTAGGGGAGAAAAGCAATAGGAAAGATGGAGGGTAAACTGTGGAGGAGATAACAGTCCATGTCTGTGTTCTCCCTTCCTTTCAAACCTTTATGCAAAAAAGGCGTGTTGCATTTGTATTCAAAGCGAGAGCCCACTCCACCCTCCCTTTGCTCTCTCCTCTCTCTCTGCTGTGTACATTAAAAGCCCAAGTAGAAGCAGGTGTCAGCCAATTAAATATATACACTTTCCTGGCTTTTATTCTGCTGCACACTTACTTAACATCTATGAATGGCGCCCTCTTAACTCCTTTCAATTCACATTCAAAGCAGGTTTTATTGGCACAACTGATGTGTAACAACTAATTGTGCAATGGGAGCCCACCCCGCTGCATCTCCTCCATAAAAGAGACTTTGTTAACACGACCAAACTGTTCAGACGGAGCACGAGTCACGCTGCCAGTTAAGACTAACACTGCATGAGCAATATCTGAATCTCCGCATTCAATTCTCTTTCTGCCCTCCCGCTTCTTCTCTGTAGCTAGTTCATTTTATGGAAGGGGGACGAGCTGCAAGACGTAGAAGGAGCCGCAGCTCTGTCATGTTTTCATTAAAAAGCCACGCTTCAGTGTCTAATCCTAACTGCTGTCCTCTTTCCTAACCAATTCTGACTGCTTACCTCATCTTTCAATCATGTTCTCCCTGCCCTGGCCTTTGCCACTGTGCACCGCCTCACCCTGGGTGGAGAGGATGCCAGAAAGTTGAGGGGACAGAGGTGAGGCACGGACAAAGGTGGAGGTTGAGGAGAGAGAGGGGGATGAGGAAGAGCAGACAGAGCAGAGTCCAGTTTCCACTGCGATGGGACAACGTCTCTTCTGCTTCACTTGACTGCTCTGTCCCAATTTGCCCTGTGTGACTTTAAACAGTAAACACTGGGGGAGGGGAGGATGCGGAGGGGTGGGTGGGGGCGGCCTATCGAGAGGCTGAATGGCCAGTCGAGGACAGACATAAAACTGATCGTATGCAAAAGATGTCATTTGCGTGGATATAACTCAACGCAATGCTGCAGAGACGCCACGTTCCCCCCCATAAACCCATCGTAACCAGACAGGCCGACGATGCTGCATAAAGCTAAATGGACCATCTCAGATAGACGGAGCGCTGAGGAGATTAAGCATCAGTAGAAGCATCAGAGGAAACGAAGGATGTAGGGGAAGAGGGTGGGCGGATAGGCGAGAAATGGGGAGAGATGTAGAAATAGGACTCCATTATTCATGACGTGTGTTTCATGTGCTTGGTGACATCTGGGACAGCAGTGATAATGAGAGTCCCGGGAGAGAGAAACCACATATACACACACACACATCCCGATGCACCGCACATACAGAAGTGTACTGTGGTCAAAATACCGACCCTTCCTCTGGATATCCCATTAACTCTTATTGAACTGTTTATCGCAGGTGCACTGAGGCTTTAACACTATATAACTATATAAAAGTAACTATATAAAAAAATGTCACTTAGTCAAGGCAAACACCCGGCTCCTCCACCTTGTTTTGATTTAGCAGTGGATAAGAGACAGAGTTGGAAATACGGTGTGCATCTGCCATCATGTGTGTGTCTGTGTCTGTGTCTGTGTCTGTGTGTGTGTGTGTGTGTGTGTGTGTGTGTGTGTGTGTGTGTGTGCGTGTGCGCTGCGATGTACTCCAGCTTAGCCCATGGCCCGGGGCAGTGAGCTGCATTAGCGGGACTGAGTGAGCGGCCTGGTCCCTCCCTATTAGAGTGCTGGTGGCAGAGGAGTGTCACTGGCCAGCATGGAGAGAGAGAGAGAGAGAGAGAGAGAAAGAGAGAGATCTACTGCTGCACACACACACACACACACACACACACACACACATATACACATTGTTTACCAGAAAGCACAGTTGAATTCCGAGCCAAATGTTCATGAATAAACTCAAAATTAAAGAATCAAATATCTGACCCAAATGTTCCAAAGCTTTGACTGTTGCCATGGTAATCGACATCTAAATGAGTGTTCAATTGCAACAGTTTAGTCGTTTATACACATGACCCCAAACAGCCCGTGATATAAGGAGATATAAGGAGTTAGTTGTGTGTTGTGTTTCGATAGATGACAGGTCTTTTATTTATATGTTGGCATAGCCACCAGTCTACTTATTTTAAATGTGTTTATAGACCTATGTATTAACATATTGGTTTTCATGGGTATCTCTGCAATTGTGATTATAGCACATTTTGTAGCGGTTTTAGTTTCAATAACAAAGAAAATCCATGAATTCATTACACAACAACAGCAAAGTAAAGTAAACTATAAGTAAATGATGCCCGACGGTTTGACAGTTTTCGTTATCGTTCCCCCAGCCCATCGCCGTTTTAATGCGCTGGCTTACCTGGGTTCAAACCCAATGGCTGTGCATAAAGATGTAAAGTCAGCAGTTACTCCGACAAAATCTGCCACGAGAGAAGAAAAGCTCTAGCAGCTGCATATCTGACTGAGCATTCGTAATTGGCACGCTCGCTGTGCTTACAGTCTGCGCACTCACACATTTTGGGCTGCATGCTGACGTCCACATCGGGTCATCACACAGACCGAAGCGTGAAGTATGAATTGGCCGTAACCTGCTTGTGCAAGATTGTGTTGCACCTTTGAGTTATAATCACTGATTTGAGTGTGTTTCACACCCACTGGTTACTGGTTCTGCACAATAACAAACATCCAGGGTTGAAGTACAGCAGTATAAAGAGAACGCAGATTCTTTACAATGAAACACTACTCTATTACAAGTAGAAGTTCATATAAGCAGCATTTAATGTGTGTAACTAGTCAAGAGGGAGCTCATTTTAACCACGATGTAGAGTTGGGTAGTTTAACCTATAATAATGTATTTCATAAAAAATTATCAGAACTTTTGTGTATTCTGAATTGGCAAAGTAACTGGTAACTACAGCTGTCAAGTAAAAGCAGCGGAGGGAAAATTACAAATGTATAAGTATAAAGATGCATAAAAAGAAAATACTAAAGTAAAGTATCTCAAAGGTGTCCTTCAGTAAATGGGCTTTCAGTTTGAATCTGACAAACAGGAAGAAGTCCTGGTCAAAACTTACGATTAATAGAAAAAAACAATTGCCAGCTTTAATCCGTGCCCCAAAACATAGAGCAGGCACAATAAACCTGGAAGGTGTGCATACTGAGAAATACGGTGGCGGACTCGAATGACCAAATCGAGAGCCAGAGTTTGGTTCTTCGTTCTGGAGAGAGAAAAGACAGCACTTCACTGTCAGACTGACTCTAGTGTTTTATGTTATTAATCCCCAAAGAAAGTAGTGACATAGAGCGCAAACAACTCCCATGCTGTAACCATGTTGAATTATTGACTTGCTTACACAAGCTATTTACTTTGTACATAACCCAAAGAACAACAGTCGAGGAGCATCGCAACCTTCTGAGACCCCCCCCCCCCCCCCCCCCCCCCCCCCCCCCCCCCAATCACGGCCCGCTGTGTTGATCTGGACTTGTGTTTGGACAGCTAATGGTGAGGCGGATCAATAGGTCTGATTGAGAGGTCATGTTGGAACATAGCACTTGGATGACCACCAGGGATCATGTCTCCTCGCTGCCACCAGACAACCAGCTGCATTCACGGAAACACGGTTAGCACATTATTTTTATTAATCACTCCATCAGGGTCACTTAAGTATGAAATCTAACAATCCATACCAAAAGAAAACCTGACTAAAGCACAATGGTGAGTGCATCTATTTTGGGTTTATTTAAGAAAATCTGATTCTGGCATTCTCTCATAGTTTTACTTCCCTTTGACCTTATCTTCTCTCATATTAATTATACATTTATAAACTTTATACTTAAGACTATTAGTCATAATCTCTGGATGGAAATGTATGAAACCATACTTAAAACCAACAAGCTAAGAAGTGTAATGACATGATTTGAGAGAAAATGTCTTTCTTACAGAGAGGATGAGCGAGGGAGGAAAACCTGAACAAAACTTCTTGCCGCTGCTACGAGCTGCTGAGTAAAGAAGCATTTCCTTAAATGCAATTTCTTAGTAGAGCCTGCTGTAATCTCCTCACACTAATCCCTCTTTCTCTAGCCTAAACAAAAGAGTACAAGAAAGCACGAGTAAAGTGATAAAACCTCTTTACTAAAATCCTATTTCTTAACCCAATCCAGACCACATAATCCCTCCAACTCTTTTACTCTAAGCCTTCGTGCTTTCCTCTGGATGTGGTGAGCAGTGCAGATTAACAACCATCAATCACAGAGACAGTAAATAGAAATTATTTGGTTAAATAATGAGCTCAGATAGTGAAAATGAAATGTGGTGATTACTCAAGACCAAGACCTGAATGATCAAGTTACTTTGATAACCATTTGTCACGCATCAGTGCGTGTGCTCTCTATCCCATGTTTTAACTATATACACTTAAATTGTTGATGTTGTCTTTAGATTAGTGTCCTATTAAAAACTGTGTGACAATAATATAATAATAATGATCAACTATTTCTTTATAGTGTTTTTCCTAAAATATCAAAGTGCCACCTAAAAAAAAAAAAACAAGGCAAAGTTCCATGCAAGTTAAAGCTAATCCAACAAATCATACTTTTTTCCCTAGTATATTACAACTCAGTCCTATTTTAGCAGGTTCGTCCCATCGGAATTTGTTGTAGCAAAATCGTTGCGTTCTCATACCTCAAGTGCCATGTTATCATCATAACCAATAGAACCAGTGGCAGAAAACAACCCCAGTTTTTTAACAAACTGTAATGATCTTTTAATTAAGCCACATGATTAGAAAAGTGTGAATCCAGACCAGACTTCCCAAACACACGCACACTCTCTTCCTCGCTCTCTCAGTTGATATATTCTCACACCGCCTGGCTTGAAGAGTGAGATAGTGGCCAGATTTCTGTCAGAGTGATGTGCTTGCAGGGGCTTCCCCATCTCTCCCTCTTACACTGATTGACACTGATACACTGATGCACTGTAAACATGCTCGTGCTGCATGTGTGTGTGTATGTATGTGCACAAGCCTCAGTGTGTTTGATGGAGACACAAAGAGAAAAAAGGCACGGGAGAGCGACGGCAGCGGCGTTAGAGTGCATACGTTTCTGTGTCCGGGAGCAGGCGTGTGTAGTAGTGTGTAAATAGTCAATAATAGCCGACACTTGTCAGCCCTCTGCTCTGTACACACAAAGCCTGTGGTTGAGCCATTGTTGAACTCCGCCTCTCTACGCCAGCCCCCCCCCACACACAGTACCTCCCTCACCCCCACAAACCGGGCCTCTCAAGCAGAGATAATTATGCCTATTGTACCCCTTTCACACACAGACAACACACATGCGCGCACGCGCGCGCACACACACACACACACACACACACACACACACACACGCGCGTGCTAATTCACACACCCACCCACGTGCCTACTCAACCTAACTGAGTAAAAGATGGCTGCCAGCACCCCATCTGTTCCTGCCCAGCTCTCAGTCGCTCTCAGCACAGTGGGGCAAATAAAGTGAAAGAAGAAGAAACAGAGCTGAACAATCTGCAGAACAAGTGCATTGGAAGATTGTGTTGCATTGGAAACTGGATTTGAGAGATTAAAAAATGAACACCATGTTGTTTTGTCATTTCTTAGACAGATGATTTTGCAGGAAGCTGCTCATCATTAGGTTTGAGTGTTACCACCATATGTTTGCATGTGTGCGTACGTACATAATAGCGGCACCATCAGCTGCATGATTTGGTCCTCAACGTCCCCCACTAACCGCTATGGCCATGCTGTGTGCCATGTGGGACAGAGGCAGGAGAGGAGGGAGGGAGGGATGGTGTGAGACTTGAGGGTGGGGGTGAGAGAGGGCAACACAGTCGCTGTGGTTATGTTCAATGAGCCCTGGGGACGCCACGTGCTCCCTGTCCTCCTCTGTCACACCACGTCCTGCTGCACGCAGGAAGCCAGAGCACAATAACAGGACAGCCGTCACACAGCAGAGCGCAGCGCAGCCTTAATGTATCCTGAGTTAATGTTTAATGAGCGCTCCATATTCAGGAAGCTTCATGCAAAATCTGAAAATGGCTTTATTGTGTTACTGTAGAGGTGTGTGTGTCTGTGTGTGTGTGTGTGTGTGTGTGTGTGTGTGTGTAGGGGGCAAGCTTGCACATTTGTACTTTGCAGAAGTGAGTGTGTGCGTGTGTCAGACCGGTGTTTACAAGAGTCGGCTGTGTCTCAGACAAGTGTATCTATTAATGTATTCCTGCTCTGAGTGCAAAAGCACAGATTTACAAACAGACATCGTGTCCTAACACACCACTGCTCTCCATGAGGTCCCTCTGCCTTTGTCACCTCTCTCCTCGCTGCACCTGTGCAAAGCCTTATGATACTAACTTTTTAATTAACCTGTTCAAAGGAAAATCTACAGTATGTGCAGGTGTGAATATTAATATGTATATATATATATATATATATATATATATACACTAATAATAATAGAACCAATTTGCACTTTTCAAGGTCACCTCAATATTGAATATTTTGCATATTAATATTGAAATATACAAACAGGCACATACACTGTATAAGTAAAGGCCCAATCAGCAGATGATCTATTGATATGGTCCAAACCCCCTTATAACCCATGTAAGACTATTCTTGACTAAACCTTGATGTGCTGTGAACTATTCATGGTTGTGATTTTAAACCAACATTTAAATGTATAAGTCGCTCTCTTTCTCTGTTTTATATCTCTGTAAACTGAATATATTTGGGTTTTAGGTCAGTTGGAAAAATCTAGAATTTGATGACCTCCTTTTTGCCGCTGTGGGAAAGTCTAACGGGCATAACCAGCAGATCAATCGATGATGATCGAAATAAATCGCTGGTTGCAACCCTAAATATAGCCGTCGAGGCAAAAGCGGAGAGATGGAAAACCACTCAATTCAAGTCACTGCAAATCAGTTTAGCTTAGTTGTAACTTTGTTTAAATCTTTCTTTCTGTAAATTGTTAAACTCTACTGTATTTTTCCAGGTGTTGACAATTAATCCCTGTGTGTGTGTGTGTGTGTGTGTGTGTGTGTGTGTGTGTGTGTGTGTGTGTGTGTGTGTGTGTGTGTGTTTGGTTGTGTCTCTGTTGAGCCGCTTGACTTCCAGCAGGGACCCCAGGGGCAGAGGATTGATCGGTAATGTAGCCTGTAAGTGACCTCACCACCCGGTGTCACCTATTAGGGTCCAAGTTCAAATCAAAGGCCTGATAACTCAGCATTTACACACCGACAGGTTAAACACAGGTTAAATCCACCTCACTTTCAACACCACAGGGGTTTAACGAGACTGAGGAAGTCTGTCAATGGTCTATATGAATGCAAAACACATCTGCATCTTGTACAATTCAACCTTAAAGGGAGTAGAACATGGTGGAGTGGACGTTTGGAGAGAGGATGAGAGGATAAGAGCAGAAAATAGTAGGAATATAGTGCAAAAAATTATTACAAGGGAAGAAGAAAAGAAAATAGTCCATAGTGTTAAGGATGAGTGTGTGAAGTGTTGATGTGTGCAAGAAGAGTTTTCTCATTTGTTTTGAACTGATCTCATCCATAAATTTAAATTGTGCCCTTCTGTCATTGCTTTTCAGCTCTGGGTTTTTACGGGCATGTGTATCAAATTACTGCGCGAATACATAAACAAGGCCAAACTGTGTGGCAGGTGGATTAGATGGAGCATGGTTGGGCATCTTCTGTGGACCACCATGTGGCCACAGCCATCTGCTGGTCCAGTCTCTATTCATCGGAGCCACTCATTAGCTTTCTGCTGGTTAGACTGACGTCCTCGATCTGCAAGCTGAACCCTCTCTGTGTCCCACTGTTGTTTTTATTCCCGTCCATAAACCCTCCATCTCTCTGTCCCCGTTCCAGCTCTCCTCCTTCAGATCACTGCTCAGACTAGCAGGCCTCCATTGTCTCAGAGGGTCACACACACACATACACACATGCACACACACACACACAAAGCTTAACTACAGGGATGGCATGGGATGGGGACGTGAGAGGGAAATAGGTCAGTCTGCCTACACCCCTCCCCTCTTAAACCCCATCACTGTCCTGGCTGGACAGAAAAGTGGGGCAGGCAAGGGGACACACACACACACACACATACACACACGCTCGCACAGCTCCAGATGGGTAACATGTGTGTTTGACAAAATGGAACCTGTTGGGGTTCAGAGGGCACGGCTGCGTTGTGTTATGTCATCAACTCAACCTTCCGACTGGTATGTGATCGCACTACTGATCAGGGTCTTCACATCGTGTTCTCAGTGCTAAGGCACAGGTAAGTAAGTAAAGTAGATTAATTGAAATTCACATTTTCAAATCTAAACAGGACAGCGGGTGGTCTAGTCACTTTAGTCATGTTACTTTGTATTCGGATGGTGGGGAATCAGAGAAGAGACACACAGGAAGGAACCGTAGTGAGATTTAGCATCAGGTCTGTGGTGGCACAGATGTGGCTCGGAAAGTAGATGACTTGAATGCATCACCTCCAATATATATTTCTTTCTTTTGTGTTGCAACGATGCGACCAGCCAATCACAGCCCACTGGAATATTGTTTTAGAAATCCAAAGAAAGTTTGGTGACGGTTGAACGCTTTGACTTGCTGTGTGCAGTGGATTTCAGCAGACAATGCCCCTCTCTATACACACAATACCAGGCAACATCTCAGGCACAGTGTGTGTTACCACAGAGAGACATCTAATGGGGATTTCAACTAAATAGAAGACATGCAAGTCAGTTGATTGTTTGTTTATCTCTCTATGCTGTACAATCAGCCGTTGAAAAGTCCAGGTTGTTTCCCTGCCTTCTGCTCAGTGCATGCTGGGATAGGCCCAGGGACAGGAACAAGCATGTATGGAAAATGGTGGAATGAAGGCTTCTGATTAAAAAAGACAGGTGCATATGTACACGACCATAACTTATATGGATTTACTCACTCGAAATCAACTGCAACGGCTCGCGCTGTTTCTTATGCAAAGCAAGAGTGACAGGCCAGACAGGCAACCACCCACACACTCGCACGCAGAGAGCTCTCAGTCACAAAATCAATTTTAATTTTCACATCTTCATTAGATCCAGAGAATCCCTTGCTGGCCAAGAGAAAGAGTGTGACCGATGATGTTAAAGTAACCCAAAAAGAGGGTTAACTGTGGAGTGTGCATCAATAATGTTTCTCATTGGAATGTATATATAACCACATCATGCGTCGACTGTATATTGATATTCACTGTATGTGTATGCATGCGTGTGTGCAGAGTTGTTGTGCATCAATGTGAGAGTGCACTTACAATATTCAGATCATGAACCGTTCTGCAGACGCGTTGTGCTTTAGAGGTTATTTTGTGGATAAGTGACGCCGTTGATTGGCTGTAAGGATGATGAGGTCACTGTGTTGATTAGCGAGGAGGACGGGGTCAAGGTTGAACACGGCCGCATTGCGAGTGCTTGTTGTGTTTGTGTGTGGCGCTGTCGTAGGGAAATGAAAGTTCAGTGAGCAGCTCATCATGTTCAACATCTGATCGTCACACTCACTGCTCATCAGCTGACCTATATACCCCTAATTACCCACCGCAGCCTCATGATGGTACACACAGCTACACCCCATATGAAAAACATAAATACACACACAGACTACTGGCACATCCGAACCAGATCAGCTGTATTCATGTTTAGGAAGAATAGGAAGTCATGTTTGTCACTGTGAATCAAACATGATGGGAACTCTTAATGTAAAGAGCGACTGCAGGGGAAATGTGAATGGAGAATCCCTCTTGATTGTAAAGTTAAACAGCATACCAGAATACAATAACAATGGAAATGTTATTTTAAAACCTCATTCAATAATAAGACAGAAACTTTTAGACAAGAGAAAGGCTGGTTTTTTGTCTGTGTGTGTGTGTGTGTGTGTGTGTGTGTGTGTGTGTGTGTGTGTGCATATTATGCAATTAAAGTAAAAAAGATAATGACTGAATTTTGAGAGTGTTTGCCGAAAGACAAAAATTATGTTAATAAATAATGCAAAAATGTATTACAAATTACAGTAAAACACTAAAATACTGTACATGGAAACTGAAAAAGAAGTAAAAGAAATACACTGAAATTCTGAAAATAAACTCCTGAAACCGGGGTGCATGTGTGTGTGTGACACAGTGTCTGTGTGTTTTGCATACATATAATATAAAACACCATCTGCCAGGACCTGAGGCCGTTCTTGCCCTACTACCCTCCTTGCTTCTTTTCCTTTGGTTCATTTATCTCCTCTAAATCTCATCCCTCTCCTACATTGTTATTGCAAGCATTTTAAATCCAGAAAAAATAATCATACATTACACACGATATATAGTCCCACAATAAAACACTCATAATGTATTCACAAACAGACAAAATGACTGAACACTACATTTCTCTCATTCTCTCGCACACACAAATGAGGTTAATGAAGATGAATGTGGGGGCACAGTCCTATTGACATCCCATGTCTCTAATTGTGGCCGTGTTCTTCAAGGACATGGTGGGAAGACAAGCAGGGACAGGACAGGAATAGATCTGAAGAGGAGAAACTGGAAAAGTCATGTGACTTGGAAGAGAGTCAATCCCAATTAAATGCAGGATCCGACATTAGGGGGAAATGTGTATGTGATGAGATGTAGAAGCAGCAATAGCAGAGAAGGAAAGGTCTGTGAAAAGAGGAGGAAGATGAAGGAGAGGGAGGGAGGAGATTCTGAGCAGGCAGAGGAGGAGGAGGAGGAGGAGGACCAGATCAGTGATCCAGAACAGTGAGCAGACAGAAGACACGAGTTAAGAGTTCGGTCAAACATATAGCACAGCAGTCGTCCACACACGCACACGCACACGCACACGCACACACACACACACACACACACACACACGCACACACAAACGAAAGATAAAGATATTCTTAAATCCTATGAAGTGAATAAACCTGCCCACCCCAGGATAATTCAGATTCACTCAAGTGATGTCCTACCTGGTACGATGGAAACCGTGTCTCTCTCCCAGGACACGACGCTGACGTACTCCTGCACGGCAGCGGGGATGAGGCACTTGAACACAGCTACGTTGCTCCGCATTGAGCGCTGGTCCGCCACCCGCACAGTGTAGGGCTCCCTGAAAACTACAAAAACGCACAAATCATATTGAGACAGCTGATATCTCATGATTTATAAAGGCAATATTATATCCTCCCATTGAATCGTTGAGGTGTGGTGACCCATGATGGTGTAAATGTTGTTTTCAGGATTTGTTTTTTAAACACAAGTAATTATAAATTAAGCATATTATCGGCACTTATTATCTTCTATCATCAACCAAGAAGATGTGCTGACGTTGGCCGAACATGACGGCGATATCATCACAATGTGAGCCTCTTTGTTCCAAGACGCAAACAATAATCTACTTACGTTGACATCGTCAAAAACAACCCATTAACGCTCCAGAGCAAAACAACCGTTCATCAATTAGCACAGAACGCTACATTTATACATGGGAAATTACTAGCCTACTCTTGTGCCTCCCCCTTTCACCATAACTGCTGCAAGCCGCCATTAAGCAGGATAATCATGGGAATTGTTTTCTAGCTTTAGCATGACATTATCACAATACACCAATCTTCTGTTTTTGCACCGAACTTCATAAGCACGCAAACATGTTAGCTGCACATTTTATGTAAACTGAAGGGTTATTGCTTTAGTTTATGCAATATGTTACACTCTAGTGAATGAGCAGGGACTCATTAGCTAAATCACACGAAAGCTAGGACGTATCCTAAGGTTGCTAAGAAACTGGTTCAGATTCCCTTCCCTGGTAACAGACACGATGACAGCGTGCATACATTCCTGCTGCAAGAGCGAAACACATGCAAGTGCACGGAAATGTTCATCTTCTTTAATCAGATGAATAGAATAAAAAACACATCAGTTAAGTTCCTCTGAAATAATATGATATAAACCACCACGGAATTAGTTTATGAAATTGCCGGGTAGCCATAATGTAGTTAAGGCGAGTCAATGAGACCCCTGTCAATTATTGTCGGATGGCAGGTCAAGTACAACACAACGGTCACGAGACTGAACCTCAAGACAAAAAGCGCCCGCATCCTGTCTGACCGCAACCTGTGCACCAGAGCTGGCCCGACAGAGGCCGCTGGCTGCAGGACGTTTGGTTCATGCTAATCCCTCGTCTCCTGAGGCCAGGCTTTTGGGTCATGTGGGAATGAAGGCAGCAACCGGCTGGCATGCAGCTCAGGGCCCTGGCTCAAATCCTCAACTTGGCGCTAGTATTAGTATTAGAATGAATATGAGTATTAGTTCAGGTCGGTGTTGGGAGGCAGAATATGAAAACAGATGTTGACGGCAGGGGGGAAGGGGGAGGGACCGACTGGACTGAATGAATGCGTGGAAGGAGGGGACAATAGATGCAGTGTAACTAACATCCAGCTGTAGCTTTGTTCCAGCTGAGGTTTGATGTAACTGTTTGGTAAAGTATCTCTGCTAGTTATAGAGCTGCATAAACCCAAACCCCCCAGACGTACTATTTTACTTTAGCCGAGGTCTGGCTTATTAAAGCAGCCTCACGCGGTCCAATCAATGGAAAGCACCAATTAGGTTCGTTAATGAGAGATAATTAAAGAAGTGTGCTGTGGCTAAATTTAGTCTGGCACAAGAGGACAGTTTGAAGAATGAGGAAGCAGGGAGGAGAAGGAGGACAGAAAAGAGAATATGATGGCAACAGAGGCAGCTTTTGGTCAAAATGTCCATAAATAGACATGAGATATTTGTATTATGTACAATGAAATTATATTGATATATATATATTTAAAAAAAATTATATATATTAAATCCCTGTTTTAGGTTAGCATACGTAGTAGTTGTAAAGCGTGGTTATAAAGGTCACTGACACTGAACTGTATCTGCTTTTCACTCGGTGATGAATTACTTTTCTCTCCTTGCTGAGCTTTAAAAAGCATTCCTTGAAAATATACAAGTGGCTCTGAAGTTCCTGGAGCCTTTAATTGCACTGACTTTTTAAGAAGTGAAGGGCTGTCAATGAGGATGATCTGGTCATGTGATATAACCCATTGTTACACTTTTTCCTGGTTTTCTGGTTCATCTAAAAATCACAATGAGTTGCCACTTAAATCTAAGTACTGCAGGGGTTGTGTTTTGGATTTCATCTTTCCAGATGGTGCCATGCTATAGATGCAGCTGAAGGGGTTACGTCGGTATAAAGTGCAGTGGTTCCTCAACAGCTCAGTCAAATAGGTGTGAGCGAAGGCCGAGGCCTAGTGTTGTATGTGATGCAGATGTTCTCTCTGTGGACTGTGTTCTAGGTCAATCTGTGTTCAGGTCGAGATGGGCTATTTTAGGGCAGGTGATTCTGTGTGTGGGTAGGGCTTTTTGCAGCTGCCAATCACGTCTGCTCTACTTTATGCTTTCACAACTGTCCCTTTTTGCTCCATTCCTCATCATGTTGTGTCTAACTTTGGCCTTTTGATCCATAACACCCCTTGTTTCATCTCAATCTTTCAAATCCGTCTGTCTTGCTTTACTCTCAGGCCAATTCCCCTTCCTGACCGCAACTCACCAGCTTTGATGCGGATGTTGGGGCTGCGGATCTTGCCGGCTTGGTTTTCGGCAGTGCAGAAGTAGTCGTTGTCGTGGATGTAGCTGTTGTAGGCTGAGGGCGAGAAGGGGTACAGTTGCAGGGTGCCATTGGCGTGCACGTGGCGGATGTGGGGCACGTCGTAGATGTCATCGCCGGTGGCCAGGTACCAGCGCAGTATGGCACTGGGGGTGCCCCCTGCTGGACAGGGCAGGGACACCCCCACCGAGCTGGAGTAGGTTACCCTCTGCAGGGAGGCATTCACAAAGTACAGCCTGGTGGAGCCCACATCCTCACTGTGTACTGCAGGGGCAAACAGACAACACAACATCACATATCCGGCCGGGGTGGAGGTGACAGGTCAACAATGAGCACCTGTTATGTGCTGTATACAGTGTGTAAACAATCAAATATGAGCTAACAGGATTCCACTGCAACTGATTTAAAGCAATCTGCATCACTTTAATGGACAGAGAGGGAATGTCCTTCAAATGTGTTGCGAAATAATCATAACAAATATATGTCAAATGTCCAGCTGCAAACATCAGTCATGTGATTCAGAAAGCCAGGGATTTGGGCTAAAGCCTGTGATGATTTAGATGGATCGGAGGGAGGAGGAGCCTGTTACCTCCGTACAGTGGACACATACACAAACAAAGACAGAGAGAAAGGGAACTCGATGATAGGTTATGTGATTGGAATTTCTATGCCAGACGCAGAGATTTAAGTCTATTTAATCTCCTTACATATTTAACACACACATACACACATGCAAACACACACACACAGGAATGTTCTTCATTGGCACTCAGATTAAACACATCTCTCCAACAGAGAAAGGAGAGTGCGAAGAGGAAAGAAAGTGGGGGAGGTCTCTTAAATTTGGGGTGATAATAGGAAAGATTAGAAGATAAAGAGTGTGGGGGACAGTGCTGACGGACAGATGTTAACCACCGCTGCTTCTAAATGATACCCTCTAATAATACACATCACCCCACAACGTGTTCAGCACAGAAAGTCTGTTAAACATCCTGGAAGATACCAAAAGATTTTGATCTAAATTGGATAAAATTACAAGTGGTTCTTGTACATTACTTATTTTTTAAACAATGTCAATAGTTATTACATAAAAATAAATTCAAATTGTCAGTGGTAAAGTATACAAGTTTGAATTTATTGATATTACATGTTGATTGATTTAATGGAATGATTCATGTTAAATTATGTAATAGTTATCACTGACATTCAATAATGTCACTTTAAGGTGTTTCAGTGGTCGCATCAGGGTTGTTATACTTAATCCTTACTAATGATCATTAGTTATTTTCAAGAACTTTTGTGGTGTGATTACAAAACAGATCAGATGATTTCTTCTAGCCTGAAAATATATTGTAAAATGTGAACAGTTTAAGTTCTAGGACTCAAATGTATTAGAAAAACATGTAAATTATGTCAAAGTTCAGCACAAAATGTGGCAATAATCTAATGAAACACAGAACTAGAGATGTGACTACAAAATGCATAACACACAGTATGTATTTATGATATAAACATATTTTATAAATCGATTTATAATTTTAGATAGAGAAAAAGCTAGAGCTAGAGTTGCATGTTTTGTCTGACCAACACTTGCAAAGATATTCATTTTATTATCATGTAATATAAAGAAAAGCAACAAATGCTCACTACTGAGAGACCACAACTACAGAATTTTGACTTGGACTTATTCTTCTGAGGATTCACTTATTCCTTAATTGACTAATTGTTTATTTTTTAACAATCAAAAAGGGTTTTATTATTCACCTGCTAATTGTTAAGGTAGCAGAAGTCTCACCAATCACAGCTGTTCCCTGCCCTCGGTGTTCAAGGACATGATTATGTTCTGTGACACAGAGGTACAGATATCTTCAACGTCTGCATATAAGTTTCAATACTTCGATTGATAATTACATTATTTGTCATTATCAGCTACCTCTTGCAGATGGATATTATGCTGCATCAGCTGAATGATGGTTTTAAACTTGGAGCTCATCCAATCTTGCTGGAAGGTTGAGGGAACAGTATAAGAGAGAAATAATTCCTGTTGTTCACACTGTTATGAGGTTTTCTCAGGTACACGAAGCACACAACCCAAAATAGGCCTAGTTGTGACTGTGTGAAAACAGTGACTGTTAGGTTTGTGATATTGATGCGGAGAATCACAAAGTCCATCAGACATTGACCGTCTACAGTAAAATTAAACAGGAAATAAGGAGTGAGAGCAAGAAACACATCTGATCATCAAAATATTAAGACTGTAAGCCATGTCTTTGATGCAGCGTGGCTTCAAGCTATGTGTGATGTACACAGAATCTTAACAGACTAAATCACCACCAACAGTGTGCTGAGTGTCACTAAGCTCAGTGCAATCGGTCAAAGGAAGATGCAGCGATCGCTTCCATCCAGGAGGGTCTGTTAATAACTCCAGCTTACTTTCAAAGAAGTGCTACTATCCCTTAGTAGACGAGAGATTGATAAAGCTGGGCAGAATGTTACAGATGGTATATGAAAATGTGTCTAGCAGTCCAGTGGTGGGCTGCAAAAACCAGGTCAGACTCCCTCCCCTTTGCAGATTACTGATAATGGCCCCTGAGCATAAAGCCCATATTAAAGATTGCAATATCTATAATCTCCCAATGGGGGGACAGGACTAAAGTGGAGGAGTGAGGGGGTCACCCTGAGAGCTGGGGGGGGGCTGGGCAGCAGGAGAGCCTCTCATAGAGTAGATTATATGGCCTGGGGGCGCAGGCACTGGGGGGCTGGGGAGCAATGGGACTGATGGAGCGGGAAGTGGTATAAAAAGGGGATCAGAGCAAACTCCCACCACTCAGAGCCAGTCAAAACCCGGGAAACCACACATGAACTTTACACACACATACACACACACACACACACACCAAAAGCAGCTCTGAGCACTCAAACTGGGAGGAGACAGAGCGAGTTGCCATGGTGGCACTGGCACTTGAAAGCTGTGAGTGAATTAAAAGACAATGCCACGATTTAACAGTGACCCTCTGAATAATCTAAATATAGAAACTTAAAGTCACCAAAAACCAAATGATGTCACAGACAGTGTCTCAAAAATGACCAAGTAGTCATTTAAAGAAGGTGTGTGTCACTACAATTGGGAAAACAATTGTGTCAATGCCTAAGCCCCCGGAACTGGCAAGGTCGGTCCGCTACAGGAGGAGGTGGCGTGGTCCGGCGTATCACACTGTGTGCACTCCTGAACTCAACTGGCACAGTTCTGGTTGGTGCCAGACTGGCGGACTCTCCAGCCCATTTAAAAGCAACAGACATAACCTGTGCCAACCTGTACAGACGGCTTGAGTGGAAGAAAACTAAAATGCCACATGTAGCAACAGTGAGGTTAAAACCACAACGGAGACCCGCGTGCTAAACACATCTTTGTCATGGCTGAATGCAAATGGTAAGTAATGAGATGTCAACGTCAACGATGAAATTCAAGGTGGGCCAGTTAAGTGCCACTCAACATCACAACGTCAAACTTTTTTGCATATTTTGTTGAACATATGGGATAAAACACCTCAAACACTCCACTGTGACCACCCTGAGATGAGGGAACTACTCCCCAGGTGCAACAGCTACGTTTTAACCAATGAACAGACACATCAAAGGTTAGGTGCTCAAAACGAAATTGGGAGCATATATATTGCCTCCACACGGCTCTCAACATGGGGACAGTTGGCCGACAGCTAGAAGCTAACGGTGCTAACAGCCCTAATGGCACACACATTGGCAACATTGCTGACAGAGCTAACAACTTTACCCGAGGAGGAGCCTCAGCAAAGACACCGTGGGTCCGGAAGAAGTTGTCAGCGGTTAGCGCTGCGGTTAGCGAGCCAGCGACTTACGACAGAGAGACTGAGGGCACGCGCGCGCGACCGGCCGACGACGACGACTCCTGCTGCGGTGAAGCGCGAGGGTCCTACGCTGCCTCTGATTGGCCAGTGCGCATTGACTGAGTTAGATAGAGCGGGTCGTACCTGCACTGATGGAAAAGAATACCTTCGGAGAAACTCAGATGACGACACACTTTATTCTTTGACCAGGTAGCTATTACTCCACTAGGCCGTTATCTTTATAATGCATATATGCAAGACTCAAGTCTTAAAATATGGACATGCCATATAACCAACATTGAACTGTTTTTTGTCAATAAAAAAAAATAGGATCTTACAGGGAAATTGGTATATGTTGATTACAGTATTGACAGTGAAACACCACGAACATCAGTGTCGTTGACATCTGGTCAAACCAGCATGCTCCCAGACTGACACAGGCACTATGGATAAACAGCCGGTGGTTAACTTGTTAACATCTTTGAATTCAGAACAAAACAGGCACTATTTGTCAGTATTAAGAGTTTGCTTTCACTGGTAAGATAATACAGATGACGAATTTAACAGATATATTGTTATCAACTAAAAATTTAAAAAACACAATATAATGCTGAACTTGAGCACTAAAAACAGTCTCTGCATTGTTATCCATGTCTTCAGTTTCACCAGGTTGCATTCCCACATTAAAGGTGCAGCAAACAACTATATATACAAAGATACAGCTGAGTAACGTCTACCTGAGCAGAGAGTGAAATCGTTCTACCTCTGTGGCGGTTGTTTCTCCTTGTGTTGATGTTATAGCCGGACTGGCCGCGCAAGCCTTATAGTGCATGTTAGTGTCTGTGAGCTTGCCTCACTGGCCCGTCACTATGCACTTAGCTCACTCATATGGTGGTTATACCATACAGATGATTATTTGTATTAATCATGACTTCGTCAATTTAATTTCAATGAAGAGATCATTCGTTTAGACTTTAAAACATCACAAAATAGTAATACAAGGGCAATCACAAATTCCCAGAATGTTTTGTTTCGTCCAACCAATAATTTAAAACCCAAAGAAATGCTTCTTACTTTAATAGAAATCAGAGAACATTTTAAAATCCTCCCATTAAAGAAGCTGGAAGCAGAGAATGTAGAGCTGAAACATTCAATCGATTGTCAAAATAGTTTGCGTTACATTTTCTGATGACTGACTAATATCAATTAAGTAATTCTTTCAGCTCTATGTTAATCTATGCTGATTTACCTAATAGAAATACGATGAAAAGTGGACATTAAGAATTTGAGACTATCCCACACACATGCTCCATATGTACAGTTGTCCTCTGTTCATTTCAGTGACACCGCCTTTCTCAGTGATGCATATGCAAAAAAGATCTGACCCCAGTCAGTGACCAAAGCTGTAGGGCAGATCACCTGCATCCAGGTGGCTTCATCAGCACCAGAGAGAGAGCCAGCCCTCACCGGAAAGTGTTGGAGCACTGACGGCACTGCTAAAGCTTAGGCTGTCAGAGTCGGAGCCACTATTTCATACATCCTGCCAGAGAGCCATGCATGAATATGTATGTCACAGAGGCAGAAGTCATAACCTATGCAAGGTTTCATCATGCATAATGCAGCTGATCTACGCCTCTCCAGGATGTGAGTGTGCACACACACACACACACACACACACACACACACACACACACACAACTGTATTGTGATGAGGAGGTAAACAAACCCCAGAACCCCCAATGTTCCACATACACACATTCTCACACCCCGAGCTCCTTGAGCCCAACCTGAGGCATAATGCCTCCACATGTTCCTCCTCTTCTTGTCTCAACCATCTCCATCTTTCCAATCCATTCTCGTGGTAAAACCACGTTCACAGCATTTCTTTATCGGATTTTGTGAATGGATCGTGGTAAAGGTCCAGAGTAGGATTCAACTAGAGACAAGCACATCAAAATCCTCTGCCTTCTCTCCTCGAGTGCTTGCTATTTTAGAACAATCTTCATTTCCACTGTAACTCCTCTCTTCCTGTTGTGCCGCCTCTCCTTCACTCATCCTTCAGGTGTTTTTGGGACATAAAGTTGCAACGGATGTTTTCGATAAGACGCCTGAAACTGTGTGTGGAAACATACAGCAGCAGAGGAAGAAGTGGGAGGAGACACGCTGTACGAAGGGGTGTGAATTGAATATGGGTGGGATGCAGGGGGATGAAGATAGGTGTAAGTTTATGGATAATCCTCAGGGGGTCTGGCATAAGTGGGTTGATGGGTGAAAAAGTAGGGGGCGAGGTTGCTGGGGTTACATCTAATCAAGGAAGGGGTCTCAGTGCTCCCCACCTACTGTCTTTCTGTACACCCTGTCCCCAACAATCTGCTCTCCACCCCCCTCCCACCCACCAACACCCCCCTAACACCCCCCCCCCCCCCCCCCCCCCCCCCCCTCCGGCCTGTGCTGTGTCAGTGAAAAAAAAGTGTGCTACTTCAGCAGTCCCCTGGGACCTGCTCCCCCTCACATCAAAGCAGCCAGTTTCTCTCTTAATGTGAATATCAAATCTGTGGATCACAAGTCCCAGCACAGTCTGCATAAACTGCCCCTCCCCCAACCTTTAATTCTGCCTAGTGATGAGGGAGAGAGAGGGAGGGGAGTTACTGCGAGAGGAAGCGATGGAGGGAGGGAGAGATGGAGAGAGAGATGGAGATAGAGAGAGAGATCCAACAAAAACAACTACTTGCTTCATAAATTTGACATTTGCTGAACGCACCCTCCTTCTGAAAATGTGCAGCCCCAGCATCCAATAAAATTTGGAGGAGGTCTTGCTCAATTTAGCCGTTCTAGGAAGGGGGAAAAAACATTTCTTACTGTCGACGCCGTTCATTTGCATCTTTTTTCCGATGTTATTTTATATGATTAGTACTTATTCATAATCTCGTTTAAGGACGAATGGGAGAGCAGGGCTGCCGGTGACAGAGCTGTGACATCCTATTGGTTAGCAGGGATGTGCAATGAGCTCCGTTTCTCTGCTGACCGTCTTACACCAGCACACTTTGCCCACCATTAGGCAACAACATTGTTTAATTTAGTCGTTGTTGATTTGTGAGGAATAATTAACATGTGTTTACATTACATTTACCTGCTGGTTCTCTGAGTGAAAAGTGGAGAAGATGTAGATCAAGTTGTTTGATCAATCATCAGACATTGATATTTTCTATTTTTAAAAATGGCCATTTATTTTTTTCATATTATTGTTGAAGCACAGTACCCTAATTTCCAATTAAAAGAATCAGAATCCTGTATACTAACCCCTGAAAGGACCACATTACAACAAAAGTCACACTGAGTGCTTGGTATTTCTCCTTTAACCCTCTTTAAGATGGGTGTTTTCGGCAAATTAAATAATGCCGGGTTTGAGCTGGTAAAAAATGTAGGCCTGTGCCCCACCTGAGTAATGATTGGCACCCCTGTGGACCACACAGCTCTGTCATTGAGTGGTGACTATAGCTCAGATTGCAGCTTTAATTGTGCAGCCTTGCAAAGACAGCACAGGGAATTGGACTGGGGAGGGAAGGGGGGAGAGGGGGGATTTTTGCATATTTCTATTTGTGGAGGGGGAACAGTGGAGAGGACACGAGTGTACCAGGGTGAGGGATCACCTTATTGCTTTAAATTAAAATGCAAGTTATATTGTTTGAATATTAGACAAATCTATTTATTTATTTAATTTTGTTTAAAATATAAAAGGTTAAATACATCCTCAGAGTGGGCCTACAGCAGGCCTGTATGTCGACGTGGATTTTTTTCCACTGCTACTGAATCCACAATTACTTAAATACAATCTGTGAATTTCATTTAAAATCA
The DNA here is from genome assembly GCF_009769545.1 of Cyclopterus lumpus. NCBI lineage: Eukaryota > Metazoa > Chordata > Actinopteri > Perciformes > Cyclopteridae > Cyclopterus > Cyclopterus lumpus. Next base: position 15,395,374 of record NC_046979.1, read on the forward strand.
AAGAAGAAAACACACGTTTTTTGTTTTGACATGACCAATTAAAAATCATAATAAAATCCTTTAATCAGGTATTATATTTTAAATTGCTGCAGAAAAATTATAGGCATTGTGCTCTAATTGGTTATTGGTTATTAACTGTTATTACCCTTCACACCTTTTTTTTCCTAAGCTCCATTAAAAACCCTACACCCTCACTGCTCTGTCTCTGGCATAATAGCAACATTTATTTAATCAAACGTCTTGTGGAAAAATGTAAATATATTTTAAGAATCTTGTACATGATTGTAAATTATTGATCAGGTACAATAAGAATATTCACATAAATAAATGATTGATCTTCCAATTCAGCTCCTGCAGAAATAAGAAATGTGTCCAACATTTAACAACAAAACCAAGAGGGGTGTCCCCGTCACTCCTCCGCGCGCTTGCCAACACACACACACACACACACACACACACACACACACACACACACACACACGGTAACACGAGCCATGAAGCACGCGCTGGCACACGCGCGAGCACGACGGCGGGGCCCAGGTGCGCTATTAGTGAGGAACATGACCGGGCAAGTCTATAATTTGCACCAACGCCCCTGGACTTTCTCATTTGGTGAAATACATTTGCGCGTATTAATAAGATTCCGCAAAGCCCATGCATGGCAGCTCTGAAATCACAGCTTTCCAGTTGAATAATTGCTTTAAATGAATAGCGAATATTTGGGAAACTTAGTGTATTTAAGAGAGTTGAGGACAACAAACACAGGCAGCACATATGTGACTCACTGCTAATTGATATTCGCCGATATAAAAAAAAATGAAAGAGGCTTATTCAATGTGTGCGAAAATGCCAGAACTTAAAATGGCCTATTTTAATCATCTCGTTTGCATCGAGAACAGCCATATTCTCCTTCCAGCCTCCATGCCACATACTTTTTGCTAAGTAAAGGTACACCCTCTCAGGCCCTGTGCTAAAAGGACAAACTGTATGTAAACATGACTACAAACAGGCAGGCTACACAAAGGCCTGCAAAATGCTCTCACGTGGAGACTGTGTTGCATTCCTGTTATTTTCGAAGCAGATTTATTCAGGATTATTACAATGCACTGTAATAGCAGCAGATCAACTTTGCAGTAGGGTCGCGGATTTACTGCATACACTGAACAAGAGAGAATCCATTTCAACAAACAACCCGCCTTCTTTATTTATAAACACAATTAAACAAAGGAAAAATTGCGGAGACTAAATGATTTAAATAAGGAGGATAAATCTGAATGCGCCAATTAAGGCCTTCGTGTGGGAGTAGATCTATTAAACTATTAAGGCCGTTGTGGAGGAAGAAAAGGGGGCCGGTGTTTTTTTGCAATCCAATTTAAAATGGAAACAATTTGTCATCACTCAAACAACGAATTAAAACCCTAAACATCGTATCCTAATTGAAAAGAGCATCTTTTTGGTATGAAGCGCTTGTGCCAAATATAGTCCATGAAAACAGCTGCAATTAGCAAATGCTACACAATGAGAGCATCAAGATATCAAAAATCAGAAGAATTCCCATCAAAACTTTACAGAACTGCTACATTTTTCAGTGAACTTGCTCTAAAATTCGTAATCAATTGATATAATTGCAGGCCGATATATGTTTTCATTTTTCTCACACCCTCCCTCAGTATTTGCACCTCATTCTCCCTATTCAGCCATTTTACATATTCATAACCGGAGTTGGTAATGCGAAAACAATCCGTGCTATCAGCACCATCAGAGGCCGCTGCACAAAACCCCCAAAACAGTCAGGTAAAAAGAAAAGCCCTGTACACCTTTACTTTCACGACATTTCTATTAGTTAGGCTAAAGCAGGTTTATGCATTTTGATTTAAAGAATATTTCGATTTATATGAATTCCTCATGACATCCGATGATACATCAAAGCACAAGCCACACACATCATTCACCGCCACGAATCAATAGAGCATTCGATTAATGATCACTTTTCATTCAACTTAAACACAGCACGACTCCAGCACTCGCCACACAGCATTTGGAATATTTGCAGCATTTCTTTTTCTCTTACCTTCTTGGAGAGAGTACAGCAGGAGTAAAGTTACAAGCCACATGCCATAAATAGCAGGTATATTTTTCAGGAATATTTGGCAATCCTGGCAAGTGTGAGGCGCGGTCTTTTGGCCAGGCGGGTCTCCGTGCTGGACTGGCGACTGTGCTCCCCGGAGGTCTCTCCAGCCCTGCTGCCCCGCTAAGCATGGAGGGGAAATGAGAGGCGCTTCAGCCCCGCCCATGTCCCTCCTCTCTTCCCAAGACTACTGTGCATACAAATCCATCCTCACTGCACTAATCAAACACCGCGGAACGATGGGGCACAGCAAAGCCGAGAGTTGATGTGAGCTGAACAGTGGATTTCGGTCTAAATGGGTCCAAATTGCCAGTTTGTGTGAGCGCTGGAGCTGCGCAGACGGATCTGTTGGCACCTTGGAGAGAGCGCACCCACCTGTGCGCCCCTGATGACCGCGTTTCTTTGCGCAATATGGATCTACAAAAACCGCCCAGGTGGCTGCAAAGACTCTAAAAATGTAGTAACGTCCTTTCTTCTGAGTTTGGGCCTTAATCTCGGGGACGTGGAGCTACACCACAGATTAATGAATGCTTTTCTTTGTCTTTCGGAGCCATGGAACGTGCGCAGACATTTGCGCACAGATATGCACTGCAGATAGAGGGGAGGAGAGAGAAAGAGAGTAGCGGGGTGTGTGGGGCATGACACTTTCACACAGCAGGTGAATAACACAGCAGGTAAAGCAACGCTATTATCAAAGGTTTCAGTGAATCCTTTAAGCATTGGGAGCAACTTTCTACATTGCTATTTTTCCATTTCACCCTGCTCTCTGTTGCGCTCCCCTGCATAAGCATAAATTAGGACGGTAAGAGTCAGGACACTCCCAGTTCATATAATATTTAAAGTCACGGTGGATGCCAGTGGAGGATCTGAGAAGGGTCTGCTGCAGCAGCCCCACAACCTACAGGCACAGAGAGTGAAACCAAATTAAATGGTTTTTTTTATTGTGCATTTATGTACATTTCTTTTGTCTGATTGATAAACTCACTATATAGTTGACTGACAACACGTTTTTCTGCCACCGCATGTCTTCAAAAAAAAAAAGAACATATTTTGGCATTATGTTGTAGCTCAAGTATTCACACACTGCACACAACTGCATGGCCCGAGGTTGTCAAGTATGTGAAGTGAATCAGATGGTGTTGGAAGGAGATTCTCCACATCACTAACAGACACGATCGTATGAATAACAGACTCGCATTGGTATACATGTGATTCATTATATCCCAAAGATGTGAAGCGGTTCATCATTTCAAAATGACCTGCATCAGTGCTTTGTTCACGAGTCAGATAAAGCTCAGATTCTTATGTGACTAAACGTGTTCTGCCCACATTTAAGAACACATAAATAACCCCATGTCAATGAATAAAGACATCTGGACATGTGGAGGTCTATTTGACGCCCGTGTGTCGGCTGTCACTCAGTGGAAACGTGGTGGTCTTTAAACTTAAACATCTTGAAGAAAGGTCAGCGTCTCCTTCTCGCCTCTCACCACGCCGCATCTGATGTGACCGGAGGTTCACGCTTCTGACTCCACACGCGGGTCACTGCTGACACCTGCTGGTTAGACACGTGGTGGCACATTTCTGCACCAGGATTTAGGGGTTCATATATAATATATGTGGATGTGAAGTGATTGTGTTCGTGGTACTTTGTATTAGTGTGAAAATAACCCTTGAAGAGGTCTCATGTGACGTAACTGCACCAATAATAGAAATATGAAATATAAATACTAAAGTGGTGATGTGAAGATTTCCTTTTATGTGAATTTCATAAAGTGTCTATTTTGTTTATAGAAAGCATAAAGGGAGGAAGGAGCATATCGATGGCCGAAGAGCAAAACCTCCTGAAAATTTACAAAAAAAGAATGCTATTTTTTAAGGGTATCCAATGCATAATAAAAAATAGAAAAAAATAGAAAAAGAAAAATACACAAAGTGCAGATTTGAGGTTCCCCCGCTTTTCCTGGATCATTTTGCAGATTGGAGGTTTTGCACTTGGATATATGAAAACATGCAACATCAACACAGGATGAAACTATCTAAGCTCCCATTTACAAAAGTTGTATTTTTGCATTTTCCTTTGTGCAAAATCCCTTCACTTCTGCATACTGGGACACAACATGTTTTATCGGATAATGGCAGAACCTGAACGTAACAATTCCAACCAATATGGTTACAGACATCTGAGCAATTGAGGGGTTGAGTGTTGCAGCCAATGGGAAGTACAACGTACAACTTAATTAAGTTTAAGTTTAAGTAGATTAAGTTTTGCAGATTAAATAAAAAGAATACTAAAAATGGACACAGCAGAGGCAGAGACATACTGACCTTTAGTCCTTAGGCTCCAAAAACCCAGAATACTACACTTCCCATGTTGTCACTTGATAGTGACTTTTATTAGACTTTCCCTGAATGCATACGTTTGTACTGTCTATAAATTGAGATGACCTGATGACATCATCAAGAGGCATCTTCTCGAACTTGAAAAAAGCTGTCCCTTCGAAGTGAGCATTTTTTCAGCAGGAACAGGCACACAGGTTTACCTGTGTAGTCGTCTGTGGTCATTGTTCTTTCTCCCTCAGCACAATAGGAAGAGTCCAATCAAAGCACTAGCGTTAAGCTTTCTATACAAATAACACAAGAGGACAGATTTTATTCAAAACTTTATTAGATTTCATGTTCCTATAATAAAGACATTAAGAGCTGATGTGCATGGGTGAGCGGATGAAACTGGAGACATCATTTGAGGGCGAGCCAGAGCATTAAAGGTGTACTGTCGGCTATATTTGTGTGCAGAGAGCAGCAGTGGAGCGTGACTTGGTGAGTCTATATACGCAGTGCAGGGTCGGATCAAGTACAGGGGCTCCAGTCCACATCAAGCTCCTCTCTTGATGTTCCCCATTCACCTGCATCCCGTCAACACAACTCCCTGATCCACATCTCCGACTGTTGTATTGCTCACAGAACCGTCACAGTAACTCAACGGTGCGATGTGACAAACTGTCACTTCTGTTGTGATTTGCATAGAGTTGCTTGTCATCATAAGGCCCTCGCTGTCACAATCTCAACATTAGCCAAAAGCCTTTCTCAATTCATTGATTAGTGAGAAGAAAATCCTGTTTCTTTTTAACCAAGTCTAATTAGACAATAACTGACAGAGATCTGCCACTCAGAGAAAAATCACTCTTCAACAGTTAAATCAAATTATTGCAATTGAATGATTTGATCCTGCAAAACATTGTATTTATGTCTCCAAAGTCAACAGCCTGAAAGTTACGACCTGATGCACAATTCATATACACCGGATATTCTCTCTTTTAAATCAAACAAGAATATGGAAAATATATGACGAATGTATATTGCCCATAATATGTTTTGCACCTTCTGCAATATCTTTCCTTTCGTAAAAATAAAACATTATTGCAGCTTTTTCTTTTGGTGCAATTTTGCCTTTTTGTCAGTCTAATCAAATATCATTGTTCAATCCATAATAGCACATTGTTTTATAGCCCACTTAAAGGAATAGTTTTTACATTTTGGTTGGTTAGCTTAGCTTAGCAAAACAAAAAATGGTAACAGCAAGCAGAAACAGTTAGCATTGCTCAATCCAAAAATGAAAAAAATCTGCCTACCAATAAAGCTCACTAACTAACACGTTATATTGTACATTTAATACCTGGAGTGTTGTTGACACTGTGAAGTTGCCTGGCAACAGTGGAGGAGCATGTTAACAAGGTAATAAGTGAGCTTTAGAGGTGTTGGTAGGTGGATTGTGTTAACTGAGGAGAAAGCCATGCTAGCTGTTTCCACCTTTCCAGTTGCTAAACTTGATCAATATAACCAGCCAGACAATAATTCATCTTAATCGCGCCATGAACACAAATTAGCAAACTTCTCAGAACGTTAAAACTATTGCTTTAAGACTCATTCCTCTACATTTACTGCCGTTTCAACAGGAAATACATTACATTGAGAAAGTAACAACATCCTCACTTGGGAATATTTCCTCATGTCTGCTGTTTGGTTCCTTCTTATCTCACTTGGATGATCAATGTGACACACTGACACTGATTTACATTAGATCCCGTCCATACACAAACATATACATGTGCCAAACACATCCCCTTTTACAATATTGCTGCAGTGACTATAGACTGGAGTCACTTTAACTGGAGGCACATTATTTTAAACATAACAGTGAGCTTCTGAAACCACCAGAAGCTCACACTTCACTGTACAGTTGGCGAAGCTAACACCTGCTGAGACTGTGGAGGTACATTTATATATGACTTGACCCAGTGCTTAGCCACACATCTGTCCCACTCTCCAGAGGTATTTCTTTTTAAAGCCAGACATTCACTGTCTTGAATGTGCAAAACATGCATGTGTAGCCTATATTGTAAATGCAGGTGAAATAGTATTTCACTGTTTTTGAGTGTGATGCAGATACAGTACATTAATCTCCTAACATCCCTGTTTATTAGTCAGGGCTTCACTCGTGATCATTGAGAGTATGAATTTATGGGTAATTTACTGTATGCATGGACAGGGCAACCGGGTTTATCTTTTTCACAGCAGTGCAGCTATAAACATTATTTATTGAAAAGAGTAAAACACTGACTGAATGGAAAAGTGTTTAGGGAAAACGAGCCTTTTGCACACGGACGCACAAGCAACTCTATTGAGTCTGATCCAGACGTATCCATGGCCACATCACCAACTATTGCTAGGGTTAGCAAGGGTTAGCACAATGACATTAGCATGGCCTAAAATGGGGTTTACAGTTAACCTCAGAGCTAACTCTACCAGTGACAGTACATTGAACCATGTTTGGTTGTATTCCCAAAACGTATGTATTTCTGTTTTCAAGCAGTGTGTCTAAAATCTGGCCCATGTTGCACATGCTTAAATTGATTATTTGTCTTAAAAGCAGCATCATCAGAGGCTCATTCCTCTTCTATGGGGTTAGCTTCAGGGGATTGTATATCATGTCAGTTCAGAAGCTTTTTGCATTATTACTGTTCGCTGAGCTTTATAAAGTCTTTTGCAATATATAGTCGTCCTCGCTGGCAGAGGAGTGTAGAAGCACTAACAGGCACCTGCGTTTTATATCAAGCAAAGAGACGGTACAGGATGAAGAGCTGGGCTGAATCCTACAATATTCTGTCAAGGCCATTTGTGTTAGCACCCTTCTTTTTGTTACTACAGTATCTGCGAGATAGATCATTTAATTTTGATTTAGTTTACCATTTTATTGAAGGGTTACTGTGAATTTGGTGTGAGGATTCAGCACAGCTTTAACTACATTACATAATTTCCTGTTTCAAGCACTAAAAGAAAAGTGTTTTTGTTTTGACTTCAGATTAAAAACAGTCAAAGTTGACGTGTTTTTAATGTATACCGGCTGTGGCCAAAGACAATGATTGTTATAGCAAGAATCCAAAGAACTTTTAACAGAGCACAACTATGCAAACATGAAATACAACAGTTTGTTCTTCTCCTTCATGAATACCCCCCCACTCACTATTTAATAAGGTTTACATAAATTCACACAAGTATACCCACAATTGAATAAATGTGCACATGGTTGCTTTTAATTTAAGGAATTCAAAAATAAACCATCTACCAGAGACACTAAGCTTACTGCTCGTTACCAAGCATGCTTTCACTGAGCTTACACTCACTGCAGAATATCCCAGTGGGAAATATCCACCAATAGATGAACAAATCTCATCCAAATTGCATGTTGTTACTATGCAGAGCCTGCTGTTAGAGTGGGGAATTGATCATTTGGACAGGTTTCAGAATATTCCTTTTTTGTTTTGTTTAGAGTGTAGTGCTTTCTTTCTTTTGCACTTCCTTCACTGCTGTTGTCTTCACTGTCTATAATGAATTGGCTGTGCCATAGTTTAGACTCTAGAGACAACTTGGCAACAATGTCTTCCTCAGAGACTTTTTTGACTTGATATTTATGCTTTGTTGCATGAATATCAAGACCAATAATGCACATTTCATGAAGTAAAAGTGCAGTAGCTTGTAATTGTTTAACTGTTATCAGAACCATTCACTGGCCACGGCAAACAAAAAGAGAAATCCCAACACCTTTAATGGGTTTTGTTCTCGTAATGTGTTGACCAAAGAAGGCAAATGTATGGGAGACCAGGTAGGAGGGGGGATGTAAATATTATATCCTATACCCTAAATAAATCAAGCTGGAGCGTCTCCGGTATGCACACTTATATATATTGTGAGTACATTTGAAATAATTATGTGTGCACTAATTTGCACGTTCTTGAGTTGTATATCATTCAACACCGTTGTGTGCACATGTGTCCTCTTTGTAGGCCACAGCCAGGCAGTTTTTAAGATCCAAACGTGTGCAAATACATGTGCATATAGAAATATATGCAAAGAAGGTAAATAATATAGTACTCATATTGTTTTATATACATGCACTTTCTCATTTCTTTTTTGGCGTTGGTTTTGAATCAGCTTTGGATCCTGAGAGGCCATTTTCTGTGTTGTCGATCCCTGATGATGTTACAAGGCACTCCTTACTGCAGTGGCGTAGGAGGAAAGAAGGAGAAGACAAAGTTAGGACTGTACACGTACGGCAGGCAGCTCAAAGAAACATCTCGAGCTCACGCCAAACTCTGATGAAACCGTATGAAATGGTTGCACTGCTGATAAATATCCAGGTGGCTGTGAAAACTCACTTTTTCTCCTCAATCTTGGAAAGAACAAAGATAGTGAAGTTCTTGAGCAACATGAAGCCCATTAATGCTGCGATGGCTCCGCCCACAGCGGAGGCTATCATGATGGTCAGCGTGTTGTCCACCACCCTCACTGCAGACATTAACAAAGCACCACAGGACTGATATACAAATGAACAGGTCCAGAAGGTCTTCTATAACTTGTGTGTTGTTACAAAGCCTCCTAATTCTAATACGTTGGTGATGTGAGACTAATAAATAGGTTTATTGTTTTGTTTTACCAAAGACCATTTCATTTGATGAACTGCATGATTAAACTTACCGTGTGCTTAAAAACTCAAACATGCTTAGTTTAATAGGAGAGAAGGATTATCAGCTCTCTTGCATGTTTGTCTTTGTGTGTGGAGGACCAAACCATATGAGAAAATAACTAACATTAAGTCATGAATTAATTCCACACTCTTTATTTTCTCTTTTACTGTCACCTCAAGATTTATTTTCCTTCTGAGGGATCATTTAATTTTTGTCATTTTCCCTAAGCAGGCTAAACATTTCTCTTGCAATATTGTCTTTGCATGTGGCCTGATTTATCTTATCATCAACATACAAATTAATGCATGTTCTAGTTTATTATTACTTCAGTGTGCACATTATGGGGCCATGAAGCAAACCCCAGTGAGCTGTCCCACATTTGTGATTGGCCAATATATACAGTATGTCAGGGCATATAGTTAAAAGGAAGATCTATAGGGATGTGTCATATTGGGCAGTTCCCATATCATTGGGCTATTTTCTGTTGCTAAAAGGGGGGACATTTTGGTTTGGTAGATGAATAATGGGCTGAAGATTGATTGGAAATGTTTGTAAAACATAAAAAAACTAAACAACTAATATAGCTTTGCCTGAAGACCCATTTATACATAATGAAAGGAAAATAAAGCATAGACCTTGACCACTCACACTCGTCCACCACGATGAGTTTGAAGATGGCACTGTGGTTCCTGCCCTTCTCTTTGGGATTGCGTCCAAAACAAGTGTACAGGCCTCCATCCTCAAAGGTGATGTTCCACAGCAAGATGGAGACGTTGTTGTTACGGTTCTTCCCCACAAACTCCACCCGCTCTCGAAATATTTCCACATGTGGCTCCACCCCCTCATTCACTATCAATGACTCACACACCTGATGGGACCAACAAGCCATCAATCATCCAAAACGACCGAACAGGTTACCTGAGCATGACTCTCTCCCTCCGACAGAGGGTTCTTACCTTCTGCATGGTGCCGTTGTCATTGAATTGCCAGTTGAAGTAGAGGTCCTGGATGCCAATACAGCTGGCGTACGTGCAAGGCAACATGACTGTGCTGCCATTCACGGCCTGCAGAAAGGGAATCTTCCCAACAATCATCTCAAGGGCCTGAACAGACCACATGCCTGAAGAGAGGGGGAATAGAAAGCACAACCAGATAAGACTACACAGGGCACACATCTTGCTTGAATAATATGTACCAACAATTTAATAAGTATGTTTTTACATGTGCCAGAATGTATCTTGCCTGAGAGCAGTAACTTCCTAATGTCTTGTCATATCTGTGAGAAAACCAGCAAATCCTTCAGGAAGTTACTGCTCCCAGTGTCAAGAAATATTCTTGATTGTGTTACCTTCGGTCAGAACTTCCAGTCTTTATGCTAAGCTCTGCTAATCAGCTGCTGTCTGTAACCGTATTTTCACGTATTTTAGGGTATCTGTATCAATATTGTCTTACTCTCTGCAAGAAAGCAAACACACATATCGCTGCAATGTTGAATTATTCCTTTAAGTTCAGCATTCAGATTCCTTAATGTCCAAAACCCATACTTCATCGCTTACATTAAATGCACACAAATGTTCATTCTATTTTACAAATGTACATCCACCATTCAAATTAGATTTTCATGATTTCAAGAACACATTATAACATAGAATAAACTAGTATTGGCGCTTGACTGGTCACACCCTCAGTACCACGACACCACAGAGTCCTGGCTGTGACAGTACTGTAAATAAGAGAGGATGAAATCTGCTGGGCCCCTTGTAAGAACTGTAAGTGAACACCGGGGGCACCGACAGACGGCATCAGGAAGCCCCAGTGGTTAAATTGTACTTCTACCAATTAAGGCGGATGGCAGGAAAACTGCAGTGTCTTTTTTTATAGTTTGTCTTTTCCTTTTTTTCCTCATTAGTATCCCACCTACTGTTTATGTGTCAAGGTCACAGGTATCAAAGAGTCACAGTATTTCATTTTAATAGGTCTCTCCCTCTTCTTCACCATTAAAGCTCCCCGATGCTTCCATCTAGTGTGTGATATGTGAACTACATGCTCACAAGGTGCTGTGCAGAACTCGTACACAATATGATGAGGTTATAGAGAGAAAACGCAACACATGATAAGATGAATGGTTTCACGAGCAGCTGTATTTTCTGCACTGCTTCTCACATCCCCACGATTCTGTTTTGTGTGTAATGCTTTGCTGTAAACATGGTCAAGGTCAACGTATGACAAGCTACATTGCAGCAAATAGAGAATAACATTGCTTAAAACAGCAGACATGGCTTTACACAAAGAGGCTGTGGCATATTGTGTATGGAAATGTTATTGATTCAGCCTCATCTCTCCCTTGATATCTTGTAAAACTCACTCTCTCCAATCTTTTCCCTCAGCTGGTCCAATGCAGCACAGTGAGCTTGCAAAAACAGCAATAAAGCAGCGGCGAGAGAGCAGCAGCATCCCCCCTCCCGTCGCTTTCCTCGTTCACATTGTATAGTGTCACTTTGTTTCATTAACCTTTCACTATATTTGTGTTATATATTGCAATCTATTTGTAGTTACTGCAGCTGTTAACAAGAGACCCAGACCAAAATGATCATATTAATAATATTTCTAATCGAGGTTTCGTTTTGCAAGGTGAAGTGTTGGAGCTTCAGTGATAAACGTAGAACAGCGATGCTCCAGTTTCTAGCCTATAAATGTCAACTTTAGAATATCTCACAACATATGCTTGAGTCAAATATTATATTCAAATAACAGAATGCTACAGAATGCTACAGTAGCCTGGCAACTACTACTAAACTTGATATTTAGGAGCTTAAAGAAATATTATAATGTAACATCAGCTGATAATACTATCCATTTTTACTTCGAACCTCAAACCTACTTTGGCATTTACACCAATACAGTTATATCGGCAGTAAGCTAATATTGGCTGCTTTATCAATCTATCTGTACACCAGCTGTTATGAAATACAATGGCCGGCCAAACATGAATGGCACTAGATAGCATTTCTTTGAGATTTCATGAAATATTTTAGGTAAAGAAGGGACAATAACCAATCTTATTCATATTCATATCCAAGGTGTAAAAGGAGACATATACTGGTTTGAATTGTTAGAATGACGAAAACAACGGAAGAGGTCTAGTCAAGTGGAACACAATTCAACTTGAAAATGAACAGCCTAAGGTGAAAGCCAAAATACAGAGACATAAAACAGCTTATTCTGCTTAACAAGTACTATATAGTGTAGGGCACCTTTTTAAGCACCTCATTATACAATAGAGCAAACACATATGATGGTAATCCATGTCATAATGCTGATGCTTATGCAACTGCTGTAACATCTCTCTCTCTCTGCTACATGTCCACCTACATCTGCTGATTACGCCTACCGTGCAGTTTTTGTTATGGCCAAAATGTTTGCTGTTCATTCTAAATAAAGACAACACCTGTGAGCAAGAAATAGCCATTCTTGAACTGAAATCAACATCTAAATGTTTACCTGGAAACACAATCCGACTGTCAGTCCATGTGTGTAAATGGGAGATGAATATTTGAAAGGCCAGGAATATTGTGAGGTAGTTTTAGAGCCCACAGTTCTGGCACATACGGTCACAGACCATGGTCTCACATAGATCATCTTTTTAATGCGTGTTGGCTGCATTATTACTGCACTGATGCTCCACACACACAGACATATTTACTGTAAGTACTGAATGAACAATGTCAGAAAAGGGTATTAGAAATAGTTAATTGTCAGATAACGGATAATGTAGAATAAATGCAGGATGGCAACATAAATTGTATGCCAGACTACGAAGGATATTCAAACAGTATGCGTCAACTATGACTGAAATGTGATTCTAATGTGATGCTTTTTTTCCAAATAGGAAACACTTTATTAAAGATGTGTGGATGGGTGTCGCCTGTTGCAAACAGAAGCCAATATTCACAGCTAATCCTCTATATCCAAAACAGCATAAAGTAACATGGGGAGAGGCTATCATCTCTGTCAGTCTCAAACTGCTGCAGGAACTTGAGACAACAATATCAGATCTGGATACCTACTGTGCTGTAACTCTATGATCACTGCAAACATACTCTTTTTTAATATATTGATTCATGAATAAATGGAAATTGAACTGATATTTTACTGGCCACTGCCCCACGTGACTCTGCTGCACGATTACTGCAGATATATCTCCACTGTAGGCAATCAAACCTCTTGTCTGGAGGGCCTACTTTCTGACACGGCTTTCCCATCACAAGAGCCGCTATTTAGCTTTTTGGGTCCATACAATCCCAATCAAAACCAATATGGATTGCAGATAACAACAAACTATTGACCAATGACTTCATTCCCAACAAGCACATTTCAATGAAACATTCAGTTCTCGTCCCTTTCTGTGTTTCAAGGCAGAACCAGCAGCGTTTGGCTCATGAGATGAAACACGCAGAAAACCTGCCCTGTCTCCAAAGTAAAACCCTTGTGCGAAACCTATCGTGTATACTGACCTAAATACAATCACAGTCAACACTGACGTAGGTCAGAATCTGATGAAGGTCAAATTTTCCACAGCATAATTGTTCCGCATAACAACACAAACACACATTGATAGCGGCGCAGGCTGTTGGTATTCAATAAGGAGTGAGAAGGGGAAAAAACTAATGTGAAGTTTTCAAAAAGGAGAGATGAGGCGCCGTGCAAATGGGCTGTAGCATAATGATCATGGAGAGAGGTGACGTAAAGACATTACCGAGCAGCGTAGAGAAGATCAGGCCCAGCCTCGGTAGGTGAACTCTAAACCACTGGACCTCCATGGCAGCCAGATCTGTTCCAAGACAGATACTGCTGCAGGATCCAGCGGTCCCTAGATAGCTCGGACAATATCCTTTAGCACAACTTGGCCTCTCTGGTACACTGGATTGAATCTGGAATATGCGGTCTGGGTGTCTGGACCCCAAACGAGGCACGTCCCAGTCGTGCACCTGCAGTTGTCCGGAAGGAGGGAGCCGGCCCGCCTAACCCCAGAGCACTCCTGTGGAAGTGACTGTAGGTTAGACAGAGGGCAAAGGCGAAGAGGGGGGGGGGGGGGGGGGGGGGGGGGGGGGGGGGGGGGGCAGAGTGAGATTGAAAGAAAGTAAAAGTTATCAATTGAAATATTAAAATGGGACATTACGTTTCTATAAAAGCATAGACAGTACAGTAAAAAGTGATTCCTAGACAGACAGTTTGTGTTTACATGTTTCCTGCATGCATGAGTCTTCATGCGCATACAGTATCCATTGGACTGAATGTGAAAGGGGTAGAGCTTAAGAAAATACAGAAACATCAATACATGCACAGTTCAAGTTCTGTCCTGCCTACCTGCCCCTGCAGTCGGTGTTCCCTCAGAGGCCGGCAGGCTGCCTGCACAGCTGAGTCAGTGTGAACAGGACAGTGGCGAACACTGCGCACAGTCAGGGTTCACTCAAGGAGAATCCGCCAGCCGGCACTTTTACTGCAGAGCCAGCCACACTACCAGCCCCGGCCAGGATGACAGAAAATTAGAGAGGAGAGGTGGAGGCACACGGAGAAATGTGGAGAGACAGACGGACAGGACGGAAAGCTGCTGTTCTCATTCCCCCTCAGCACAGCACCAATGACGCTGACTCTTCTCCCTGCCCGTCCCTCCGGCTACCTCGCAACTTTTCCCTGTCCTCTCCGTTGGCTGCATGCCACCTCTCTCTCTCTCTCTCTCTCTCTCTTTCTCTCGCTCTCTCTCCTCATCTCTCTGTCTCCCCTCCCTCACCTGCCCCTGTTTCCTTCCCTCCTCCATCAACCCCATTCACTCCTCCCCTCTCTGCTTTCCTCCCTGCCTCACCCTCCTCCCCATCTCCCGACTCAGGGCGTGTATGCAGACTCAGGCACTTTTCTCAGAGTGTTTGTGAAGATCAGAGAAAAGTTCTGCAGTGCAGGTTAGGGAGGAGGCTGTGTAATGCAGCCCCAGGGCCGGGCCAGAAACACGGTCCCATATCAAAACTCTCCATTCATAAATAGACATGTTCTTTCACTGACAACGTCACCGTCAAGGATTCCAAACTCAGCACTACAGAATAACAGCATCAGAGTTACTCTCTATTCTACTTATACAATGGAAAAAGTTTGATTTTAAACTGCAATGTGACTTTCCAAGCTTTTCCTGTATTGTATGGACAGAGCGACATTCTTCCCTCTTGTCCTAAAAGGCAAGCTCTTGCCGGGACTTGTATTCCCCTGGCTCTGAATAATCAGCTTCCTCAGCCACCGGTGATGTGTGCATGTGTGCAATGCCTAGAAGGTCAAGCTATCTTGTACATCATGAGGCAGATAACACTCTCTTGTGATCAGTGCAATGCGGCTGCAAGTGCATTATGATATGAGGCGTGTGTGCAGTCATGTTTCACAACAGGACAGCTCCTTTCCCATAAATGTGCACACATCTGTCATCAGCTGCCGACCAATAGCATGCGGCTGCATTATTCACTGCAGGACATGACTAAAGAAGTGCTTAGCTCAGAGTTTCCATATTTGATTAGTGCATTTTAGACCCTGTTAACATGGTATTCATACGCTTAAGGTTATATGCCTGCCTGTTAAAATCCATCTATTACTGGAAATAGAAGGTGACTACGCAGTTATTATGATTTATTGTTCATTAGAAAAGGAGTACGGTAAAAGGTTAATATTGGAAAGTGTTAACTGGATGCAACTGTGACCATGTGACAGAGTGTGCTATCTGAGTCAAGGTACAGTTACACAAGCAGAGGACAAGAGGACAGCTACACATTCCTTTTGGACTTAACATCATGGTTGTTTTTTTCTTCTGCTTACACAACTATTTCTTTCACATTAGAAGAAAAGGTAAAGTTTGCGACTCTGAAGGGCTGTAACTTGTATCAGCAGATTCAGTTATGAAGACAGATGCAGGTATCTGCCATTCATTATTGAGGTTATTATGCACATAAGCAGACTATGGGAAGGCATCTTTTTTTTTTTACTAGCTCATACCAAAGATTACGATATATATGCATGCGTCTTCTTTTGTGTTAAAATGATGTGAAATGTGTTCAAGTCAAATGTCAGCTGTTATTTGCATTCAATATACATATAGAATATATAGTATAGGCAATATACAATAGTGAGGGGAATGGACGTATATAAATAAATAAATAGCCATCAAGATGACAAACAAACACTAACAAAGACCAATGTGGTCCATGAAGTGTGGCGAGAGGTGACAGTAGGTGGAGCGGGGGGTTGCTTTGACGGATGTGGAGCTCTAAACTGAGAGATCATGTGGCCAGGCTGCAGGCTGCAGGCTCACCGCTCTCCTCTCTAGGCCCCTCCACTGGGTGTCAATGCAGCAGCAGTGGGAACTCTTCCAGAACTGCAAAGGAGAAAAACAACAGCATTTTGCTGCAGAAGGTCAGGCTGCTGCTGCAGACCTGTGCAGCACAACTGCAACGGCAGAGAGGGCTCACACAAACACAAAACCACATGCTCTGTACTATGTGAATAGTGACGTGTCCCGTATCATCATTCACAGACGCCATGAAGGTGCACCCTCAGCGTTTAAAGTCACGTAGGTGTCATTTGCTCTTACTGCAGCAAAACGTGCGAGGCTCCAAAGGAAAGAGACTAGGACACACGCCTCAGCGATCACTGGAGTGAGTTAGAGGAACACAAGTACCTCCACAATATACACATACACATCAGTGGTGGAAGAAGTATTTAGCGTTTTACTTCAGTGAAAAGAAGGAGTAAGTTACAATACGGTGAAATACTCCATTACGAGTTAAAGCCCTGCATTCAAAACCATGTAAGTACCACAATGTACTTGTGTTATGACTTGCATATTATATGTATTACATTATCAGCTGTAACAATACTTAAGTAGCATTTTAGAGTAACTACTGCAGTATTTTAGTTCAGTTTAAATTTAGTTATTTAGTTCAATGGTAGCAAAGGAGTCACAAGATAAATCTCTTTCTCTCTCTCTCTAGAATGCTACATTGATTTAATCAACAATTTAATGTAACTCACCGCATTGTTTTTGGTAGCTAAGATGTTTTCAGCTCTGTAGTGTTGGGGCTATCTGGTGAGCATTTAGCAGCTATATAGCTAGCCCCAATTAATGAATGAATGAATACATTCTGGTAGCATTACTATCATTTTCCCTGAATGAATAAGAACCAGCGATGCTTGAAAGCAACAGAATGTCAAATACATGAGAGGCACAAGCTGGAGTGACTAAAGAAACAGAGATTTCCCTGAGGAGTTGGTAGAGCCCAGAACAGAGCTAAAGGAGAGTAGATGATAGATGTACATAGATGTCATGAGAAGGTTGTTCTGTACCTGCTAGATGTATAAATGAGCAACTTCAACATATCAACTCAGGCCGAAGATATCCTTGTTTTTTATACTATATTATTTTTTGTACACAACACAACCAACACTTCAGACAGATGCAGGATACGCGATACAGCACCATCATGCGCAGGAAATTAACATTGTCTCTTTTTAACTAATTCTTGCTGCTCCCTGGTCAAAAAAGACAGTTATTGCAAGTTTATAAGAACACTTATAATAAGCTTAAAGGGAAAAACACTGCGTGGTGGAAGTACAAATAACTGATAAACATCTGAAATCAAACAAGAGGCCCTAACTAGACATTGCACATTTTTGTCAAATGCAAAAAAGATTGGATACCACCGGTTTAATGTGTAACAATACGTTCTATTTAAGCGTATCAAGCTTATATATAAATATATCAATGAATACGTATTCTATAGAATATATCAATGAATACGTATTCATTGATATATTTAATAAGCTTATAATAAATCAACAAATCTAAACTCTAACTAAAACTACTGCTGTGAGATAAACATAGTGGAATAAAAATAATAAAGTAGTATGATACAAATACCCTTGACATTACATGTAAGTACTGTATTGTGCACATGTACTGTTTTGCCACACCAAGACAGAAATGAGTAAATATTTTTATTTAAACTTTTATTTCAGACTCAAGGTCCAGATTAAATTATATTTAACTTTTTTTCGAGGTACAATATGTTAATTAATTCCAGTGCATTTCACTGTGCTCAAACATACACACAAAACTAAACATGTATGTTATGCAGTTGATACAGTATGCCAAAGAAAAAAAAGTGTGGATAAATGCAACAAAGCATTACATTTCCTGTGACCCAAAGTGTTGTATTTCTTACCCATCATTAACTGTCTCTAAAAAAACAAGTGAATTGGCCATAAGAGGTTTTAAATTTAATGAAATGTATTTATTAACAACACTTAACCCAATCGGAGAAAGAACCTGTTCAACGGGGCACTCAAGAAGCACAATGTATAATGAGCAAAAGAGTCATTGTGTCCACAGGTTCCCACATGTCTGAGGTTAGTCTCTCTCCACCGTGACTTCAATAACTCTTCTACGTTGACTGCACACTTGAGTTTGATCTTGTTTAAGAGAATGGATATAAAAGTATGGATTGTGTTTAAGTGAACAGAAAAATTACTCACTAAAATACCATTTCTGGACAATGTAAAAAAGAGAGTACCACCAGGGGGTGATGTGTCCTTCATGCCTCTTCTGCTGTTCTGATGAACGTTTGCTCTATCACAGCAATGGAGGAGCACTCTCAGATTTTCCAATGAGTTGTTATGTGAATGCTTGTTCGCTAGGTGTGAACGGTACAACTCACAAAAACAATGTCTTGGTGAGATTATTATACAAAATAACACAAGATTTAACAAACTATGAGCGTAACTCTAAGCTGTTTTAAGAACAGGACGTGTGACTGTAACTCATTGTCCCAAACAGGAGTGGCTGCTGGTTGGTATTTCACACTCACTCACCCAGTTTCTTCTCCTTATGACGTGTTTCGGTTTCCACACACCGAACATTTTCTATCAAAACTCATGCAATTTAATCATTTCAAAAACAGGTCTTTATTCCACAGTTGCTCAACAGAGAAATATATAACAACATTTCAGGACTTTTAAAAAAGTTGATAATTCCTGCTTACTTGACACTATGTACAACAACTAAATACAAAATAAATTGTGCAATGTTGCCAATGTAGTAAACACAGTGCTTTGTTGATCCCTCATAAATCTTGTAGTAGACTTTCTGGTAGCGAATATTAAATGATGGCACCGATTATTCTGTTTTATTCCAGCAGCATTCAAAACCCTCTGCAAAATCGCACTTCTTTCTAAAATGTTGGTTTGTGTGCTCTCGGCTGATGCTTTTAAAAATGAATAGGAGAAACATCTGGCAACGCCTTGAACAAACACTACCCGCACTAGTGCGGGGTGTTTGTATCAATGAGACAAATTAAACTGGCTCCTCTCTTAAAGAAATCTAGTCTATCTATTTGACATGAACATTCATGTGATTGCACAACATTGATCTAAGGCAATAGATTTTCAGAAGAAGCAAAGAGTCATGTACAACAAACTCTCCATCAACACACATCTATAAAACACACATAAATTAAAGGGGAACACCACTGGATAAGACAAGTCTGTTTACAGGTGTTGGGGAGAACCACCGCATATGTCTAAAAAAAGGTTCTATGAAGCCTTTTGTGGCCCCAGAGGGAGCAGTGTTAAGTCTGATATATGCCTCACATGATGTCACTCGAGTCAGTATAGCTTGGGTCTGAAGACGACAAGTTTGAAATCAAAATCTGGAAGTGCAGAGTTAGAGAGTAAAGACCAGAACCACGAGTTCTCAGTAGCCCGCTCCTCCTTGAGGCTACATTAGCTACAGCATACCCATCTCTGACCAAACTACTGGCCGGCCAGTTGCATTGGGGGTAATGTAGGCTCCAGATTGTGACAAAGAAAAACAGACTATATGTACAGAAATGCACGCTGTAATTCAGTGACCATAAAAAACGGAGTCCTCTAAAAGTACTATAAATTACACGTCATCAAAATATCAAAATCCCGTATGTGAATAGCAAAAAGACGAATATAAAAATGGGAAAGGCAATTCTAATCAATCGAGTGTGTCCATTTAATCATCACCACCACCACCATTCTCATCACCACCACCGCCATCATCGTCATCGTCGTCGTCATCATCATCATCATCGTCATCGTCGTCATCATCCTCCTCAAGGCCTTCCTCTTCCTCATCATCTCCACTGCTGGGTTCAGACGCTTCATCATCTGAACTTACAGAGTCTTTCTTGTTCGTCATAACTGTCAGATGAGCGGCCTCTTCAGGGGAACTGACCCAATCCCCACAAAACAAATTCAATCACACACACACACACACACACACAACAATGAAGCATTCTACTCTTGAATACATGCATAGTTTATACCCAGAAGCCGTATTTTGAAACAAACCCAGCCACAGAGAATTGATGTACTGCTTCCTTCCGTGGACGAAGATGACCAAAACATCAGTTCATGAATATTTCTCCACCAAAACCAGTTCACCTGTATTCACAAGTTAAAGTGGCACAAGCTATGATGCAGCAGTTGTTATTGCAGCTGCTGCTCACAGAGGAAAGGGAAGGGGTTGCCAACAGCAGGCAATAGAGAGGGTACGTCATAATTCACCGCAGCAGTATCATGTATGAAATGCTCTGTGCCTTTTCTGAATATAATCAATTTCATGTGATGATTTAGTTGAAGCTTAATTCACATCACGCTTAAAAAGCAATTGGTCAGCACTGCTGCTGTGAATTAAGGTCAATGAACAGGCTCCAAGAACAGCATGTAAATCTCTCCATATTTACATTTCTTACTTAACAGTTTAAAAAAAAAGAATCACTATAAAATTAAGTTAGTAATCACAATCACTGGCAACTTTTGGTAAAACATATAAAAGTGTATAAATATTTCTCGTAAAAACAAATGGGAAGGGTGGTACATTAATCTAACATTGAAGGACACAATAATATCCGAGAGGTTCACATTGGAGGAGCAAAGATGGAAGAAAAAGATGCCTCCCCACCATAACGTTTAATTGGTCTTGTCCGGCAGATCGGACCCAAATATCCAATCAGACTTCACACCAGTCCCGAGAAGAAGAGGAGCTCTGGCTCTCTGGCCCTCACCACACGGTCGGGTCCTTCCACACGTGTTCCCGCGGGCGCATCTCAATGTCCGTGCTCATGTGCTTTCTCCTGTAATACTTCACCGCCACGAAGATACCGAGGAGGATCAGGATGACGCCACAGGCGCCTCCAACTGCCGCTGCCAGGATGCCAATCTCAGAGATGGTAGCTGGAAGCAATAAGAACCAAAAGTAGTGATAACCGTGGGTGAAATCTTAATGCTTCCTGCATGCATTCCATATGCCAAGGTGCTCTTTAGCCAGACACTGAACCCCTACCTGTTCCAGAGAAGACCGTGACCTCTGACCTTACTGTGGAAAGGCCTGAGTACTACAGCAGAACAAATAAAGTACTAAATACATCTCGAAAACATTAATAGTAATGACTGAATAGCAAAAATGAGATAAAAGCCTAACAATTTTCTCAAATAATTTTCTTTTGCTGTAGTAAATGTGATGCTGATTCAATGTTTTCTTCCAAGCGTGCAGTGCTGCCAATCTAACCTTTTTTGACAACTTTGAGGATGATCTCTCCATTGCTGCCATGAACATCTGGAGGGTTGCGCACCTGGCAGATGTAGGTGCCATTAAAGGTCGGAGGCACATCATGCAGCGTGATGGAAACGTCCCGTCTCATAATATCTCCTGACCACACCGCGCGGTCTTTAAAACGCCCAGTCTGTGGAGGGTATGGTGCCTCATGGTAGTAAAACACCTGACACAAACACACACAATACAGCAAACTTGCAAAGAGTGTACACATTAACAAGTATGAGAAATAATTGCTAATAAAACACAGCTGCTGAGGCGACATCAGCTTTTAGCTGGCAAAGATAACATCGCATCTACAATAGCCAGCTTTTGGAGTGGCAGTGACCTCTTGTTTTCTGTGCAGTGGCTACCAGGAGATTCGCATATCATGTTGTATGACATAAAGTAATGTATTATATGCATGTGTAACCATTAGCAGCAGATGAGCCACTGGCTCTTCTATTCTATATTTCTGTACTTCTATACTTCTGTTAAGTGTGGAGGAGCAAGCCATTAACAAATGTAACACATTTCCCCCTTGGGATGAATAAAGTATCTATCTATCCATCCATTTATCTATTACCAATTTAAGATTGTACACCGAGAGCTGTTAAAAGAGTGCAAATATATTGAATGGCTTTTGTTACAATAATTAGATGAGAAAGTAACCAACTGTGAGAATCAACACTTTTAAGGCCTTATTAAAATCACAAGTGGACTTATTTCATAATTAAATTAAAATACAATAAAAACACATTTAGAGCATTTTCATAAACAAAATATTTCTACACACCGACTCATCCGTTGCTGAATTTATGGACCTGAAATTCCAGGACACCGTGACGGACTTAGCCGACAACGGCTGAGTGGAACTGAAGGTGCACTTCAGCTTCACATTTGTCCCGTTGACTGCTTCCACCTCTTTCGCCGTGTAAATTTCTATTCCGCTGACATGTCGCACACCTGTAACAATGACAAACAAGTGAGAACAAAAACCCATCGACATTACCGTAACCTTGCAAACCTCAACGCCTGACTCATTCATGCCACACAAGTGATAGTTTAAACTGCCCAGGCCTCCGATTTCATTAAACCACGAAAACAAGAGCAGGACTGTTTGCACCAAGCATAGTTATCACTGCTTCTTTAACACAGAAACGTCCTTGACAGTTGAGAGCAATGAGAAAAACTCAGATGTCTGGTGTTTACTCTTCGTGGCTCCAGTATAAACTGTGAGTCAGTTTCTTGTGATGACAACTGCCCACAATCTAATGGAAAGCCACTACTTTCTAAAGTACTTCACTTCAGTACAGCAAACGAGAGAGCACATAATATAATAGCTAAGCCTGCTGTGGGTCAATAATTGCATGCGTGTGCAAGTACAGACATTTAGATGTGCACCGCCTTTGCAGATGCCTTGAAAACACAGGGAATATTAGGTTATCTGAAAAGAATGGGTTTGGACATTTGTTATTTATTCAACATCTGTTCAATAATACATCTTATTAGTGATCTAAAAACCACAATGTTCTGTCATTTCTGACTTGAAACAAAGCATGCTACAATAAGTTCAATTTGGCAACTGTTCATCTCCTTCAAGGGGTTTGGCGAAACTAAATATTTGAGCTAAATCTGCATCACACCGTCAGCCACAGTGATGAGCAGACCTGCAGACCCCTTCTGGGGATTAAAGCATTCCTTCTAGTGAACCACAGAGAAGAAGAGGAGAGGAATGTTCTGTAATCCTGGACAGGGAGGGATGAAATCAAATGAGTATGACTGTAGAAGAACATTAAACTTAACAGGATGAAAGTATTTAGTGGGACATGGTTAGGGTCTTTATATGGTGAACCCACAGGGACAATTCTGTAAATGATATCCAACTAAGAGATCATAATAACAGAGGGGTCCCACATATATCGCGTCCTCCTATGGAGCGGACCACGCCTTTACGCCAGGATATACCAGATCAAAGGAAACTGATTTTTTAATATGTGGGTGCATTTTAATAAACTCGGCGACGAAGATCAAATGCTACATTTGAATGACATTTAACCTGGACTGGCAAGCTTTAATTGGAACCCATAGTTACATCAGAGGGGTATGTATTTTGTGAATATTTTCGAGGCCAGTGCAAGTACAAGCACATCCACCACAAATGAAATTAATCCTTGAATACGAAAAACCTAAATGACAAACAGATGTTTTGCTAAACTTAAAGCAAATATTCTTTCAGTTCATTTATTTTCAATCATATTTATTAGATTGAGCAGTTAAATTGAATTGAAACCGAATTGACCAAAGAAAATGTGCATTAACTTGTTTAACAGCCAACAAGTGGGATATATAAAATACATTTAGCGCCCGTTATTTTTATTATTAACAGTTGCTATTGCCCAACAATTGAATATTAATTATAGCAGCAATGGCTTATGAAAAGCTTTCCAAGGCTTTGCTTGTGAATGATGCCAATAAAAACAAGTCTGTGCTACTTGCTAGAAGTTATAGTCTAGTCTTCCATGGTACCTCCCTCATTGGAAAGTGCCTGGGAACATGATGATTTGTTGTGTTACAAAGCTCCACGTTATCTATCCATTGTGACGCTATACGAGTGCTTATCAGACAGAATGGAACTATGTTCAGATATCCAGAGGAACGTTCTCATGGTAGATGTTCTACGACTGACTGGCTTTAACTGCTAGATCTTTTTAAAGACGAAACACCCAGTGCAAAAAACATAGTTCTTTCCTGCATGTTATAAGTTTGGTCAATTTTGCTTTGATAAGATGTCTTCTCTCAGACTAGTGGTACAGAAGTGTTTATTTTATTACTGTTTCTATTTGCATCTGTAGATTTCTCTTAAATTCTCCAAAATGTAGCATTAGATAACTGTTCTGTTCTGTAAATGTATGAAAATTAGCATATATCTTATAAGGTATCTTCTGAGAACTTGTAATACCAAAAATAATTGTCTTAATGTAATTAATCAACTCGGTAAGTTTAATGGTATTTACTAGTTAAGTGTTTTAGCCAACTCACCTGGAGTGTCTCCTCTTAATTTATTAGAATATTTTTTTTTTTAACTATTGAAAACGCACACAATAACATTAACATTGGCACTGAATTCTAACCCTTGTTAAAGCACCTCCAGTCCAATCAATGGACTCCGATAGTACATCTGGGTTTGTTGTATAAATCAGGGGATGTTTTGGCATGAATTGTTATCTTGAATTATAATTCATCCCCTCAAGTCATACAGCATTTTACTCAAACTACTAATTATGACGCTCAATACGCAGTACAAACATATTGTTGACTTGTTGTAATGTGCTAAATTACAAGGGATTGATCATCCGTTCTCTCACAAAAGGAAGGGTATATATTTCATTACTAACTGGGAGACATAGACCACTTGTTTATGTTTTCAAGCACATATCAAGTCCTGCTTAACACTATTTTGAATGGTGATTATTAAATATTAATATAGTAAAGCAGACCCCCCCCCCCCTTTCTTTGACATATAGTTAAATGTTACATACATATATGTTATAGGGAGTACTTTATTTAAAGAGAGAAACATCCAATTATTGAACCTTTTTGCTCTGCCTCACACCTGGATCCCAACAGCAGTCTTTACTCAAACATGAGACTGCTGTCAGTGATGTTCAATTATTATGGATTTATGATATATTGTGAATAAAATACAATACAATTACAAAGAGTTGTAACACAATGGTATAAAGGTATAACACCCCCCCCCCCCCCCCCCCCCCCCCCCCCCACACACACACACACACACACGTCACACGTGTCACATGTATGTTGTATTTGTGAACACATACTTGTAAGTGACATATACCAATACTCTATAACAATGACACTTTTTTTTACCAGTAGGTCATAGCCAATACTCAGTAAAAGTCTGCCTGGGACAACTGAAACTAAACAAGCTCCCTGTCATTAGTTATGCTTCTTGGTGTCCTGGAGTGAGCAGTGCTGGGTCATAATTACCAGCACCCCCAAAACAATCTCTCTTCAACTCCAGCTGCTTTAGCTTGAGGGGACATGACAGGCCTTTAGCTACTCAGTACGAGTCACTCCAGGAAGTTGTTCCAACTCACCTGGCCCCACGAATCCTCCCAGAAGAAGCAGAGGCCATATCCGATACATGGGATAAAACATTGGTACTGCCTCAACTCCGGCGGGTTAATTCCTCCGTCAAAGTTCCTTCATGCACTTTTATTAAGTCATGAACGCGAGTGTCGCCGCAGACCGTCGGGGTTTAATGAGGCTTTCGGGAGAATTTCTCTGCTGGAGACGTGAGTCACTCCGCGCGCGCATACACACCTGATGGGAGGTGTTTACTCCCTCACCTCTTGCACAACCTGTTAGCCTGCCTACCGACGCAACCTGTCACTCAAGCCTGTGCGGCTGTCAGCGCCCCACGGAGATTTAAGGTGTGGGTTTACAGGCGCGAGCGCTCGGCCTTTGGTTGATAACTGAGAACTGATAACAAACCGGGGCTCCGGTTAATCTTTAATTGTTAAGTTAATGTTCCTGCTGACTGGTACCATCTTGCGGCCACGGTGTCGCAACACAAAAGAAGCCAAGCACAGCGATATATTCAAATGCTGTTATGTAAAACTGTCGGTTGCACCCCAAAACACGGAGTCGGCTGATTTCCCTCTGAATGCCTCTGAAGAGAAGACAAATAGCCTACTCTGAATTATTTAACTTGATAGGCGTAGGCTACTCTAAAAAACACCAAGAGTTACTGACCTGTGTTTGACCTACAGTGATGTCTGAACGCTTCATTCTCTATGATATGTCTCTAAAATGCACAATGATGTACTTCCCCACCAGATAAGTTCAAGACAGATACGAAATGTGTTGCAACAACAAATTGTGTATGATATGGATGTTCAACAGAACGTGTTTGATTTTCCTTGTTGAATCTATAAATATAAAAATATATAAAAAGTTGATCTGCTGGAAACAATGTCTCCTACTTCACTTCAGTGTATGTGTACTGACTACTGAAGGTTTCAAGTTCAACATCACAATGTGGAAACAAGTTAATCAGAATCAGAATTTTTTTATTAGCCAAGTAGGTTTACACCTACAAGGAACTTAGCATGGTGGGTGGTGCAACATAGGATGTTAAACATAACAAACAACAACAAGCAACAACAGTAGACAACAAATAAACAATCAACAAAGTGCAGACAAGACATAGAATAACATGTACAGTGTAAGATAAGTGCAATTGTTAAGTGTATGTAATGTTACAGTTTTAGTAAAAGTGACGTGTATTATTTAAGTATATTATATATATATATATATATATATATATATATATATATATATATTGTAGTGTCACGGGCTGTCGCTAGGACAGGCTAGCCTGGGGCGGTGCAAAGAGAGAGATGAACACAGGCACGTCCAAGAGTATTTAACAAAAAGTCCAGGTTTATTTCCCATCCCACCAGCAAGGTAACATCCAAAAACAACAAAGTATCAAAAAAAAGGTCCAGTTAGATAACACAAAACATCCTGGAGGAGAAAGTGGTTAATTAACCAAACAAAAACTCAATCCTGGTGAATCCAGGCTACGAGGTCCTCTCCCTTGTTGTCCTCTTCCAGGTGCTCGTGGGTTCACCTTCCGCTCTCCTTTCTCCTTCCCAGGTGCTCTCCCTTAAGTCTCCCAGCCCTGCCTCAATCAGGTGCCTTAAGCAGCTGCAGCTGGGTGAGCGGTGAGGCAGGCTGGGAGATGTAGTTTTTGCACTGGTGGCCACTCTGTAGCGTCCCTCCACTACCTGTCCCCTTGTGATGCCACAATATATATATATATTTATATATATTTTAAGTATTTGCATATTGAACCATGATTGGTTTGGAAAGTCGTTGTGATGACTTGAACTGAGATGATAAACTTTCCATCTTCAGCAGATACATGTGAAAACTGCGTCATAGTAAAGACATCCATGATTCTGCACAGGGGAGCTTCAACATCCAAGTGAGGGAACAATGAGCAAAACCCATGTTTGTGTGGATGGGACTTTAATTTAAGCACTTTGTTCCACACAATGCATTGCATCGTAAAGTCCTTTGTGGTAAATTCACCTAATTGTTTCTGGGACAATAAGATGCAGGTGATTTTTCACAGTCTTTAAGATGTCAGACTTCGACAAAGTCATATAACTTCCTTTTATTAATGAGAGTGGCAACTTCAAGCAGACTCTCCCACCTGGTTTCAATTGCGGCCTGAAGAGTCAACTCCATTTGGTGACCCTAAGACAGAGCAAGAGTATAAAGCAGACATATTATGAAATACAAACTGCAACAGATCACAGATCATAGATCACAATCCACAGTCACACTTGCACTATGTATACTGAAGATTTCAACAATAAATAACAATAAAACTATCTTTACAACATCATCACAAAACATCCTGTGAAACTGACAGCTGCCACCTCACCCGCAGTGTAAATCTGAGCCCCACTAACTTGTCGCACCCCTAGAGAAACCAAAACACTGGATTAATATGTAGGCTTATACACACAGACCTGCGGTGATGAACATTTCATATCACCCTTTAATGAGTTGGCCCAATTTTTACTTTGGTTTGAAGCAATTCATTGTAATTATAAGTATCCAAACAGGAAAATATGTTGAGGCCAAATAGCTTTGAAAGGCACCCCGTGTTCTCTAATCTACAACAAGTACTAACTTGTCTTTGAAATGTTTGGGAATTTACTGTGCTAAAGAAACACAGAGAAAATGGCACAAGGAGACCCACATGTCTCGTGTTGCTTGTAATCCTTGGTCTGCAGTTTTACATCCACATGAATCCACATTTGTTTTAGAATAAAGCAACAAGACCAGGGACATTTTAGGTTGCCTGAATTTTGGTCAGTCACCTCTATTTGTACTTGGTTAATGATTGTGTGAGTGTGGAGAGTTCTGAGGGTCAAATAACACCTGGGTCACTCTTTTATTTATTTATTTGCACACCCATGTATAACATACCATATCTGTATTTGCAGCTGTAAGTGGTCTGTCACTAACTGTGCCAAACTGACACTTCATGTATAAAGCATGCTTAGATGTTATGGTACCAGGAACTGTCATATGCCAAAACCTAAAAAGACCTAAAACACAGACTGGGCTACATATTCAAACTTTATTTGTTCCAGACTCATTCATACAAGTACAATGTGCAGTTATATCCTCCTTACAACATATCAAAAAATGTATGTCCTTCTTGTTTTCATGCAGCCCAGTTTCTTTCAATGTCTGTATAATATCAATATGTTTATCTGTTATTGTATTTAATCTGGAACAGTCTTCCAGAAGATGTGAGACAGGCCTCAACTCTGACAATGTTTAAATCCAGGCTGAAAACGGTTCTATTTGACAAGTGAAAGTATTTTATATGCACTCTTCGCTTTTAATATAATTAATATATTATTATTTTTATGTTTTTATGGAATGATTTTATTTGCCTTTTTGTAATTTTATGTAGCTGTAAAGTACTTTGAATGGCCTTGTGTACGAATTGTGCTCTATAAATAAACTTGCCTTGCCTATTTTGGAAATATGTAGGTTGTAACTCACCAGGCATCAAGAAGCAGAATTCTCTGATAGATGGAATTAAACATGATGCCTAAAAGTCGCTTCATTGGAAGTTAATTCATTGTAAAAGCTCTTCACTGCAGACTGGGGGAATTAAATATTGGTGCTGAAAATATGTTTTGTAGTTCCTGATGGGCGGAGTGGCATTAGGCCAAGGAGGACATTATACTTACTTTGTACTGCACTGGGCTTTCAGGGCCTGCACACGGTTATAATCCTCTTCTGTAAATATGCTGGGATTAACAAATCATGCACTTGCACTGCACAAATTATGATCAGGCAATCCTTATCTTTAGGTATACATGATAACAATTATAATATGGTATCATATTAAATAATTCTGTACAAGTTATATGTATATTTAAATAATTCCCTACATCTGTTAACATTTCCAATAGTTCCGATCGGTATTTCCTGTGTTTCCTACATGGATGTACCATAGGAATGTAAAAGGTTTGTTTTCCTACAGTAAGGGAATGCAGCGTTTGACCTAAAATGACCAAGATGCATTGCGGTCAGCTGGCATGGCGGCCTGAGATGACCATGATGGGTGAATTAAGATGGGCCCATAGACTGAATAGGAGTGAGAGTTCACAGTCATACATTAAAGATGTCGGCAGAGCTATACGTAGTCAAAACCAAATAGTGCCCTCCCACTAAGACTTATGTTCTCCATCGCTGGTGTCTGACACCCACTTCACGTTTCTCAAATAATGGAGAAAAAAAAGTCGTTTTTGAATAGGAAATTAAAATATTTTAGACTGTAAAGTTTTTTGTCGCACTTTCAAACCACCCATGATTCATTGCGGGACCAGTAATTATTGTTTATGTTGCCCTGTGGTTTATCTTTCAGGAAATAACACCTATAAGCTGTCAGTCTGAACAACCTCCACACATTACACAATGTAGCCAGAATGTGGGTGTATGGTGCAGACGATTAGCAGGGGTTTAGTTATGGTCGTTATAATGAAAGTTTGGTATGTACGCAGCCATAAAGGAATGGCTGCCCGACAGACAAATCTCAGGGTAAAAATGCCCTCTCATTTGTAGCTCACTGACTGCAGTGCCCTCCAACGGTGTTATTGCCAATGGCGTCACTTCGGCTCTCTCCCCCTAACAGACGCTCTGCAGTGTGCCTTCTTGACACACCTTTTGTTGTCTCGTCCAGCTAGAGTCGGCCAACGGTTGCTAGCGAGCATCACCAGCCTCAACTAACGTTACGTGAAGTTGAGGCAAAAGAGTAACTCCGAAGCCGTGGGAGCCACGAAGTGACGGCCGACACCCTGCCAGGTAGTTTCCCTTGTAAATAAAAAAGGACGTAATTGCTGTAAATCTTCATATTAAAGACGGGCGTGCACAATGTGACGTATTGACGGGAGATGCAGCCATAACAGCCTCCAGTGTTTAGCTGGCTAGCTAGCTAACGAGCTAACGTCAGACAAACAGTCACATATCGGGATTAATGCAATCTGCTTTGTGATCCATAAGCACCCGCATTGAAAGCGAAAGTAGCCTTTATCCGTATTGTTGGGTCAGTCTGTCTGCTGCTGCATCACAGCGATGGTTTCTGCTAACTGGTCCTGAGGCTTTCCTCTTTTCACCGTAGCACCGAACTAAAACAACACGAAGCCTTCATCGTTTCAAGCGACATGCCATGTGTAATGTGTCTATGTAGCTGTATGGCTGTTTTATGTATGCATGAATAAGAGGTGGCGTCTCCTGTAGGATGAGTGGTGATGGTATGAACCCAGCTGCAGTGGCTCAGCCAGGAGAGGATGTACGAGGAGATGACCGGTGGATGTCACAGGTATGTGTTTTTATTATAACTGTAGGCAAAAAGCATTTTAGCACATATATATATATATATATATATATATATATATATATATATATATATATATATATATATATATGTCATCATGTCAGCTTCCCTTAATTATGAAAATTGTATACAGCATCCTACCATTAACGGTCATAATTGTGGCTGGAGGATTGGTCTGTGAGGTGATGTTTTGATGGTACTCTCCATAATATTAGTTACAAGTATGAGGTAAAGGTTGATGAATCTATTCCCAAGACCTGTATTTCTTTCAGAGCACCACTGATAGGTGCATGCAAGGTGAATCCTCCAAAGCTAATAGGACTGAGACTATCTACTTCACTCCAAGCTCTCTGTCAGATGGGCACCAGACGTGTGATGAGCTTGCACGATTTTGTATTTTGATAGTATTTGTTCCTAAGATTTAGAAAACTCCTAACACAAGGGTTTTAACTCTAACACAAGCTCTGTTGTTTCCTTTTGTAAATTATTAAAAAAAAATTTTTTTACAGCACACCAGATTTGTGCAGGAGTGCAAGGATGCTGAACCAGACGTGCTTTTTGTGGGAGATTCTATGATACAACTAATGCAGCAGTATGAGGTGAGTCAACATTAATATCCAAATGGCACTAGCATCTTCATTTATTTTTTTTTCTAAATTGCAAGAATATTATACTACTATAATACTCAAGATACACAGTTTAAATGTACATATGCTTATGTCGCTTCAATACTGTTCTTATATTGGTACACATGTTGTTGTAATGTGCTGATCGGCATGCTTTGCTTAGCATCTATGAGTTATTTTATATTAGTCACCAATGTCAGAAATTCGCGTATGAAATACAAATTCCTGGTTTCCTTTCCACAGGTCTGGAGGGAAGTGTTCTCCCCTCTTCATGCGCTCAACTTTGGCATTGGAGGAGACACCACCTGTAATGTGCTGTGGAGGCTACAGAATGGAGAGCTGCAAAACATCCATCCCAAGGTGAGCTGAGCCCACTAAGATCTTCAGAGGAAGACAGTTTTGGGCAAAACTATTTTATTTAAGTCTCGCATATTGTTTTTATTTTTTTTACTTCCGTTATCAAAACACCGGCTGCATGCAACTTTTTCCCCTCTCTGACACAAACTGAACAAACAGACAGAATTGTTTGTATAATTATTGCATGTAGCTGTCCCTGACCTCAGAGAGGAGAATTTGAGCAGAACAGCTTTTAATGACCCCACACAGCCTTGTTGTTAAGTTTGGAAAACGTTGTAGCAGCGACGGTCTGTTGCTAAATGTGCTTATTGACTCTGCTAATGATATTGACATTGGGAACGGCTTGCATTGCTCACCCATCACCCAGATATCAATCCATGAGAACTGCTTTGATCACACCTCTGGAGATTAAAAGGAGTTCAGTGAAAGTGAACAGAGCTGTGGTCTTGTCCAGGTGGTGGTGTTGTGGGTGGGAACCAACAATTACGAACACACAGCAGAGCAAGTTGCAGGAGGAATTCTTGCTATTGCGCAGCTGCTCACCTCCCGCCTCCCCAATGCAAAGGTAGTTGTACTGGTAAGTTGTATGTCTTGTCCCTTGTATCAACTGGTTTGTTTTTAGTATGTTGACGTGAAACACTGACATGTTAAGATTGGTCAAGTACCTTTTTTAAATGTGATTGACATTGCATGATTTAGATACAAAATAACCAAACTTAATGTAAAAACCCAGTTGATGTTGGTGATCCTCACAAGTTGCCAGCTTTGTGTTATTTCTGCTCTGTTAAGGAGTATGCAGATACCTGTCAAATAAGAATATAAGGTGGAACAAACTGTCTTTCTATCTGGATAATTAGTCCAAGGTGTTGTTCAAAATGTGCAGTGAAATATGGTGGCATACCTTTGAGGCTATGCTAAAAGGCTAATGTACATTAGTACAAATACAAATATAATATAAATGATGAAAATGTTATGGTAAAAAAATGCAAAGATGTGTACTACATATGTTAAAATATAAGTGTATGCATCAGGTGACTCAGCGGCCTTGCAGGCTGTCCTTGCTTCTGGCTTTCAATGGGAAATGCTCACGTTTTAGAGTCAAATTTATGCTTTCTTAACCTTTTTTTAAAGGAAAAACAACTGACAAATGAAAAAGATCAAGGTCTAACTCTCAACACATTAATTTAAATAAACTATGTTTGTGTCCCTCAGGGTTTGTTGCCTCGAGGGGAGCAACCCAACCCACTGAGGCAGAAGAACGCGGCGGTTAACGACTTCCTGCGCTCCTGGCTGCCCCGCCTGGGCCAGGCTCTGCTCCTGGATGTGAGCGGGGGGTTCGTTCACTCTGATGGAGCCATCAGCCCACAGGACATGTTTGACTTCCTCCACCTGACATCGACAGGTTACCGCACCATGGCAAAGCCCCTCAGTGACCTGCTGCGGCAGATACTGAACGAGGCGCCAGAGGACAGGCGCGCACCCCTGGTTTGAGGGCCGTGGCCGAGCAGCACGTCTATCCAGAGGCATGTCTCACCCGCTGCTATGGGAGACGGGGTGAGACATGTCCCTGCTATCTGGAGGAGGAATGGCTCACTCGTGGGGGTGAGAGGCGCCCCGATGTGAGTGGGATCACATTCATGAGTAGAGGGTGCTGAAGATGGGGAGAGACCTCACTACAGATGTAGACACTGTGATAATTTACAAAGTCAGACTTCTCTGAATTACAGACAGATATACTGAGATCAAGTGGGACTCCAGTGGCACACACATACACACACACACAGATTAATTTTGGCCTGTGGATAAAATGACTGTTTACCTCAGTCATCGGTGCCACGGAAACATGATACAAATATTAACACTTGAGAAGTCCAGTGCACGGCATACTCACAGCAGGCAGAACATTATCTAACATCGAGCAGTGGTTCTCAACCCGGAGTCAGTCGCCCCTCAGCTGTCACATGACAAATTATAACTTTAATGGGATAAAAGGGGTAAAAAAATAAATTATGTTGCTTTTTTTCTTACTTATAAAACAAGAATACTTCTATCTCTTAAGACTAAATTTAAACAATATTTGGTGGCATTGTTTCCTGTAAAAAGGTTGAGAACCACTGCTGAGATTTATTGTAGTGAGCAGTATTTAAACAACAAACAACAACAAAAACAGCTCTCAGTATTAAGACGATTTTGCTGAAAACATAATCCAATGAAGCAAATGTCATGTAAAATAATTACAGAAATGTATTCTGGCTGTCCAGTTGTTTATGCGTGCTATATCATATACTCTGCAAAACCAGGAGCACTTATACCGCTAAATGTTCACTTTTGAACTAATTGGTTGTCTTTTTTTAACGGATAATCAACATAAATAGATCAATGTATATCTGGAGAGTTAACCACTTTCCCACAAACTACACACACTGCGGATCACTACTTCATCCTTGTGTCACTGAACTAAATGTTCACCTGAAACTTGATGTTATAGGCTGCATGCTCAAAAATCACGTATTCGTACATAGTCGTCATCAGTGAGACTGTTGCAGCTACTTGTCTTCCAAACACTCCCGACCCCGCTGTGCAAACACGTCGCTCACACCCGACTGGTGTATTTACATTTACTTGTAGAATTACATTTAACTCTTTGTGTGCAGATACATTTACTGTGACTTTTCATACGTTTTGTTTTGCCAAACTAAGACCTGCCAGCTTTTAAAACGTTGCTCCGAACAACTTGTTAACTGTTAACCGATTATCTGTTGAAGGACATTGTTGAATAGAAACAAAGATGTCAATGACATTGTGTGTGCACTGTTTTTCAGTCGTGATGCACTTATAGTAAAGCAGTTGATTTTATTTTTTCACAACATACAAAAACAAAAGTAGAGCCTTCAGCTCAAGTACTCCAGTAGCTCCAGGTTATTCCTCCCTCTCCTTCCCTAAATACATGCATATACAGTATTTTCTCTTAAAAGCACATCTTTATTCTGTTTCTCCCTGTTTGTTGTCGCCTCTCACCCAGCCCTGCCTGGGCCCTGGCATCTCTGTGGTGGAGTTACTGAATATATTTCAGAATAAAAAGTAGTCACACGGTTAAGCTACTGATGACGGTTATACTGAATATTGTCACGCTAAATGCTAAAAAGCAAACACAGGTCATGTCAAGAAAAGTGTTTGTCTGTGAGCTTCTACTGTAGCTTAGTTATTTCTTCTGTTCAAACCGCGGCTGAGAGTCTCTGGAGCGTCGACAGCCTCCGACGTTATTGCTGTCTTAAGCTCTGCACGTTTGCGTGCTGTATATAAATTGTTTATGTGTGTGTGTGTGTGTGTGTGCGTGCCTTAAGTGTTGATGGGGACTGTGTGTCTGGTACTGGATCGTGTCAGTTGGACGAATGAGTGGAGAAGTGACCCCGGCTGTATATAAAACGTGTGAAGCTCGAGGAAGTGACGCTTGAAGGGGGTTCAGATTGTTGGTGTGTGTTCAGTGTGATACGCCATTTGCACTGTTTTACCTCGTCACGTTATTGAGTTAAATCATTCCAATAAAACAAAGAAGGATCTAAGCACGTGTTGGGGATTTCTTTCAATTTATTTATTTCAAATCTGTTACTTGTGATGAGTGCTCGTATTTACATTTTTCTCAAGAAAAGGAGAGGGTGCGCACATCTCTGTTGTGGATCTGAAATCAAGGATTGTAACTTGTCAGCACTGTACGTTACACACTCGCCAGCAGAGGGAACCACATTATCAGACAACTCGCCCAACAAGCCTCACTGCTGCATCCATCCACGCCTCCTCTCCTTCAGCCAGAGTTCCTTACTGCCTAAATAATTTGCTTTCCCCAAGTGCAACTCTCTAATATAATAATTGCCCGACAGAACCTTGAGGCTTGTTTTAAAACGCCCTCATTAAAGATGTAGTTAGGCGTGCTGTAGTGTGTGATTGTTGGCAAGTTGTATAATACCTAGTTAATAAACCATTTGCTAACTTTTAATGCCGCTCTAGTTCATTTTAACTGTGACCCAAAACTGTCCCAGAGTGGCAAAAATCGTTGGTCCATTTGGAGGGCGGCACCGCAGGCTGTCGACTGAGTGTGAAGTTTGATGCACTGTTAACACATCGAGCTCGAGCCCAGAACCATTACGAGCTCACGTGTCTGACACAGGAATGACTGCGAAGTGAAAGCTGGTATTTTTTTTTTTTTTAAATAGTTGTTTCCATCTCACAGAGTTGTGATGCTGTAAAACTGGCGCAACGTGATCCGTGTGTCACATAAATTTGCGTTACTGAAATGGCACGACGTTGAAAGGCACTTTGAACGTCCGCGAGATAAGAAACAAACACTCTGCCCACAGCTCGCGCCTTTCCATCTGAACCACATATGTTTAGACTGCCAGGGATCCACATGGAATAATGTTTTTAAAAGTCTT
This sequence comes from Cyclopterus lumpus, assembly GCF_009769545.1. Taxonomy (NCBI): domain Eukaryota; kingdom Metazoa; phylum Chordata; class Actinopteri; order Perciformes; family Cyclopteridae; genus Cyclopterus; species Cyclopterus lumpus. The sequence continues at coordinate 15,432,052 of NC_046979.1, forward strand.
AAAACTGGCCATGTCGATTTCAAAGTATAACTATATGACAGCCTCGTCTATCACCACACATTTTGAATGGGAAAGGATAACTTTCTAATCCCAACAGCAATAAACATTTACAGATGAGTCATCAGCATGTTGGCAACGCCCCAATAAAATCTATATCTGGCCTTGTGTGCTGTTCCTGCTCTATTGACCTGTTGAAAGTGTCTTTTGTTCAGGACTCACGAGTCGGGCATCGTTGGGCATCTGTGCCCCAACATCTTAAGGGCCTATGAACAAGAATATAGATACACGTTCTCACCTATCAAGGGGTCACATAAAGCTTTACAAATACTTAATACTTAATAATAAAGCACAATAACTTTCCTGGTGATGTTCTTTGACTTGACGTCCTCTGTGGAAAGAGGCGTATCAAATGTACTACTTAGTAATAAATGTCACACATTGTGTGTTGACTTTCTTTGTGATCCATTGTATGATTTCTCTCAGATGTCATGATTTTATAGATGATGAGCGATGTAAGTGCATATTTGTGCCAGTGCCATGTGCTGTGAACCTTGTGCTGCGGCTTTACCTCGTCAAAAGTTAAACCGAGTCCACGTGTTTTAACATCACAATCGCATGATGTAATTTAAAGGGAAATGAAATACAGAAGCAGAGCAATTATTTGACATCAGAAAGCTGCATTTGCTGCCCCTCACCGAGGGGCTGTGCAATTTGTAATGCAGTAATGCAGTAAAGTACTTAATTTTGTTATTTGATTTGATTTGAATAAATACAGTAAGTACAAGTTAACCATTGTAAGATGAATGTCACAATACAACATGAGAATGTGCAGCACACTCAGACACTACCGGTAATATATTGAAGTCATTAGTATTTCAAATAAATCATTTTATGAATAATTCAGTTTCTATTGAGTGTAAATCGTGTCATAGACATTTTGATACATTAACAGCAAAAAGGTTATCCTGCCCATGATATTTCATGACTGACTCCAGGATTCGTCCACAGACAAAAGTCCTCGTGTCGTTCACTGAGGAACTCAAAGCACTTTACAGCCTCGCTGCAGCAGCTAAATTGCAGCTCAGTCAAGCGAAAATGTGGGTTTTTGGCACCAGGCCAAGTGAGCTTTGAGGATTGAAGGGAAAACGTGGAGAATATTGAGCTTTTAACTTGTTACGCAGACTCAACAGCTTTGCCCTCCTCGTGGCACTTTGAATGGCAGGTTCACATCTCAATATTTGGCCTCAAACCAAAAGTTTCGGGGCCCGATTACCCAACATTTACACCTGATACTCCTGTGACCTACCTTTCTCACCCATTTATCCTTCAATGCAGCCGCTGAGAGAGCTGACACATGTAGGTCACACAACACTGCATCTTCCTCTGTGGTTCCCGCATCAAAAATATCCATGCCAATGAGTCAGTCTGCACGTTAACCTCAGCCTGGAGGCAATGGTTATCGTATATGATGTGATGCTTAACCATAATGAGTCTCCAAACCTGCAGTCTCTCTATTTCATAAACACAGTTGCTCGTCTCCATCTTGAAAACCACACTCGGGCAGAGAGGATCTCCGCCGCCAATCACAACTCAATGAAACCACATTGGAAGGCGGTGCACATTACAACCAATGTGGTTCATAATCTGCCACTGCAGCTGTTTAGCTCCATGGTGGCTTGTGTAGCACCATCTCTATACCTCACTGCAACGGGGCAGAAGAATTCCAGAGGGTCGACTCTGTGAACTGGCCATCCAAATCCATTCATGCCCATTGATTTTTGCGCTGCACTTCTCCAGAGTTGACTTTGGTCCTGAAGCTAAATATACAGCAGATCTCGGGTCAGCGTCAGGCCGTCCTTTTTACTTCCCCAGTCTTTCACCCTCAGGGCAATCATTTCTTGACTGCTGCCTTTTGTGACGTCCCTTAATGACCTCGCAGTGACATCGCCCTGCTGCATACAAACCAAAGCAGGCTAACGTTGCAGTATTGCTCCAATGTTTGGCGTTTCAATGTAGTTCAGAGCCAAATGCTCAGTTAGACATGCTGCCTATCGGAGGTCCACAGCCAATCACCGTGTCCTAATCAGGCTGGTTTTCTCAGCACTATTTAAACTGCTAAAAATCTGTTTTTCTCATATTCTCCCTTGTCCTCCCACTTCATGTTTAAGGTATATATGTACATGCATTGTGACTTTTGAAAAGGGGGTGGCCTCTTTCATAGAAACCATACATATCAACAAAGATAATTGTAATCTGTAATAAATTCCCATCTGTAGAAAGACTTCTACTGCAGGACAAGATTAGTTTTGTCGAAATGAAATAAAAATAGAGATTGATGTTAAGATGTGTGACATTTAAACCTACAAACAATCTCTATAATAGAACAATTGGCCCGCTCTTGGTGAAAGGTGTAAAGGTGTAAATCAGGGAAAAGCTCTTTGTGCCTGAGAAGGTGATACGAATGAGGCTGAACTTGTTATGGTCACGCCATAACTCAAGTTTTTCTGGAGTTTTCCTTGGCTTCCAGCTTCCAGCTTCACCCTGCTCTCTGTCTGCAATCAGCAATCAGCACACCGGTGGCCAGTCAGCTCATCAGCGCTGCAGTGTACGTATACGCCTCTGCTTTCAGTTTGGAGCCAGATTGTTGTCAGCTCTCCAGTGGGAAACACCTGACGGCTGAACTAAATCAGCCGAGAACGACACAGTGACGCGCTTTCTGATTTGACGCCATTTTTGTCCCTTGATGTAGACTAGAGCTCTTGTTGGAAAATTATTGTGATGCTATTGTTCTTGCAGGGGGGGGAGTCTCGCCGGTTATGTTTCACCTTTCACCAACCTTTCACTCGGATGTCCTAATCAGTGACCTCACCTCACGTCTTCACTGTCCGCCGCTTCAGTTCTTGCTCATAATCAGACTGAAAGTCCTTTTCATTGACTTGAGTCTTGAGATCTGGACCAGGCTACTTTAGTTCACCCCGACTGGATCAGATCTGGGACTTAACAATTTTGCATTATTTTGTATGGTTGCTCAAAAGGTTATGGTGCAATGATATATAATGATAAGATACAATGATAAGAAAAATGTACTTCTCTTGTACCTCTTTTTTTCAGTTGTGCAACATTGCATCCTTCCTCTTGAGACTGAAAACTAATTTTAAGAACTTCTAAATGACCTTCTGGTGTTAATGGAGCCCGCTCTCTCCTGAAGCATGGATGTATTGTAAGAACTCGATGGCGAACCCAAAGATGGCGCCTATTCAGTCAAATGACAATTGCTCACTTGGGCGCATATGTAAACAAACATTTCTAGTTTCTGGGTACGCGGCCCACTGAATATGTACATTAGTGTTTCTCCCGCTGGCCCCACCTAAGCCATGTATATATACAATGGGATAACTTTTACAAATATAACATTTCCATGGATCACAAATTCCTCACAGAAAGTAAAATGGGATGTTTGCAATTCGAGGTGCCTTGTTAATTATTGAGAAACAGTTTTTTGGGCTGCAGGGAGAGCAAGGGAGAGCAAGGGAGAGCAAGGTTGAGCGGCGGTGCCGTCTCCAGTTCTTATTTTACGTCCGTGTACTGGAGCCACTGGACCAGTGAGGCCTCCACCAGCTGGCTTTGCTCAATGATGGGAGAACAAAGTGTTAACTTCCCCATTCATATTTTTACAGACAGTCTGAGGATTTCAACTGGCATCTCTCCAGTCATAAGGCAACTTCTTTAACCTTGGGGCTAATCGGCGCCTCTGTTATGCCCCTTTATGGCAGCAAAGTGCATTCCTCTGCAGTGAGCCCGCTGGTGTGTTGGTGTTTCCACGCATTCATTAAAACCCTCAAGGAATGAAAAATACAAGCTCATGTGTAAAAAAGACCAGACGGCACTGATCTGTGAAAGATTAGCTGTGGAAACGTTTTAAACATCTAGACAGTGAGTGAAAGTGAAAGAATACATACAGCGTGACGTGTTTGTTTGAGCTCATTTGGGGAATATTTCAAACGTGTTTTTTAGTCTCATTAATTTCAGCTTCCTTCCACACTGACAGGGATGAGTTTCACAGAAGAGTTTTTAAGTTGTTACCCTGACACTCAACCTCAAAGTCAATGTGGTGTCTAATTTGAGGTAGAAATAAGGTACTTATACACACATCGTGTTTTACTCAGTAGTTCCAGTGCAGCGCTTTAGTAAATTAAGTACCCTGCTAAAGGAGTTTTCTTCTCTCAAGTCTCAAATGATCAATTAATGACAAATTAATTCTTAACTCATCACTTAACCGATTCATTAATTTATCATCAACAAGTTACACTCCCGTGTAACAAACAAGTCAGTCAATAAATGATGAATTAACAGTCATCAATGCAGCGGCGCTCCTGACACAATAGATGATAAAGGATCAGCTTCTATCTCCTCACACATGTAAGGCGATGAAACGACAGTGTGATGCATTTCTGAAAATAGTTTTCTCGATATCACGATCCCCCAATGACCACAAAGTGCTCAATGGCAATTAAATATAAAATATGAATTAAATGTAATGATTTTATTTAAATCTACTGCTTTATTGAATTATACTTGTCTGACATATACAATACAATATGTGTGTGTCTCGACCTAAGCACTGATGTTCACAACCAGTAACAATGTCCAGTGTCAAGAATGACTTGCAGGGACACAAAGCTGGAATGTGATGTTAACGGACCCATTGAGGAGAAGTGATGAACAGCGACAAAGCACATTAGTTAGTGTTGAAAGTGCTAGTGTTGAAATAATAAACCCTTTTTGGCAATTAAAATAATCTAAACTATATGGCTGAGAGAACCAGCCTCTGTCCCACAGAGACTAATGTCCTGCAGCATCAGCAGCAGCAGGAGGGAGCTTTAGTGCTGAGGACATTACAAACAGGACATTACCTCGCTCCATCAGAGGCCAATAGGTGCTGTAAAAAGTATTTATGAACTGTTTAATACACGTGTGACTGCACAGCGATCAGGCATGTAATGAGGAGCAGTTTTCTAACGCTTTCATTGTGATAATAATAGATTATAGAAACCAAAACTGAATTGAATCCATATGCCATCACAACTTGTACAGTAGATCAGGTTACCGCATGTTTTGCATTTATTTCAAATTCATACTTGTTTCTCATGAATTTACAATAAACAAATTTTCACCTCTGTGTGAAACGTTATTCACACAGTTTCATGTTCACACAACAAGAATGAGAAGGAATAAGAAGGAAGGAAGGAAGGGAGTCTTTTTGTTCGCCCCCCCCCCCCCCCCCCCCCCCCTTCTGCAATAATCCCTCCTTTTTTGGAAATACTCTTAGGTCCTCTGTTCTTTCTGGACCTATTCTCCTTCTGACCCCGGCCACCTTTCTCTCCCGGGTTCGAGTCCACCTGGACATTTCTATTTTTAAAAAAGTAGCACTTCTTCCTGTTGTTTCTTAATAATCTCCCTCTCTCATCAAACCTATCTTTATTCTTTTCTCCATCTTCTCCTTCCTACTTTTCTTTTCCATCGCCGGCCTTTTTTCTGAGACAGTTCATGCTGAACAGCTTAGTTTGTACTAAAGGAAAAACAGTATAAACAAAACCTTGGCAGGAGTTAGCGATAGTCCTCCTCTGAATCCCCCTTGTTTCCCTCGTTCCATCCAACCAGGCAAAGTCCGGCCAGGAAACATCCAGGCTGTATCCCCACCCGTCATCACTCCCACCCGTCGTGTTCTCCCTCCTCTCAAATTTGGGCAGACTTTTCTTTTTCTTTTTCATCTGCTTATCTCTACGTGGACTACAGCTCAGGTTTAAAGCAAACAAGGCTTGGTGTAATGTCACCTGCAGACTGTGACATGTTTATTATGGGTTGCTATGTACATTAGCTATCTCTTTTACTGTTTACATGGTGCCACCAGTCAATAAAGAATCAGAGCATTGTGATTTTGAGTGATCAATAGTGTTATCAGTACATGTGGACAACGCCTGCTACTTTCGTAATCTCTATCGTTAATCTATTCATCACACGAGAGGCTTCTTTAAAAGGTAAATCAAACTTTATTTCAAAAATCATTCTCATTATATATCACGTATTAAACGCTAAAAAGAAGGTCCGACACATTGATTACAAATCTAACTGCAGATTGTGTTATGGAGAAACCTCTGGATGTTTGGAAGGTAAGACATCTAAAATCTTGTGCTTTGCAGTGAAGCACATTTGATTTTTAGGAAGTGGGTTAAAACATGCAAAACAACTGGAATTGTCCTTTAAGAAAAAACTATAATTTACAATTCACTATGTCAAATGCTCTGTCAACTTTACTTACACTATTTAAGGAATCTATTTGTGGAGGCCTACTCAACATGAAGTGTGTGCACATCTTCTCATTGGTCCCTGTTTTGGTCCAGTTTAGCCTCGAAAACAGTCAGGTTACACTTCTCCTCATGGTCCTCGCTGGCCTTTCAGAGGGCAGACGAAGGAGTGTTTCAGCTCTGCACGGATTCACGGGTTGTTGATGATCTGCCTGGGTCGTCCGTAGCCCGTCATTCCAGCCTGAGATGCTCCTCTGTTTGTGCCCATTTGCAGGCCGATGACATTTTTGCCTTCGGTCAGCTGTTCCTCTGAGAAATCTCTCCTGTTCTCTTGGGCTTTCCTGCACACATACGGGCACACTTTGTATTACACAATGTCCACAGAGAAGCTAGTTTGAAAGCCCTTAAACTCACCTGTGGAACCAGTTGGGGTCTCCTTTGTAACACCCGTCGTTCTTTGTGACAGCCAAATTACCCAGAGCCATCAGGGTCCTCTGGACAGCAGCCATGTCCTTGCCTGAAGACATGCAACAGTTTTACATGAACAGAGCACACACCAAATACAGGGAGGGGCCAGTGACCTGTGCTCTGCGCTCCTCGCCACTGAATACCGTTTAATGTCCACACTTATGTTGCTGTAAATCTGCAAAATGCTTAATTCTGCTGTAATAATATCAGTTTTACTGGTTGTCTTACCTTCAAAGAGGTCTACAGTCTGAAATATGTCAGTTTTGGTGACTCCGTAGTTTTCTGCAGCTTTGAGGAACATGGATATTTGTTCCATCTGCTTGAACACCATGCTGGAGGTCTTAATGGTCTTTATCGGCTTGTTGGTAGCATACAGGCTGTTGATGAGCTCACTCAGCACCTATACAAACCAAGCACATCCCTCTTATTATACTCGACACAATGCAAACAACAATGCTGTTTTTACATTCATGAAAACACAACACTCACACATCCGTTCTTGAGCCAGTTTTGGAATCCGGTCTTGGCTGGCTCTGGCCGGCCCACTTCAGGGCCGCACTGAGCGACGATCCACTCCGTCAACCTTTCCTCCAGTTCTGGGTCATATTTCTTATCAATCTTACTCTGTACCTCCCGAGACAGACCAAAGCAAGGACCAATGTTTGACATGCTGATCCTGTTGGAAGGGAAAGATAGTGTTGGATAGCTTCGTAAACTTCCCTCCTCGGCAGCGTATTGTGTTCTTTTCAATATTGATGTTTGATAGATGACAGAAGGTTCTCATTTAAATCTCTGCCCTGCTCACACCCACAGTCCTGGCCTGCAGTCAGAACAAATAGCATCAGAGTCACTCTCATCCGGATGCGTGCATATGTGCCTGAATGTGTTTCTATTGTGTGTGAGAACTGTTTTTGGAGAACCTATTCATTTCAAACTTTCAGACTAAGCTTAGCATTTAAGACTGAAAAGAGGTGGAAAAAGCTTGCGATCCTCTCATCTGCGTTTGCCGACCACAGACTGAAGCTTTTTATTTCTATTATCCAGACCTTTATTGAACAAAGACAAGAAGCTGAACATGCTGTAGTGTAATGCTAATGTCTTAAAGGATTACAACCCTGCTGTAAGTAATTGGTTGGCCTATCTCACTTATTAATGTAGTACGAGCTTCCTGTTGGCTTCAGTAGAACGGCCCTGCTCTCTGCATCCTGTTTGCTCATTCGTTACTTCCTTCCTCCCTCCCTGACATGTCCTGTTCAAAAGGACTCTAAACAGAACAACACCGCTGCTCACCATAGCGATGAGCTTTCAGCAGCAACAACAACAAAACAAAACTCCTCCATTGAGTCTGTTAAAACATGAACGTATGAGACGGTACGCCAAGTCACAGCGCCTCCTTTTACAAATTTTAATAATTGAGTTACGCAAACTGGAAAAGCAGATAGCATTTGGAGGAAAATCTTTCGATCTGACATTTCTTTACTTCCTTCCCCAAGTATACGTACACGTTCTGGTTTGTATATGTTCTGCAAATATATGGGAACTTTCCATTTGTGTCGCATTTTAAAAAGGCTGGAGGCGTACTCTGTTGTATTGTCTGCCAGGACTGAAAGACACACCTTTTAGATCTTGAAAAACAAAGGTTTCTCAGTCTTACGCAATATGTGCTGATCGTTTGACAGATTATTTGTGAGTCTCGCCGCTCCAAACTGGAGCCCATGCTGCCATTGATCGTACTCGTAGCTCTGTTCATTGTCTGAGCTCGCAGTGGTTACAGCGGCATGTGGGGGAGATGCAACTTCCTGTCCGCTTAGTGACTCCTCAACCAGTTTGTCACAACAACAAGGGTGAAGTAAACATCCAAACATCAGAAACTGAAGAGCAACCTCTTTCTCAAACTCGGGGGTTCAATCTATTTTGTTCTGGCGCGTCCCAGTGAACATCCAGCAGCTGCAAACATCAGGATTTACCTCTGCATGCAGTGAACAAGGAGGGATGATGAACTTCAGATTAAATGTAACCTGCACACTGATCTCTGGACAAGGCAGGGAGCTGTGGTTTGAGGTCACAAGTTTGGGTCAACGCCATTCAGACAGAGAGTTTGCACAGGTGTTTGAATGTGTGTTTTGGAAGATTATGGAGACCTGTACACTTTAGAAATTAACTGGGAGCGGCCAAGTAGCTCCTGAGAACGTCTTGTAATCATAGTCACAGCTACAACACCCCACAAATACCATGATGTCCATAAACAGTGGTGTGTGCTGCAGAGGTGATTAAATATGGAAAAGGTGTGTCATAAACATGTTTATGCGTTGCTCATACATGCTGTGGTAACTGTCCCTTTTAATTTCAAATTAACATATTTACAAATGAGTGTCAGTTTAATTTCAGTAATTCCAGTTTATTATTTGTTTAAGGTCAAAAGTCAAAGCAAACTGCCTCAGTGCACATCTTTTATTTTATATATTTTATTTGGTCCAGTAGTACTCAAACAACAGTCAAGTAAGAAACTATTGCACACTGATGTGATTATGTGTCACTAAACTATTATTTCATGAGCTTTTCCATTAATCCCCTGCTTTACCTTTACACCGTCTTTAATACCTTGACTGCTACCCTCAGCCGTCTGTTTCAGCCAACTGATCCGCTCCTGTGTGTCATCTGGGGGTTAAGAGCCTCCAGTTGTTACTCTCTCACCCCCACCTGAAGGCTTCCACGTTTTGTAATTTACAGTCATCTGTGACAGGATGTTTCATAATGCTCTTGCTATTGCAACAGGGCTGCAAAAACAATATCATTGCTAGTTATTGAGTAAAATTCACCCCCATCTCAACTCAGTTTGACGTGGGACTCATTTGGCTCAGGAAATGACTAAAAGGTCCTTTTGAAACCTTTGTTATGTGTACACAATGGATTACCTGTGTCACAGGATTATTTCTACACTGCTACTGCTGACACAGTCTGTTCATTCAATACTCTGTATTGCTATCTTATCACTGAAGATAGTGAGAACAGTCCAAACACCTCTGGAAAGTTGCCTCTCAGTCTAAAGCCCTCGCCTGCACGTAACACTTTACTGTGCTCCATAAACGTGACACGGTGTGTGACAAACACATGAAGACATTTACTGCCCTATCCTGAACCACCCGCCTGGTGTTCAGAGCATGTTAAACCTGAAGATTACACATTATTAGACAGTATTGGCTTCATGTTGAAGGCGGAAGCCTCTGGAGCCATGAGGTCTAAGATAAGAGTGCTCAGAGCAATGGTAGAAAAGAAACAGGATTACATAACACAATGATTTACAGTGTTTAGCTCTGTTCTGTGTCTGATCAAACAGGAGCGAAGCGAAGAGGGAAGGACACAGAGTACGAGGGTGTGGTGTATGATATGGTACTCGTTTCCTGCACAGAGTTAGCCACAAGCTTCAAGCAACAAAGAAATCTTTTGACTGCCAGCGAGAAATCAGAAAACTAAGATTGAGTGAGGGAGAGAGAGAGAAAAAAAGAAGAAGAAGAAGAAGAAGAAGAAGAAAAGGTGTTTACTTACTTTGTGTAGTGGCTTTCAGGTGAATACAGGTGAGTTAGGGCGTGCGTTGCTGTGATCCCGCTCTTCTTCTTTGCAACACAGTGCTGACTGCCAATACAAATACAGCACAAACACCCTTGTCTGAATTATATGACTTCACCACATTCAACAGAAGAGAGAGAGAGAGAGAGAGAGAGAGAGAGAGAAATGCCTTCCTGTCTTCTTATTTCACTCTATGACCCGCCCCTTTGCTCATTCTCTTTTTCCTCACTCGGATTGTAATTCCTTATTTAGGAGAAGGACAGGAAGGAAAAAGAGGGCATGTGACTGGATAGTTTGGTGTGGTCGCTGAAAAGAATTCTCCAAATTTCTCCCTCCACCACTAAAGAACGAGACAGGATTAGGAAGGAGGGGGGGAGGGATGATAAAAAAAATCCTGGAGAACAGTGCAGTTTGAGGCAGCACAGGAAGGGAGTAACAGTAATTAGAGAGCAGTGAAGCACATGTGGGAGATTATTTATTGCCTTAATTCACACTGGTGATGTTTGTGTCTGAAAGTGAAACAGGCAGCTCTGGAATGTAAATCCCTTCCTCTCTGTTGGGGTTCACTTCAAGACACAATAACGAGGAAGGAGAGAAACAGATTATTATAACACTTCACAACATGTTGTCCTCATGGCTGTCAATGTGAACTCAGACATCTGGACCTGTGTCGTGTCCTTGTGTACAGTTTCAGCTCAAAGGCTGCAGTTGTACATCCGGGCGGTTTCCATGACAGCAAGGAGAGACACTCCCTCAGAGGCATTCCAACCATGTCGGCCTCGTCGACTGAAGCAAGTCAGGACCCGACGGGGGCTTTTGAGACATGACGATGCCATCGGACGTGATAACACTGTGTGGAGTCGGCAACATGTGAAGTCATCAACCGAGCCCAACGGCCATGAATGTGTGGGTGTGTGAACGTTCATGTCAGCTATGCTTTGTGTCATTTCGACTACAGGACTGACGTCTAATGTTCAACCAGCAGGACGTCTGCAGGGTTAATGATTATCACAACCTGAAAGTGGTTTCGTTGCGGTTGAATATTTCCTGTTTCCTGCATAGAAACTGTAACTGCATTAATGTGCAGGAGCAGTCAGCTGACCTTGTTTTTATTTAATATTTGAGTTGAATAATTATAATAAATGGATTATGTACTGCTTAATCAATCAAGTCAACTCCAAAAGAACAGAAAATTAAGAAGAACAGGACAACACTGTAGTGAAATACACCTCCTCGCCTTATTTTCTGTGTGGCGGTTTGGTTTCAATGGGGCGTGTGGAATTAATTTGGTTAGTGCTGAATAGATCCTTCTAACATATGTGTTTAATCTAACTGTGACACATTGAATTCATACATAACAAGTAAATACATATAACATTTTTAATAATAATAAATGTATTGTATTTCACTTCATTCTTTTGTTGATTTGTTTTAATTTAAGCATTTTAAAACTTCCATATTTTAGACTTTTGCCAATTTTTGCTTTCATATGGGTTTTCACCTATTATCACTTCATTATTGACTAATTTAATATAATTGTGATGTTTGACAATACTCAAAAAGGGCCCATTCTGCATCATAACAACGTTTACTTTTGATACACATTTTTGTAATAATACTGTTGTACTTGTTGAATACTTGACTTTTAGATACTATTGTTACACTTTTATTTAAATAAGGGAATTGAGTACTTTCTGCACTAGTGGTAAGCACCTAAATATACAGTGAACTGGTTGAGACGCGGGGTGTTTCTTGGCAGACTGTTCATATTCAACCAAATGACAGATAGCTGTCTGTGTGAGAGAACATGGGAAAAATTATCCAGCAAACTTGTTAAAAGTAAAAATACACACAGACGAGAAATTCAACATGTGGTTGAGCTCTGTGCGAGGGGGAAACACTCACCTTTTTTCCAATCTGAATCGTTAACAGTTTATTATTTTTCTCACTGAAGCCAGATACCTTGTCCTGAACATGATGCTATACCTATAACATAAAGACATTGTATTGTGTCTTTACTTTGCATCTCTAAATTGCTGCCTTTGCAGGAACGCTTCTTTTCAATTCCAGATGCCAACTGGCCCTCCTGTGAATCTCGACAGGCTGTTCCTGCACTACAGCAACATCTGGTGGCTCAGGGGGACAGATAGCAGACCTCCTCTCACTGCTAACTTCTTCCTCTGTCTGTGGTGTCGATTTAACTCCAAGGGTGCAAACAGCGAAAAGAAGCATTATATCCCCACACTGCTACTTTTTAATGTGATTGTGTTCAAAAAGAGGACAATTTGAGATATCATACTCATTGTCCTCTAGAATTAACCTCATCCTGGTGACAGATTTAACAGATTTAGGCCCACACTTCAGGGTGTTGATGCTGAGAGCCGCTGATTGAAAAAGGGACTGCATGGAGGACGCAACACTGTGATGTCATTGGCTTGTAAAATCGTATGCTGTTACGCAGAAAAATAAATAAACAGATGGAGAAGAATAACTGAGCAGGGACGACAACCATTAAAGAAAAGTGGTGCAGGTTTTTTGTTGTTGTCAGTCTGAATAATTAAAGTACAAACCCTATTTTGGGTCTAAAAACAAAAATAAATATTGATGCTCCAGAAGATTTTGTCCCAGCGGACTTTTTACTTTTAAAGTTATAAATACTCAAAGTAGAGTGTGCTGTCTTTGGTTGAAACAACAAGAGATTTCAGCATCTCTGTGTGACACAGCACAGTGAATTCACAGACACGAGAGCCCTTCAGGCTCTACATATGCCAGGCAGGGTCTGGACAAAATGGTCTGTCAGTCAGTTGGTCCACCACTTTGGTCCAGACTGAAATGTCTCAACAACTTTTGGGAAACGTTAATGTTCCCCCACAGGAGGAATTGTAGTAACTTTTCATTTAACGTCAACCCAAGAACAATATTTCTTTGTAAATACCTGCTGAACTGTACTTTGTTGTCAGTGCTAACTAGCATAGTAAACATAGCTGCTAGCTAGCAGCATGTTAGCTTTGTCATTGGGAGAATAAATAGACTGTAGGGAGAATGTCAGCATTTAGCCTATGAAGCTGATAGCTTATCTGTATACAATTACGATCTGGTATTGCTCTCATGAAAATATCGTAAAGGAAAAAAATGACAAAATCTGATTTGCACAACAAAGGGAACTTGGTTTGTCTTTCAGTTTAAATTGTCATGTGCCTAATATTATGAAGTAAAACATGCCATGTTTTACTTTGAAGTGGCTATCAAGAGGGTAAAATCATTCAATATTATTTGTTTGGTATCAAGCCAAGGATGCTGCTTATGCTTTAAACCTTTGATAATGTATTGCCTCATTTTATTCGGCATGGGACTAAGTTCCTGGTTTTGTTAGCATATTTCTGTAAAAGCTCCCATGGCTAACTGCCAGCTTGACTAACTAAATCCTAATGTGATTGTGTACCGTTGGTCCTTGAAACTGGGTCTCCACATACTAAGTAGTGTGTCAGCTTAAAGGATACCTGAAAGGAATTATTATTATTTCAGTATTGCTTTTTTTTAGGACATTTCAAGCATAGAACATTTCATATTTAACAACCTGCAGTCTTGTCTTGTGGGATGCAAAAGCAAACCATCATGACAAATGATAAAGAAAGCATCTTGCACATTGTATTAGGAACAGACAATGTTTTGGACCAGTCGACAGGACAACCTCTTTAACTCGATATGTCATGCACACAGCCACAGATCATCAGTAGCAGTGAGCTGTGGGAGAAGGCTAGATGGATGAATAAAGAACCCTAAATTAAAACCACAGGAGGTCCTGCAGTGCCTGATCCTTTAGGACAAAATACCAGTTAGACACAACATGGAACATCTGTTTAAATTCCTCATTTATTCACAACCTTCTTTCCAATTTCAGTCTGTGAAACTGTGCCAGAAGGCCACTGGATATAATTACATACTCTCTTTTCTCTCAGTACTGCAGCAGTTTTAACCCAGTATAGCTCTGTGCCATTTGAGTGGTTGGATGAATAACATCTGTACAGCATGACTTCAGATGTCGCGAAGACACACTTCAGACATGCTGACAATCTGATTATAACAGTGTGGGATTTGCATTAGTATGTTCTGAAGTGTGTCGTTTACTGTAGTGAGCAGTTTGGTCCTCTTGGAGGCGCCGTGTGAACTGTACTACGAAACACAATGTTCACTCTGCTGTCACTCAGCCTCTCAACTGTGACCCCTAAATGTCCATATAAATCTTCTGCTGTGCACATCCCCCCTCTAATAATGCTATGAGACGGGAACCAGCTGGCCAGAAAAAAGGGTCTACAGTGCAATTCGCATGTTCACGCTGGAGATGGTGTGTGTGATTACTCACAACAGTAATCAGGTAATTACTTGTTTACATCCCGGCTCAAATCAGATGATTGTAGCCTCTGCCCTTAAGAAATGGGACTACATGCCAATGTCACATGTTGAAGACACACCTGCATTGGAGACATCTGCATGCTCTGCTACTTGACTTCATTGCACTAAGCTGATGCCAACTAAATGCTATTTGGTGCAATTACAAAATAAGAATTCCACTTAATTTATTTGACCTCTGTTTATTGATCCAGGAGGCCAAGGTGCATGTGTGGGGGTGCAGAGGGAGGACTTTTGAGCCATGGGTCCTTGGGGTATTCTGTGTATTTTGTTGTGTGTATGGACAGATCATGCTGCACAGGAGCTAGGAGTTCACCCAATTGTTTTGGGGTATAATGTAGTTTGTGCAAACAGTTTGTGCATTTCTGTCGAGTGCATCCAGCTCTACATCAGTCTGCTTCTAATCCCACATTGTACTGGAAAGAAAATTGTGTGGTGGAGTGTTTATGAAATGTCTCTGGGTTGCTGTTTAGTAGAAGTCTCGCTCTCTGTGTTTCAGAGAACGGATGCAGCAGGAGCTGTGTGTTCTTAATCCAAGTGCTTTACAAATAAAATGCATTATTATTATTATTAATTATTATTATTATGTTCTCTCTGGCCTTATGTGGAGCTGGTCTAATAACAGAAGGCGTTAAACCTGCTTGTGGATGCATTTTTCCTCTAAATCCCAACCTCAGAAGATTTGTATCTGAGACGGATTCCCAATTGTCCTCTGCTCAGGTCTTTACGTACTGATATAATGAGACCAGCAATACTTCCAGAGCTGCCCATACTGACAAAAACAATTTCAGCATTACAGCAAAATTGTATTTGTATATCAAGGTTCCCGTGACATTAGTTTGACAGTAGTATTCAAAGCCATGCCGGATTACAAAAATACAATCAGCATCAAATGACCCACAATTTTCCACATCGTCAACTGGGAAAAACACGAGAGCGTTGTGTGTTTCATGTCTTAGGTGCTGCCAGTACATGATATGTGTTTTTGAGCCGGATCTTTTAAAATATGTGCAAACATGCATTTTCACACATCATGCTTCAGCTATGGAATGACTTTTTAGCTCTTAAAGCAGAACAAGAAATTCAATCTTACCAACTTCTCAACTCCTTACACTGACATAATATTTTAATTTTGTTCCCTGTCTTTTTGGTGATCACTAGAGAACCCCGAAAGTGTAATATCAGTAGTTGTTGGAAGATTATTGCTGGATTTATGTTGGCACCATTTGACCAAGTGATCTGATAGACCAAATTAGAAACATCAGTCATACAGACCTCAGTTTGTCCCTCATGTCATGAAACTAAATTACCAGAACATCCACATTAGAGCCAGAGTGTATTGTCAGGGGTATTTTAGAGATACATCTAAATCTGTCTCCTACACAAGTTCACAAAAATGAATGAATCCAGTAAAATGGTGTACTAGTCTTGACTAGGTCTGGAAAGCTCTGAATAATACCATCAGTCATATT
The DNA here is from genome assembly GCF_009769545.1 of Cyclopterus lumpus. Taxonomy (NCBI): domain Eukaryota; kingdom Metazoa; phylum Chordata; class Actinopteri; order Perciformes; family Cyclopteridae; genus Cyclopterus; species Cyclopterus lumpus. The sequence goes on from NC_046979.1 coordinate 15,448,274, forward strand.
TCCAGGATTAATGGGGACAGAGTCAACATCAGCAGTTATAAAAGAAGATAATGAAAGCTGGTGAGCTGTTGGGAGAAGATGTCTCAGTTTTCTTTCTTTTGTCAGCAATCTCTTTGAAAAAAACCCAAAGAAACCCTTTGTGGTGAGAGAAAGGGGCAGTTTAAGAGAGAGAAGGGGGTGAAGAAGGGCTTTTCATGCAGTACTTCAGCAGCTTTGACAGACATAAACAAGGAAGACATTCATGTGAGACCCAGGTGGAAAAGCCTGAGCAGGCCTATACATGAAAGAGGACGGAGAAGGTCAGAGGAAGGCAGGAGGGCAGAGTAAAATGTGGAGGAAGCAGTGGAAAGAGCGAGCAATGAGTCAGGTGGAGGAGGAGAGGACCAGATGGAGACAGAGAGAGAGGAAGGGCAGAGAGACTGTGCCAAGCAGGGCTTTCACGCGAGGAGACCAAGTCACTTGCGGAGAGCAGAATGGAGACTGACACAAATTGATGGGCCGAGACATTAGGAGGCTAGAAGTGGAGCAGGCTCCAGAGAGGAATAAGCCAACTCCAATTTCATCTTCATGAATGAATGAAGAGGCAGAGAGGGAAAATACTGTATGTGGAACAAGGGAGAGGAATAATGAAATGATTCTTCGCTTATTGCTGTCTTATCACAGGGATAGTAATGAATCAGTTGTGGAGAGTAGGTCACAGAGCGGATGAAAATTTGATGAGGAGACAACGGTGAATGCCTGGGATTGGACCGTCAATGGCAATCAATCTGCTTACACAGATTCATCCTTTCAGAGAATATATCTGTATTTGTCTGGGATTTATTTAGGGTAAAGGTCAGAAAAAAAAGATTTACATTGAACACCTTACACCAGTAATATCCAGGAAGCCAGTCACTTCCTGCTTAGCAACCTGGAATTTTTTTGCAGATCTAATGGATTGGATAGGTATATAATAACTGGTACAGTTTATAATTCCTTTGGTTTTACTGATGTTTTAGTGTTTTATGCTTTGAGAAAAAAAAAGGAGACAGAGAGAACATGTAACTGTGTTATGAGCTATAAATTCACTTTATACACATAATGCCACTTTATTGGAGAGCAGGAAGGAACACTTTAGAAAAGAAAAAAGGTTAAACAATGGTTCTTACTGTCACTGTCCAAATATGTTTGGCCCAGCTCGCCCATCCATCTTGTTACATTTTGTGCATTTGTTATTTTTGTCATTGACAATTAGCACGCTATCTCTCTACCAATGTAACATTTTGTATAACTCCCCTAACCCTTCCTGTGATAGTTAACTGTCTATTTGCATGCTTTAATGCATGAGTAAGCAGGCAGGATGAACTCCTAAATTGTAGTTACTAAACTGTGTGTACTAACTGAACAAATGTCAAGGTATGTGGGAGTTGATATGATCCGAGTATATAGAAACACCTGCAAATCTTTTCTGGTCATGCCACAGACTAGTACAAAGCACTGCCAGTGTGTAATGTCTTCTCATACAGCAGAAGGGGAGAGAGCCCGTATTTAAGTTTCCTCTTTAATTCTGTTGGGCTGTACCGCATCTGATTGAAGAACAATGTATGTGTTGTAAAAAAGCTCCGTAGATGATCAACGTTGAATATAAAATGATTATACACAAAATAATTTACATTTGAATATGGAAAACTAGACTCTAAAAATGGTTGCTCTGCTAACTCCGGCTGAAAACGTCAGTCTTGTAATCCAGAAAACCGAAGCAGAAATCAAACCATGACCAAGACCACAGTGTATTGACCGCTCTGAAAATCCTCTCTCCTCCATCAAACCATCCACCGGAAAGGGCACTTTTCATTAAAACACTATGTGCAATATAATGGGGGTATTATTATAGGGTTTTGTAGTTTCTGCTCTATACTTTACAAACGATTATTGTGAGTTGTTAACTAAAGACATTTTTAGCAGGGAATTACTGTACTTACCTGTATCTTGACTTGCTCCGCAGCTGCATGGTAAAGCGCAGAACAGCAGGCGTCTAACTTTCTCGTTGAAAGAGTCTCAAGCTGCTGCGGAGCGAGAGATGGTGCAGTGTTGTTCCTGTAGTCTCTGTGGTGCTTAACATCATTACTCTGCCCCCGTCACCACAGCAACCGACCTGGCTGCATCCTCAGAAATGCTTTTGTTTAGGCATTTATTGACTTGTGTGTGTGTGTGTGTGTTATTGTTGTTGTTGTTGTTGTTGGGTGCTTGTTTATGTGAATGTATATCAGCACACATCAAAGAATCAATCATGGCAACCCACATGTCAATAAGAACACTGTGTGGCCTTTAAGTGAATGAACAACAACCAATCTCATTACTCTACATCCGATCAGACAATCGACTTTATTAACACAGTTCTTCATCATCAGCATCATCAGCATCATCATCCTTGTCCCTCTTCCTCTAGTCCCACTGTGCTTTCTGTGTTCCCCAGGACACGGTCACATGACGCCTGAAGGTTTAATAACACTAAAAGGTCCACCGCCCCACCCTCTCCTCTCTCCCTCAGTAACCTCGCTCATTACTGAAATGATCAGGTCCGCTTTAATAGCTTACGAGCCCACGAGTAACGCTGATTCTGAGAAACAATATAGTATATATATATATATATATATATATATATATATATATATGTATATGTACAATATACATATATATATATATATATATATATATATATATTGTATATATGTATATGTACAATTTAACTGCAAAAACATTGAAGTTATTAGTGTAAATTAGCAATAACATGTTGGAAAGTTTTTGCATGATAAATATACTTTAGTCGGGAGTTTTATATCTAGGAAATACACGTTAAATCTATAATTTATCAACAGAAACTCAGACTGCACAAATGTATCTCTCATAGTATCGTTTCTCAGCGTTGAATAATAAATGTTAAAGCAGGTTTTGAATCTGTGCAGCTGAGAGCACTGCATTATATACTCTGTGTTGTGTATTCCACTGTATTATGCACAGCATGAAAAGCGACTGTATGTTTTATGTTTCTGTAATACTACACCGCCGTCCACACCACCACCAGTGGAAAGTAAAGAAGTAGATCTACTCAAGTTCAAAACTGTTGCTGCAACCCATTAAACAGCTCTTTGTCTCAAACTAAGACGATCCGCTGTGGTTGTGGTTTTAAACATGCCGATATGGACCACCGCCCCCCCTGAGCTGATGGGTTGACTTTGGAGTTACTTGAAAGCCTTCTGCGTCTCATACAGACGCTAAAGGGCGCCTTGTGTTAGACGCAGAGGGGCGGGACGCGGTAAGCGTCGGTATTTGATGACCTGGGAATGTACCGAAGAGTATTATAAAGGACTTAAAAATATATATTTGAGCCAGAACTCAAATCATAATCCTCTTCTGAAGGGTTGAGACTGGTGAAATATGACAAACTTGTAAAACAGACTTTTTTTCTGTATGATGATTGATAGTTTTTGCTTATAAAACTTCTGTACTAATACTTTTAACTTTTAAGTATTTTCAAACTGTGGTATTAGTGTAGTAGCAGTAAGATGTCTTTTGTATGTGTAAACAATCACAACATCCTGATACAAGTATAATAGCAGAATTTCACAATAATACCAACTATTTGTTAAACACAGCACAGCCATAATCTCTGTTTGCATAATAATTTATTCACATATCTTTTTTTACATACTTTATATTATTATTGCTGCAGTTCTGGAGCCTTTCAGGTATTCACTTTCAATATTCCCACAACGGGATTCTATGTTCATATCTCTTTATATTTTTCATCTTCATGCATGCTGAGTATTACATTTCACAGGAGCAGGATGCAAATAAATAAAACAGTCTCTTTTTAAGTTACATGTCATAATCTATCCATTCTATTAATGCTTCGGTAACATGCCTTTTTCAAAGTCCATAGGGGGAGGGGGCAAGGAAGGGGGGGGGGACTTTTCGGAACATATAGTCTCCATTAGAGGGTGAAGGCTGAACAAAGGGCACATTAATAATACATATTGTTAAAGCTGGCAATCTATGATTAATCTTCATTACCACCCAAACCCCTGATCCTCATCCAAGTGAAGCCCAACTACATCGCATAGGGAAAAAGGCTAAGTGTAGTTCTTACATGTTATCTATGTACACATACTTTGAAATATGGCACCAAATCAGCTTGTGAAAAAAAGCTTGAGGTTACACGTTAAAATATTTGTGACTACAATACTTTCTCCTGTTTAGCTGAAAAACTCTTTATATAACTCCATTCAGCCCCTTAGACAGCAATCACCAAAGTGGAAACACTGGCACACTTGTCTTGACTGCTTTCAGTTGGTTCTGGGAGTAAACAGTGTGCCTTGCAGGCATTGAGAGCATTGTGGTGCGTGACACAGTGTTGAAAAGTTAATCTAACTCATCTTCAATGCACCATGTGTCTCACTTAGAACAAATGCTCCCGGGCAATGTCAGTCTGCCGTATGATTGGCACCTACGAATATGAACAAGAGTGATGATTTTTAAGAAAAAAGCCTGGTACACTGACCACAAATACTGTGTTCCAGTTCCTGCTGAAAGCTTTAGTGCTGTTGGTTTTTGTGTTTTGCTTTGTGGGAATTTCTGACAACATGATTAAAAAGGTGCTTGTTTGTCCATCGAGTGACTTTACTCGAAGATCATGGACAATGACAAACAACGTCATCTTTCTCTCAGAAGCTCAGATTAGCTTAGCATTGAATTCTCTGACTTAAGTCAGACATTGGCTTTTTTTTCCCCCACTCACATGCGTATGCATGCACACGCTTAAGCTTTTGCATATGCACACATAATTGGAAAATGAAGGGATTATTTCTGACCTACAGCAAAGGCAAATAATGAAGATCTTCAAATGAGTCAACCTCAGACTATCTTTACAGTATTTTAATATGTTAGTAATTGCTCAATGTTGTCTGTTGGGTTCTTTGAAGGCACCTAGTGTCACCTAGGCATCATGTAAGTTCTTGGGTGTAACCTTTGTTACAGCAAGACAGTAGCCTTTTTAGGAGGGGGGTCCTGCCCTCCTGAAGTGTCAAAGACTTTGTGAATTGATGCTTCGTCCCGACTACACAGAGTCCGTCTGTGCTCCTGAATAATAATGCAGTGGTGATTTTTGTGCCCTAATGATCGGGGGTCCTGGGCCAGGGAAAAGCTCTTCTCCAAAATGTAAGAGGTCCTCGAGCCCCCAGGCAGAGGAGCCTCTGTCAGACGTAGGCTGACTCACTAGACTGGGTCCTGCCCAGGTTGGGGGCCTGGGACAGGTGTGAAACATCCTTCTTACGGACTTCACAGATGGACTTCCTTCGGGCCTGCGCCCCTCGGATGGCCGTCTTTATCTTCCTCCAGCCAAGGTGGTTGAGCTCAGCCAGGTTGAGCAACACACAAATGCCGCTCACTGCAAACATAAAGACCAGAAACACAGTCTTTTCTGTGGGACGAGAGACGTAACACTCCACCTCCTTCACGCATGGGTAGCGATCACACTCAAACATCCCTGGCACATTGAAACCGTACAGGAAGTACTGGCCAGCCAGGAAGCCGATCTCCAGTGCATTGCGGAACACCACCTGGATGACGTAGAAACGGGAGATGCCTTCCTGCCGTCGCACTTTCGCACTCTTGTGTGTTTGAGGGAGTCCCCGGGGTCCGTTGGGGATCTCCTTGACCTCCAGGCAGTCGTGATCCTCCTTACTGCTGTCGGGGTGCACCAGGATGCCGTTGATGTTGCGAGAGTGAAGCTTGCGAGCGTGATGGTCATGATGGCGGCCGTGGTGACCGTGACCGGGGTGGTCCATGTAAGGGTGCAGGAGAGAGTAGCTTCGGTCACGCGCTTTAGCAGACTGGTGAACAGAATACGTGATGAAGCACAGGCTCGGCGTGCACACCAGGATGATCTGAAAGACCCAATAGCGGATGTGCGAGATGGGGAAGGCCTTGTCATAACAAGCCTGGTTGCAGCCGGGCTGCATGGTGTTACAGATGAACATGATTTGCTCGTCCTCGTACACCTTCTCCCCCACTATGCCTACTATTAGGATACGGAAAATCACCACCACTGTCAGCAGGATCCTGCAGAGAGACAGAAGGAGAAGGAAAGGGCAGGATGGGGAGGGGGTGAAAGGGAGACAGGCAATGTCAGTTAGTAAGGAACAAATGCACAGGCTCAGGAAATACCTGGCTATGATTCTGACCATTTAAAATTGATTGCAGGTCTTTGGTTTAACATAATCAAAATGCTGATGCTTTGTTCATGTTGGACGCTAAAACAATTTCAGATCAACAGAAGGAAAATAGGTTTCAGGCAAGATGTCGGACCAAACTATTTGTGTGTGCTCATGGGTATGTTCATGCATGAATGTGTGTGTGCCTGTGTTATCTCACAGCTGCTGTTACAAACAACACGGTGGGATGGTAGAGGTGAACTCTAAATAACGTGCACACATATACACTCACTAAAGAGACTGAACAGGAGGGGTCGTCCGAAGGTAAAGGTGATTTCACACTCAGTGTGAGGGACTGCACATACATGCTTTAACAGTGATTGCCATTCACCAATCCATTGAAATAAGGATTAGTGTCAAATGAGTTGTGAGTATTTGTCCGATAATATTATGTCCTGCCTTCACTCGTATTCTATCGCACATCTCTTAACACATATTAAACTTAACTTAAACCGTATTTATATATGTAAAAATTACATATTTACATATATATGAAATTTGTCCTCTGCATTTAACCCATCCTTAATTATTAAGGAGCAGTGGGCTGCTGTGAAAGTGCCCGGGGAGCAACTGGGGGTTCAGTGTCTTGCTCAAGGACACTTCGACATGCAACTAATGGGGGGAGCGGGGATCGAACCGGGTACCTTCTGGTTACGGGACAACCACCTCATCCCCATGAGCTACAGCCGCCCCGTACTGTTGTACCAATGACCTCTTTTTGACCTCTCTAAACGGCATCTCCTGTTCCCAGTGTCACGGTAAGAGTGCTGATTATTAGCAGCATAGTGCTGAAACATATATGCTGAAACATACATGTGGCAGGTTCTAAAAACTGGGGGGACTTCCCGATGAGGCTCATTAGTGCATTGCTGCAGTTAGTGAGAGCTGTGTCCAGGGGCTGAGAGGATCTCGAGGGCAGTGCGGCTGCTTTTCAAGGCCTCTGAGAGACTGGTGTGCTGTACTGTTATCTTCTGGTGTCGATCCAGCAGGAGCACTGCGGAGGAGGACTGGGGCTTTAGTGCTGCACTGTCAGCTCTTTCTAATGAGCGAGGAAAGCCTGCACATCATGGGGCTCCCTGGTATTTATGCCACAATGCAGTGGATGTGCACACTCCCCTGCGTGGCGGAGCCAATTACTTAGAACACACTTGTTTCCAAGTCCAAGAGGGGCCACCCAAGGCAACCAGAGGGACGGAGATAGATGGGAGTTGGCCCCAGGTGGGTTAGAACAACTGGGGTAAATGGTGACATCATTCAAGTGATGTAACATAATACAATTCATTTGCATGTGTATATGTACTTGAAAAGTTATTCTTTTTTAAGTCTGTGTCAAATGAGACTCTAAAGTATAGCATTGAATTAGTCCTCAAACATTCCCACCACCGCTTTCCACGTCCAGTTACCACAGCAACCAGCAAGTTAGTGAAAGGTATAGGAGAGACAAAGGTTGTAGACACTTTGTAGACACAAACAAGGATTACATTGAGAGAAAATGTAATTGTTTCCTTGGGGAGGAAACAAATAAATGTCTTCCAATGAGGCGGTTCAGGATAGTTCAGAGGTAGAGGAGAGAAATACGTGATAGCGTGAAACAGACCTAAAATAGAGCAGCGCGCCGCTGCAGGACTGTTCCTTCTCCACCTGCGAGAGCATGCCTGTGTGTGTGTGTGTTTGTGTGTGTGTGTGTGTGTGTGTGTGCAAGACAGACACGAGGACACAGAGACAAAGAGGGAAAGTCAGCCATGTGTGTGACTTGTGCAAAATGGCAAACATGTTCGGTCGTCATTGCTCGGAGCAGCTGTGAGCATATACTGTATGCTACACTGACTTTCAGTATGTTCAGCAATACAACAGAAAAAAGCTTCTCTGCACCTTTGGTCTTTTAAATGTGATAAATGCGAGTCGCGTATGTGATTTACATTCAGTCACTTTGGGATCCTTTGCTGTGAGCCGAAGGGTCTGCCTTCACTGCGGGGTTGACAGCAGTGGATTTGACCAAAACGCTGATATTGATGGTGCTCTGTACCACGAGGAGTCCTTTGACGCATTCTGCTCAACGAGATAGAAATCTGTGATCGACACTGCTCATTTATATGCAAATATTTGTTTAGGAAATACGACTCATGTTCAGTGTCAGTGTGAGAATCTGCGGCTCTGGATGCAGATTTAAAACGATATATAGAAGGCAGCTTACAGCACGTCTGCATTCACTGTTCTATTCAAGGTCTAAAGCAGACCTAATTATCGTGTCAGTGATAATTACTACATCATAATAGCATTAACTGAATGTCACGAAGTCCGCCTGCTGTCCACATCTCTATATAGTGACACAAGCTCACAGGCTGGACAGTTCTTTCATAGTAAAAATAAAAACATCCACTCTTTCAAATGCTTTTTAGAATAAATTTTCTATTTATGATGTTGTAAAGTAACTTCTGCAGATTAAAGATACATAGGACATTGTACTGTGATCAAGCCTCAGATGCTGTACTGTAATCCAGGTCCATTGAGGTTAATTTTAGCAGACTTTCAATGTGTACATTTGAGTTGTTGTTTAGGGTCTTTAACTTACACCACATGCATGGCATACTCTGTTTCAGCATATACTCAGACAGGAACCAGAAGTACCAGAAATTGTTTCTCTACTCATTAAGAAATGAAACTATGATGCAGTCTATTTACATTGATCCCAACTCATTTTGGTGCCTTTTTCATTAAACTTCTATGAATGTATAAAAGCAGCACATCAGCACTTTCAACTGGTTTTCAATGCTCGGTGCAGCATATATAAATAAAGTTCAGTGACTATAAATAAAACATGCTTTATACATACACCAGGGAAGAGATAGACTCCACGGGGTTGGACACAACCCACTGATGTGTGGCGTTTTAATTGAGGGTAAACCTGTATCTCCTCCATAAATGAGACCATCTGCAGGAGTCATTGTGGAATCATTGCGAAATTTTACATAAACAAAAAGTTGTGGCAGTGGGGATTAACAACAAGCTGTTGTTTGAGCTCTCGTTGTATCCGCCTTCCATAGGTCCATTTCAAGCCATTTGACCACTGCAGCTTTATTCACCTTAACAGTTAGTAGGTTCAGACGTACTTATGGACTTTCCTTTGATAGTAAACTTTTCTAAAGTACTGTACTGCAGATATTGCATCTATACTTGTTTGTTGGGCAGATTTATGTCGTTAAAATGTCCAAGATATTGCAAGTATTGAGTGTTGTGCTGTGTGTGTGTGTGTGTGTGTGTGTGTATTTGTGTGTGTGTGTGTGTGTGTGTGTGTATTTGTGTGTGTGTGTGTGTGCGTGTGTGTGTGTGTGTACTCTACTGCTGGATAACAGGATAATCAGCATGGAGCAGATTGCTGCATTAGCAGAAAGTAGTGGACGAAGGTTATCTGCAAACATCAGTGTTTTAAGTGCTGCAGGGTAACGAGCCAATACTGTACATTGGGGCAGATTGGGACTGGACAGCCTGAACCTGCAGAATATTCAATATCTACCATAAATGAGGAAAGATATGTTATGCTGTAGCTAACCCGAGGGGAGAGAATATCAAAATAAGGCAGAGTTGATTTAATACAGTGCATTCTGTCTCTATCACACGGTTCCTTTAACATTCCCACATCCGTCACCTTATCACCTCATTTCAACTCTCTGGAGGACCTCCCTTCAGATCAATCACTTCATTTTTGCAGACTTTCTAAATCCCTGACACTGTGTCAGGGATCCAATAAGATTTGTAATAAAAGGAATGGAGTCTGTTTTCCTGGATTGGGCTCACGGTTATTTTCAAATGTTCACAATTTCCTTGTGCTGCATCAGTGACAGCTGGTATTTTCATAAAGTGCAAAGACCAACAGCTCACAGACAAGCTAACATTGATAAAGGGACGACGAGAAGAGGAAGTAAAGACAGTGACGTTATGCCTCGCTGCTGTGTAACTATACAAACTGATGGGTAGGCAGCTGATTGACCTGTGAGAGTGTGTACAGGTAATGGTAGCTGCTCTTCAGCTGGTGTGTCGGCTGGACATGCAGGCACTGTCTCTCCCAGAGGCTTTTACACACACACACACACACACACACACACACACACACACGTTCATTCATACAGCAGCTGCTGTCGCCAGCCTTAAGGGACAACAATTGCCTCGAGCACAACAGCAGATGCATTGGGAAACACACACACACACACACACACACACACACACACACATACACACATACACACACATTGTGAATATAAATTAGCCTTTAAATGATATGAGTCAAACATACAAAGTATATTTGCACATATACACAGACTCTCCCTACAGTGAGCCGTCCTCTGAAGGACTGGCTAAGTGCAGTATTATCTGAAGAGAGACCCTGAGTAAAAATACTCTTTCCTCCCGAATGCTCTCAATAATAAGCTCCACTGATTGCTGATGGCAGCACATAATGAATAAAGACCGTACCAGGTACAGAAATTAGGCAGCTTAATTATCACAGTGCAGGCATTTCTTCCCACTCGCTCCTCGTCCTCTGTTCCTCTCTCAAACTGTTTTAATAGTTTTAGGTCTTGCCAACGTATCAGACGGGCTGCGTGACCGCCTGAGGGGCCACTAGGAGCCAGCGTGACAAATACATTCATATGAAGCTAAACTTGTGTGGTGGTTCACTCACTTCAAGCCTCTTTTTTAAATACTTATCAGCGAGAATGTACTACATAAATGGTTTGAGCATACTGTCAGCCTCTTTCTGATATTTATTATTTTACAAACAAATCACAGAGGTCTTGTCAAGCTGTGAACATCCTCTGTGCCACAACATGTGCAGAAATGTAATTATCTCACTCGCTCATTCAACAACTCTGAAGGAAATGACTTCCAGCTGCTTTTCAGGAATGAAGGAGGAAACAGAGGGCGACGCTTCAGGTAACTGCCTCAATTAAACCTAGGCTGAGAGAGACATAGGTCTCAGGTTTGAGTTATGATAATGTCTCACGATGAACATATGCTAGGATCTCTTTTTGTTTTTTTTCTAAAGCTAAACTACTTTGCGAATAGATAAATGAACAATCGGCCAAAGCTGACGGATTTTGTGTTTGAAGATATTTCTAATAATTCATTGCACAGCCCAACCATGCATGCCAGTGTATACCAGATGCAGCCTTCTTCCATCCCATTCGTCTTTATGCATCTAAAATATCCCTTTCATCTGAATTTTAGTCAAAATAGATTTACACTGATGCCTTTAACATTGTTCCACCTGGTCATTAAAAATTGCGAACATCCCACTTTGACAAATAACCAAACTGAGCCCAGATTTGTCTGATTATATGTTAGGTTCGATATAGATTCAAGTGAATGGAAGACTTTGTGGGAAATGATATATGTTATCCAGCTCCCTAGACCCTATATGAATCATATATAGTCCCTCTGAACCGATCAATTATAGATGATGTGAACACAAATTGCTTCCCAGGAGAAATTTAAGTATTATTCTGTTTAAATTAAACATATACAGTTATTTTATCATGCATTTCCCCCCCTTTCAGTTGTGGTTAACTGGAATTACATGGCGAACCTCACAGTTAATTAACATGTCTGCTAAAGTTGTTATCATGGTTTATTAACATGTCACGTGATGCAGGCTTTTAGGAGTTGTGGTTAATATTGTGTGGAGTGAATGTAATACAAAATGGCACTCATAAATATACTTTTTTTTTTTTTTTTTTTAAGTTTCTTGCAGGATCGTTATCTTGACTAAATGAAACACAGCAGATTTCAACAGATGTAACGTCAGCTGTGACGTTACTGCAAACACATTAAGACACCGATTATTGATATGCCAGTGTGATGCCACCTGGCTGTTGCTGATAATTGTTACAATAACTTTTTACGTGGCAGCAAAAATGTGTTTGCCACACCCCGATCTTAACTTTAGTAAGCAGAGTTTTAACATTAATCTCATTCAGATCAGCTACTCTGAAAATGTAAAGTACACTAACCCCACTATAAAGAAAAGATCATGCAAAAACACGTTCAGGCATCTGTGGACTTCCCAAACATAATAGCTAACTGTACTATCTTCATGGAGATAACTCAATTAAAACATGCATCAATTAACTGCTAATGCAACAAATTATAAAATGACACAAGATGTACAGTTGATATTGTTGCCTCACATTCTTTATTTTCCAAAACAACTTTTATTTAGTCTTAATTAAGAACATGTCTCTATCAAAAAGTGCATTTTATTTTCCGATACATGGATTGTTATTCATTGGACTACATTCATTATTTATTGTTTATTTGAACAAACCCACAGCAGTTCAACAATCTTGACTATATTGTATCTTAACCATACAGTCAGATGTCTAAGACTGATGTATTTATATTTGTTATATTTATTCTAAAATACAAAGGTTCAAAATCACATCTCGGTACAGTCTACTTTTAGCTGCCTTTATGATCTTGAAAATAGAGCCATTAATTATAACCCAAAACATTGCACTGCACTTCTGGTTTAGGAGAGTTGTGGAATCTAAAAGCCATTAAAATGAATGAAGTTCTGTCCTAACCTAGTTAGGGAATTCAAACATGTAATTGAAATAAAGAACGTTTCAGTTATGTATAAGGAAACATTACACGCCCGGTGAAGCTCATACACACACCATCAATATGTTGCTGAAATGAATAATAGCCTGCGCTGGATGAACGCTGAGCTCAGCTTTACTGGCAAAATCCCCCCGTCGAACAGTGTAATCAATAACATTCAACATCAAGGATTGCTACACAAATAAACTAATGACAACTCCAGATGAGCAGAGAAATGGTTTCATTTGAAAGACAGTCCCGCTCCTTGCCAAAGGATGATGGATGACTAATCCTGTCCAACACTGAAATATCACTCCCATTGTTTGGCTTTGCAACACAATCCTCCCGGGCAGTATAGATTAATGTTTTTTTTACAGGAAGCTTATCATTAATGATACATGAAATATACTCTTGTTCACTAGTAGACAAGATGATGCCCTCAATTATTCTGGGAGAAGAAGTAGGGTTCCCGTCTCAAATTAGGATATCTGCTTCTTGTCGATATCCTGACCTATTTAGGCAAAGTGGAGAGAGCACACGAAGACTGCTGGAGGGAACAACTTCTAGACCGTCTATTTATTTTGCTTTTAGGGCGAGCAAACAAGGACGCAGAGCTATTTGGCTTCATCAAACCTTTCAAGACCGTCCATTCTCGGGCTGTTAACATAAACAAAGAGCTACATGGTATGCTATACACCACTTTGTCCATTCCATTAAAAGGCTGGACAAATCTTCATACATTTTTAATGAATGACTTGAAAGTCAGTTGCAACTTACAACAAGGGCCACGTAACATTTATTAAGATTTTATGAAGTACTTATAACGCTTGTGTGGAGTGATAGATGTTTAATAATAGATGTCACTTTTACGGAGGAAAAACATCAAATAAAAAGGTAAATGGAGATAGATTTATTTTACAGAGTGCATAAATGATATATGAACAAAATTTGATCACAAATAGTTCCTTCCATTTTTAACAACAGAGAGCTTCCGCCTCTTATTAAAGGTGTTGTTTATTCAGATATACCTGCACTGCTGTGTTTGCATAGATGGTTAATATTGCATATAATTTCTCTCAGGATGTCCTCGTCCTCATCTCTTATGAGAGCTACAGTGAGAGCATTACATTCATGAATGTTAAATTAAAACACACAAAGGTCTTGTGTATTTTTAGAAGTCCTCCTTATTGCAGAGGACACATATTGTGTGTGTGTGTGTGTGTGTGTGTGTGTGCGTGTGTGTGCGTATGTGTGTGTGTGTGTGTGTGCAGACTGTTTCCTCAGCAGCAGGGTCAGTCAGCAGCAGCTCCAGAGGAAGGAGCTCTGACACAGATTCTCAGCATTGAACCACTGCAGTGGGAGAACTTCTCTTCCTTTCTCTGACTCCTCCCCCCTCTAAGGATGCCCCCCCCCCCCCCCGTATCCTTTTTGTTCTACGGCTCACATCCTCTCCTCTCTATTCTTCCATCCGGCAGCCCTTCTCATTTTTTGATCACTCACTCCAGTCCTCCATTATCTCCACCTCTCTTTTTTTCACTCTGCTTGTCTTTGGCACTGACCTCACTACAGCATTGCAGTGTAGGGGAAGATGCATCAACTCACTTCCTTTCTTCCATCCTACCTGCAAGGTGTAGTATAACTCAACCCCAGAGGTTTCATGCTCTCACAGTTGAGCACACATACAAGCACACCTGTGGTCTGCAAAACACCTGAGCACCACTTGTGAAAAAGAATGTCATATTTTAATATTCCGCATGTGTATAGTACATATCATTTTTTGCATACAGTATTTAGAACGGAGAAGTTAAATAAAAATATGTACTGAAGGGATTCATAGTAGACAAAGTGAATCGTTTGTAGTGTTGCGTGGACGAAGCTCGATTGACAACGTAGTCAAGTTGTGAATACCGGTCTGATAAGAGTGAATGATATATGGTACAAAAGTGTATGTAAATTAATAATAAATGTAACATTTTTTAATTGTAGAAAGAAGACTTGATTATATTGTAAAGTGCTACACCAGACCTACCAACAAATCTCTGTCTCAGTTCAATATTTATTGCAAACCTGTTGCTATATATTTACCGTACTAAGTGTCAATTAGTCATTATGTGTACAACATTGTGAGACATATTAGACAACTGCAAACATTATCAAGGCTGCTGGTGTTATATTTCAAACAAATACGCCAGTATATCAACATATTACCATATCAACAATTTATTAATTTTGGTCACAAAAGTCTGTTCTGTAGAAGTCTTTGGGAGGTATGCTGTGTAACAACATGCTGCTTTGAAAGTCAGTCAACACAGAGTCTCTGCAAAGAAATTATTTAAAGGAATATTTGCAGGTATGCAAGTACAAGTACTGTATGCTTCCCTACAAATTCTGATCAAATAGGTTTTTACGATATACATAAATATATCATTAGTCCTGGTTGTGTTCTCACCGGTTGGCAGCTTACCTCTGCCCTTCAATAGAAGAAATGCCATTCATTTATTTAATTAACACTGAGTGAAATACATTTAGACATTTAAGCCATACTGAACTGTCAGTAATCTAATGCTGAATATACAGTAAATTTAGTTTGGGCTAGAGAATGATGTTAATGCAGCCTTGACAATGATTTATCTCACTGTGTCATCATGATTACAGTCATTGGTTATCCATGCACACGCTGTACATTGCCCAGTTAGAAGTCAGGCATATAGAAATCACAATACACAATACAAACACGTTATTCTTCGAATGAGTCACAATATGCAAGCCACCTGTGGTTAGTTAGAGGCACAGAAGCAACTCTCAATTTGTCTGTCTCTTTCAAAGACCATAATTAAGCTAACCTATGCCGCTGCGTAGAGATGGTCTATTTCTATTTTTAACACTGGTGTGTCGCCTCGGCTAATTATCTATCCCATGCCAGGGCATAGGTTAGCTTAAGACCTACAATTAAGAAGGAGCTTAATTGTAGCTGGATAAGACAGTCTAGACACCCGACAATGCTATCTGACAGTGTCTCGTGGTGGAACTACGTCCTCACGTTGCGAGAGAGAAGGCTGGCACTCAAACAGATGACCGACATGCAACCATGTTCCAAAGTTTTGATGCAGGGGAGACTTTTCAGCCATGGGGAGACATCACTGTTCTGCTCTTTGGAACTGCATCCTCTGAACTGCAAGCGCACACATGCAAACTCTTTCAAAGAAACTAGACAGGCTGAACATCCTATACGTGATGCCATCTAGCGGTTGCTGCATGCTCCGGCCACACCCCGTGAAGCGCAGGACTTCACAATGCACAACAGTGCACACATCACAGTTGATTGTGTTCACAAGTGCAACGGACCACACCTGACCACACCCAACTGGGCTGTTGGGTGTGGTCAGTGGTGCAACAGACTTGAACCTTTCAACCCATAGAGGTCAGTGCAACAATTTTGACTCCATACTTGATTTAGTGTGGAGTTGCTCATTAACAGTCTCGGAGGCATCTTCACAGCACAAAACTGTGCGAGTGGTGAACAATTCTCCAACTTGCTGGTACATCCAAAGACATCATTCTGATCATTTAAATGTTAAGTGTAATTGATTTCCTGACCATGCAGGCACATGCTTAGGATTAGGAATCAAGTCTTTATCTTTAGTAGTTTTAGTGTTATTGCTTAGATTGTCTAAGAACATCTAATGTCTGAAAATGCCTGTCTACAGGTAAAAAGCCAAGACCCAGAACCCACTTAATGATAATTGCTACACCCTAACCTGCGGTCTCTGTCAACCAAACTGCATAAGTACTCTCCAGTACATTTATTGAAATATCTTGCAAACAAGCTAGCTAAAGGGACAACATTAAAATCTTGCTTGACAAAAAAAACAAGTTAAGGGATCTACAGCCTGAGATACTCACAAAATACTGTACAAAGTGATTCCAAAGACAATGTTTCTTGACTCGCATAGCATAGACAAGCAGAGTAGAGAGAGGGAACCTCATTGGAAAGCAGCTAATATTACAGCTAATGCCCTAGGGTCAACTAGAGAGCCGTGTAGGACACACACAGTCTGAGGGAAGCCAAAACACATAGGGATCATTTACAGAGCAGTTCACTATGTTCAGCACAGGAGGAAATATAGCTGGTGATACAAACTACTCACTGGATGAAGAAATTATTTTACTGGTTGATAATATCGTTACACAATCTGATGTCACCTTGGAGGTTTTCACAGTTTAATCTAGTAGATTCATATGAAGAACAAAAAACTGGTGCACAAAGAACTATTTTAAATTGATCCACTGCTCATTTAACTAGATGTATTTGAGGTATTCAGGGAACCCTTTTAAATGTTCAACCAGTGAAGTGCATAATCACCATATAGCTCAAATTAAGCATATAAGAGGAAGCCATTATATCATCAGAGTGTTCATTTGACTTTTGAAAGAGGTAGCAGACAAATTGAGAGTTGCCTCTGTGCCTCTGGAAAACAAACTGTAGGTGGCTTACAGTCATTGAATCATCCAATGATGACCCTGTGCTCACAGGGTATTGCTGATTCAGCTGCCAGGACTGGATTTTAAAGCTGCATTAAGTAATTTTTGACCACTAGGGGGCGGAAAGACTCCAGAAAAGTTCACAACCGTTAGCAATTAGCTTATGAAGTTGTTATGGCTAACATGTTAGCAAACAGTTGCCTACTTACAAATCCAGCAGAAACAGAGCAACACGGACATCCCTTTGGTCTCCTTTTTCTGGCCACCTGTTGAATGTAATTCCAATATTCACTGGCGTTTAGCCCTTGTTTGGTCTCCCAGCGCATGAATTATGACTCTTTTTGGCTTCTTAAATGTTCACCATCTTCACCAATTACTTCGGCTCTTTGCCATTTTGCGCTGTACAGTTAGCAAACAATTAGCTGATTTTAGCTTCTGGGTTGGGAGCGGCGGCCCACGGTCGTGTATGAACAGACATTGTTTTGTTTTTTGTCGCTCTGGACACCAAAACAATGAGCTGAAAATGTCTGGTAGCTCTGTAGAGCTTCGTAGTGAGTTGTTGATTCTCAGTGATACCGGCAATACTACCAATCCCGTAAGCAGGAGGGAGTCGTATGATTAATGCCACAAAATGTTCTTAATGCATCTTTAAATCAAGTCAACATGCTATATTATATGCAGGTTTTCGTTCCGTCTGTGGACTAGACCAGGTGATTTCATTGTTTAAGGCACTTTCAACCACAGAGGAAGAACTCACTGAAATGACTTGGTGTAGTGTTTGATTGGAAAGAAAATCTCCATTGCACATGGTTTCAGATCCCTGATCATCAGAAGTTTTGCAATAATGCGGCTCACATCATCTCTGTTGCTCGGATGCAGTTACAATGTCACTGATTCTGAAGGATAAAGTCTAATGGCTCTGTGCACACAGTGCTTAGTGTAGTCAATAAAGGCATGAGCCAATTTTCACTCCTTTAACACACACACACACACACACACACACACACACACACACACACGCACACACACACACACACACACACACACACACACACACACACACACACACACACACACACACAGACACACACGCACGCACGCACACACACACACACACACACACGGGCACACACACACACACACACACACAGACACAGACCCCTGGAGCAGAGAGAAGATTAGGCCATGCCCTTGTTGCGGACTACCTGAGGTTGGGTTAATGAGCACAGCAGTGCAGACAAATTCTTAGTCTTTCATGGCTTTGGTTTTTTTTCATTCCGAAAAGCAATTTTCAAATGACAAATCTATACATCCGGGTTTCCCTTTGACACACTTTTCCCAAATGAGCATCCCAGCGTGACATTTGGATTGTGCTTAATGGGTGGAAAGATTCCTGCTTTTAATTAATCACACAGAGATGATGTGGAGCACACTTTTCACACAGATTGTACAGCATGTCTCCATGGCATGTCTCCACTGCTAATCAAACTAAAAGCTCATCTGTTCAACCTCCACCACAAAACCATTCTCACACCAAATATGAGAAAAGATCAAATCAGACTTTCACTATATGCAAATAAGTGTCTGCTGATAAGGACAAATTGAATGAACTTGACGGGGGGCGTTGTCTCAAGTTCACACAGAGTTTAGAGCCATTTACTCCCCCTTTGATTCTACTTTCCACACCTGCTTGCTCACCATCCTTTCATCTTCCGCACCTCTGCTCTCCTCTCACTCCCACTCCCCTCTCCTCCTTCTGTCCTATTGCTCTGTGGCCAAAGCATCAAGCGTGATCTATCAATAGCTAGGCTATTAGGTATCAACACAGGAACCTCTCTGAATTAACCATAACGCCCAGAAAAGCCTGCTTGATTATGCTCAATAAGTTTATCCTTTAACCAATGATGGGTTGTGGAGGACAGGGGTGAGGAGAGCAGGGAGGCAGTGATGACTGTGGGGGACTGTAGAACAGAGGAGAGCACTGGGACAAGCCTGAGGAAGGGGAGGGGGCGGGGGGGGGGGGGGGGGGTCATCAACTGATACAGAATAACACATACTGTACACAAAAGAACCCAGCTCATCAGTGTAAACAAAACCAGAAATTAAAACCTTTACAGTCTTACCTTCCAATCATGGTAGAGTGCTGCTGGACAGCCGCCTCCAGCAGCCTCTCTAAAATGGTCCATTCCCCCATGGTGACGGAAAGGTTGCAGGGCTCTCAGAAGAAGCAGGGCTTGGGGAGCCGACCCCTTTTTCTCCGGCGGACCCCTTCTCCTTACACTTCCTCCAAGGACGGACTGTGATCTTGTAGACCTACCAGCCGGCAGGGGTACACCCAACCCCGTCCCCGCTGCAGCTCCCTTTGTGACCTCTACACGTTGACCCGGCCGATCAGCAGCGTGTCTTTGACTGTGTGCATGAGAGTGAGCGTCTTCTCCCGGGCCTGTCCCGCTGTGCTTCTCTTCCTGGTGGAGGAGAGGTGCTGAGCTGATTGCCTCCCCCTCCTCTCTCCCTCAGCCTCTTCCCTTCTCCCCCTCCCCTGTGCAGTGATGCTTGTCCTCCCCCTGCCGCACCACTCCGTTCTGCGCTACAGCATATGCTATAGCTCACTGTATGACAGCCATGATCACCCTCTCCTTTCCACTTGCCTCGCTCTTTCCCCCCTCTTCCTCCCCTGTCCCTGCCTTCGTCCTCCACCCTACCCCCAGGGCACTCCTTGTACTTTACCTGCACCCCTTGCCATCAGAGCTGCTCTGCGCTCCTCCTTGCATTGTGTAGGATCTTTGCCTTTGCTGCACCCTTGCTACAACCTAAACGCACACAAACACACACACTGCATGTAGCGGATCCTCCTTGGCTCACCTCAGCGGACAGCAGCGTAAACGTGCACGCTTGCACTCGATGACAGCTCTGAATCCCACTCCCCCCTCTTCCTACTGAGGACCGCAGATCCACACCAGCACACAAAGCTCCTGCCTGCTGAGTGTCATTTTACGGCTGGAGGAATGGTCGCTCCCACAGCTCAGAGCACCACAAGGACCCATAAAAACCTGCATAGACACACACACACGCTCACACACTCAGACCCGCAAACACACTGCCACCGAGCCCCTCAGTAATAAATCAGCTGCCTTGCTGCATCTAGTGAGGCTGAACCAAGGCAGTGTGCTGCAGACCTGCTGTCCTGTGTTGTCCCCCCGGCTAATTTCAGCACAGTCCGGTGCCCAGAGTCATGTCTGCTGCAGAGAGCGGGGATGAAAAGCTGTCCTGTTAAGCCTATTGCTGGGCTCCATCATCCTGGATCCCTCTCTCCCCCTCCTCCTGCTGCTGCTCTCCTTCAACCTCCTCTCTCTTCCTCCTTCCCCTCCTTTGCTCACATTTGTGTGCAGATCTCAGTCTCGCAAACTACCACTATCTCTAGTGTTCGGTCCCCATCTCTGCTTTGTGCTCTCCCTCTCTTTCTCTGTGCCTCTTTCTCGTTCATGGAATCGCTCTATCTCTGTCACACTCTGTGAGCATGCAACACCCCCCCTCCTTCTCTTCTCATAGATCTGCTCTCTCTCCTCCCTCCCTCTCTCTCCCTCCCTCCCTCCCTCCCTCCCTCCCTCCCTCGCTCCTATGGTAAATGTGCTTGGATTGCTACCCTGATCGGTGCTTTACTTATGCTTGCTAGAATGCCTCCCACCATACTGCTGCGTCTGTTCCTGCCTGATGTGGCACAGAAAAAGGGATTCGAGATCTAACCGTCTCCACTGCAATCCTTTGTTCCAGTCTGGGAGCTCGTCGGTGTTTCCCGTACTCTTTAAATGCTCTCTTTCTCTCTTTCCTCCCTCTCTGTAATACATCATCCGGCCCATGCTTTCAGCTGGAGGTTTACAGGGGATTTGTGGCTTTGCTCCACCCCATCCCCCATCCCCCATCTACCCCCTCCCGTTCTCCATCTTACTGTATTGTGGATGACAACACACCTATTTCACCGTGACCCAACCCTCATGGCTGTCCTGTATTTCCTCTCCTCATCTTCTCTGTTCCTCATTCTGTTCATTTCCCCCCACCCTCCATTACAGCCCTGGTGATCCCTCTCCCTCTCTGGAGAGATGAGCGCTGTACAATACTTTGCTGTGACATTGGAAGCTGCATTCATTAGATTTATGTTAAGGTGGTGTGGAAATGAGATGGACTCCCTCCAACAGATACAGGCAGATGAGGGGAGTTTAATTAACATGGCCACACACAGTAGAGAACAGAAGCATATATCTTCACCTCGGAAAAGAGGGTATAAATACCCACAGAGGCAATAAAGAACAACACGTTTGTTTGCTTTTCCTTGTGAGTCATGGCACGGTTTTCCCATCTAGAAGCCTGAGTCAAGTAAATGATGCAGTGGCATGACAAGAGACCCGCACACGAGAATGAAGTCATAGCTTGAGGTGACAAGTTCAATTCATTTGAGCTGCAACTCTATTTAGTTACGCGTCTTTGATTTTGGATGACATGCTTCCAGTTGACAGTCTATTTGTTGCAGAATAAGGTGCATATGGCTTTGGGGCGCTTCGGAAAATGTGATACCACCTTTACGTCCTCAACTCCTGTGCTGCTGTATTTATGGGGGGGGGGGGGAGACAACAACTAGCAAATAGCAAATTCCCAATCACAGCCCTCACACAGCAACCTCTACAATGCATCAGTGATCAATCGATCTAGTTGTGTACGTGCATGAAGACGTGATAAAAAACCTCTGTTTGTGTTTGTGCGGGAGAGGATTTTTGTTAGTTCAGCATCTTCAGCGGGGACGAGGTGGGGGGGGGGGGGGGGGGGGGGTTGTGACTTGGGGTCTTTCCCTCACCAAGGACATATGG
Source organism: Cyclopterus lumpus (assembly GCF_009769545.1). Lineage (NCBI taxonomy): Eukaryota > Metazoa > Chordata > Actinopteri > Perciformes > Cyclopteridae > Cyclopterus > Cyclopterus lumpus. The sequence continues at coordinate 15,470,460 of NC_046979.1, forward strand.
TGTAGCAGTGCTGTCGGGGAGTGCAGGGAGGGGAGGCGGGCAGTGGAGTGTAAAGGCTCTAGTTTGGCGATGCTTGGTCGCAAGCAGAGCAGCTGAAGCGCTGGCATCAGCCGGTCTGCGCTCAGAGGAGAGATCTCAGAGCTGGATGGAGCAGAGAGACGCAGGTGGGTCTTCAGTGACCTAGAACAGCCAGCGCCAAGACACACATACTGTACTCACACATGCATCGTCATAAACAATAACATTGACGATAACACAGATGCAATTCAGTTTAGTAAAGGTCCTAATGTAGGGAAAAGCCTAAATGTGTGTTTCTTTTAAAGTGCATGTGTTACAAAGAACTGCAAATGTGAAATCTGTCATTCTTACTGTATTCTGCAGGGATCCAATATCATAAAATATGCAATTTCTTTTCAGCTTGATCTTATATGCTCCATATGTAAGGTGACATTGTCCTCACAACCAGCGCACTTGATAGCATAGGGAAATCAGAGGTGATTTTCAATTAATGTGAGTAACACAATGATGAATCGTGGTTTAAGCCCCAGCTTAGTTAGTGCCTCTGCAAGACTCCTGCTATTTTAATTCACAAATAGGACATGGTGGACTATTTCTTTACGATATTTTAAACTCTTTGGGTTGGGAGGTTGCCCTCGATGGACTGGCGGCCTGTCCAGGGTGTACCCTGCCTTCGCCCTATGTCAGCTGGGATAGGCTCCAGCGCCCCGCGACCCTAATGAGGATAAGCGGTATTGAAAATGGATGGATGGATGGGTTGGGAGGTTGATCACTATTACAGGTTGATGTTTCTGTCATTTAACACATTGTTATTGTAGTGTATTGTTGTTTCAGTCTTAATCTTATGAAACAACTATACACTACAATAACAATGTGTTAAACAATGTCAAGGTTAATTAATTTAACAAGTTGTTACTGATCAGTAAAACAGAAATGAATCATGTATGACCATAAATGAAGACAATAAACTGTATAAACTCATAAACCCATTGATGTCCATTTGTTTGTCTATCTTTTGGATGAAGCAGGGGAATAAAGTCCCCTTGCAAGTTGCCACTGGGCTTCGACCTTCTAGACAGCAGCTGTCCGGTGAGCTGGAGGTCATAAGTAATTGAATGGGAAACTGCATTGAGTCCTGTAAACATTACAGATGCCAATTTTAAAAAGTGTCAGTGACTTTCAAACCGATGACGCTACACATAACTGGGAAAACCTGCCAAATATAAGACATGTGCACATTGCACTGACGACTCTGAAAAGTCTTCCCTAAACTGAAAACAACTTACAAGATGTGTGCGTTGTATTCTTAAGTGAGGTTGTGTCTAACCTTAAGCATTCCTGAAGTGTTAGGCCTATATATAGACTTGTTAGCCTACATAAGTATTACACATACATTATAAGTAAATCAAATGCCATTTTTAGAGTGTAATTTCCGTCTCATGTATGACCATAAATGAGCCAGATTAATCACAAGAAGTTGCTTGTTCGTTGAGACATAAGGCGACGGGGTGAGTCCGCCCTCTGGTGGGCAAACAAAGACACTGTCCATCCACAGGCCGCCTCTTTCGGTTCAGCCGTTCGCCTTCTGTTGGACCGCGACACCGAGGAAACAGAGGCTTTGTGAGTCAATCCGTGTCCATCAGCGTTACATTACTCAGTGCGTCGCTCCTCCACATGGCTACACCCTGTCTGTCACGATGCGGTTCCTGCACCAGCAGAGGGCAGCATAACAATATGGCGGAGGAACTAACAGTGTGAACTTTGCGTGTGAAGAAGAAGAAGAAGACGAAGAAGAAAACGAGTAGCCCAGGGTGGCTAGCTGAGGTCTAGACATGTCAGAGCACTGACAGGAATGCTAACTTGTCCGCAGTAGTTAGGGAGTTATCAAGAAGTGTCTGGGAGCTCATAGGAGGGATTGTAGAGCACGAAACCACCCGAGGCGGGGCGTGTTGAGGGCTGTCGAACCGGTGAACCGGAACCGAGCCCAGAGCTCTGATATCGGACATTAGCTGGTTAGCCGGGGAGCTCCCGAAAAGTACCGTCAGTTTCATCCAGTCATGTCTGCGGCCGGCGACTTCGGGAACCCTCTGAGGAAATTTAAATTGGTGTTTCTCGGGGAACAGAGCGGTAAGTCCTGCGTGGACGTGGATGAAGTTGTCTGGATGCTCCGCGGGAGAGTTAAGTCCAGAGAGCTGGCTAACACCAGAGTTTGATGGCTTTGGTGATTAGCCGAGCTAACACTAGCTGCGTGACGTCACACTTGTTGTAGCGACACTTTGACCTGTAACTGGATGCGTGTCCACTTCATGGAGACGCAGTGCTTCTTCTTCCTGATATGATGAGTCATGTCTGTGTAATCGACGTGTTCCCTTGTTGGCGAACTTCTATGAGATAGATGGATACTTTATTATCACGGAGGGAGAGTCAACTCACGTTAGTAGAAAGTTGAATAAATAATGACACCAGTTGTGTTTTCTCTTCGCAATACTTCCTAAGTGGAGGCTGCAGCTACGCCCACGTTACATACTGTATTTACAGCTGTGTTCAGAAGAATGCTGTACAGGAAACAGTCAGATATCTGTCCTGGGGGCTCTTCTGCATCCCAATTCTCAAACCTGTCCAGTAGCATTCCTGCCCTCTCCCTACTCATGTCCCAGCCAAGCCGAACACAGGGTGTGTTTGTACTGGAGGACAAAGGGGGGCAGGGAGTGTAGAGCCATACCTAACAATCGTGCGTCTGTTTTCAAAGGTAAAGGTGTGGGCTTTTTAATTATGTAATTCAACGTCTTGCTTGCAGGCTTTCTGCTCTTCCCGTGTGTGTGTGTGTGTGTGTGTCAGTGTGGCATGCCAACACAAAGCTCACAGTGTAAGCTGAATTTAGGACTGCATGTAGCATTAGTTTGCAATATTTTTTGATAACAGAGGGGATAATACTTGTTTACATCCTCCTTTCAATTGAAAGACATTATCCAATCTGTCAAATATAGATTAGCACTGATACTGATTGTTGTGGAAACAGGATATGGTTGTGTAAAAATGCTGACAATTTGAGCTCTGCCAGTGAAAGTAGTGTTGTACTAGTAGGCTAAATATCATCACGGTTGGAAGAAATGGAATAAACCATTTTACAGGTAACATGTTTAGAGAATGTGGAGTGAGCAGAGATGTGGAGCACCACAAATCATTTGCATGTGTCGGTTCAGGGCTGGGCGCAGCAAGGAAAAACATGTCAGAGGGGAAATGTATGGGGAGCCCTGTTGCCAACCATACGTGTCTCTTAACGCTCCTCAATCCTCCAACTTCTATAGATAACTGCACCACACGTTTTTTAATGGACAACAATTTCAAAGATTAGCAGTTGCATGACGTGCTGCTTTCAGCCTCAGTCCATTATAAGTGAGAATGCTGCATTTCTGTGTTCCATCGTCACAAAAATATAGCAATAAGAAGACTTCACTTTGGGCTCTGCCACAGTATAAATGGCATTTCTTTACTATTCTTTTATAGAGGTAACAATCAATCAGAATAAAATAGAAGAGATGGATGAACGGTGAGTTAGTTGCAGCCCTATACTCATGATAGCCACACATGTTATGTTATGTTGAATAAGAAAATAACTTATTAACAAACAAAACTGAAGTTAAAGTATGAACATTGCACTTACAGTACTTTTTGTTTCTGTTTGTTTTTTAGTGGGAAAGACGTCGCTGATCACCAGGTTCATGTATGACAGCTTCGACAACACTTACCAAGTGAGACGAATATATCCACCTGACTTAATCACATTTGATAATGTCCATATTATTCTAAAATCAAACATTAATGGATTGCTTACGGTTTTTCATATTAAACTACTTCTCACCCATTTTCAGGCCACAATAGGAATAGATTTCCTGTCGAAAACGATGTACCTTGAAGACCGAACAGTAAGTTACATTTCTTTGACAACGAGTGGTTAATCAGTGATTAGATGTTGGATGTTCTTGTCTTTGTCCAGATTGGGGATATTCTCTTCATGGCTGCAGGATTTTGGTGCAAGTTATATCAAGGGACACTTAGATGCTGATTTCTGACATGATTTCTGATTTTCTTTCTTCAATAGTTCAGTTATGTTCTCTCTGACAAGCACACGCAGCATTTGTACTGCCAGTCTGAGGTGGATGGACCGCCCCCGGATCAAACAAAGACCGCCCCTTTCTTTGTTTGTTTCTCCCCTGAACACACGTTTTCTTCCTCTCCTTCGTACCCCTCCATCTATTGTCTTCATTCCTGTTTTGAAATGAAACACCTTACTTGATCAAGAGAGGAGGGTTGATGACAAGTGAAGGGTGATTATTTATCCCCCCCCCCCTCCCCTCCCCCAAGCTTGCTCTTGCTGGTGGTCATTCACTACCTGCATGCACTACGTTCTCTTAGAACTCCCTCTTATCGTTTCCCATTCGTCTAACTTTATTCAGTTTTTCTTTTCAATTTGCTTTTTGTAACTTACCCCCATTTTTTTTTCTTGTTTTATCTTCATCCATTTTGTTTTTGTTTTTCTCTTCTTTTGTGTTTCCTCCCATCCCCTTCCTGCCCCACAGATCCGGTTGCAGTTGTGGGACACGGCAGGGCAAGAGCGGTTTCGTAGCCTCATCCCAAGCTACATCAGAGACTCTGCTGCTGCTGTCGTAGTGTACGACATCACAAGTAGGTGGATCCCCTGTGCACTCTGGTGATGATGCCACGACTGCCTCGTCATGTGTCCTGTTTTCTTTAACGTTCATGATCCATCTGGTGAAATCCACTTGAATGCTTCTGTTGGTAAATGTTTGTTGCCAGATGTGATGCAAGCACACATTTATTTTAAATTGTAATAAATCATCAGACTTGGTTAAGATGTGAACTCTACTTCCTTCCTGTCATATACTTGCTCGTTTTCACAGCTGAGGCTTTTCACCTCCTGCATACTGATGCCCGCTTCCTGTTTCTCCGTCTTCTCTCTTTCAGATGTCAACTCCTTCCAGCAAACCACAAAATGGATAGATGATGTGAGAACGGAGAGAGGAAGTGATGTCATTATCATGTTGGTGGGAAACAAGACAGACCTTGCAGATAAAAGGTAAAAGGTCCTTCCTTCCTCCTGCTTCTGTGTAAGTGGGTCTTCTCCATTAAGAGCTCACTAATGAAGTCATTGATTGTTGCTACTTGCATATCAATATAGAGTTCCTCAGCCCTTTTCTGAGGCAGAGCAAGTTATCTCTGCCCTTTTGTAGATGTCAACGCTCTCATTGACTTTTTAAAATACGATACACCCTCTTTCTCTTTCTTTCAACCCCCATTGTCTGAAGATATTGCTTATCTAATCTTTAACGGATCAAGCGCATACATATATTGATTGTTGCCAGCTGTGATGTTTGATATTTTTTATCTGAAAGTGTTTACGGTGTGATCCACTTTATCCACCCGTTTAATGAAGTAAGTTGTACAATGTCTTTCGCTGTGAATCTCTTTACCCCCTTATCTACCGCAGGCAAGTATCTATTGAAGAGGGTGAGCGGAAAGCCAAAGAACTAAATGTAATGTTTATTGAGACTAGTGCAAAAGCGGGCTACAACGTAAAGCAGGTAAGAGTGTGTGTGTGAGTCGTGCTCTGTCGTCCTGCTGCGAATGCTGCCACCTGTGCTCCACCTCCAAAGGTCGCTGCCACAATCAGAGGTCAAAGGTTTGGAGAGTTGCTTTTTTTTATGAAGATCTTATAGAGTCATCTTAGAATAATTTAGATCTTCTAAAATATCCATTTCCTTTCCGACATAAATAAAGCCTTCTGTCCCTGTTGTGGGACATTGAACAGCCGGAAGTTTTACTGGACGACTTTTGGTCTCGAGCTCAGATGGCAGTAGCATCGGGAAGGGGCACAGCTTGTTGGTCCACTTCAATGTAATCACACTCTGTATTTTCTTTACCCCTGTCTTTGTTGATGTCTGTGGCGGATGTGTGCGTGTCCCTGTTGGTGTTTGTGTGTTGTGCGCGATGACTCGTGACTCATCACAGACAGATAACCACAGAGGAGGGAGAACAGAGAGCGAAAGAGATGAATGTTCTGTTTATTGAAACAAGTGCAAAGACAGGCTACAATGTCAAACAGGTAGAGCGTGTGCCACTTTGTGTGTGTGTGTTCATAGTGCTCATGCGCTCTTCTGATTGGCTTCCATTTCACACAGGCATGCATGCTTAAAGATGTGCTTTAAACTTTGGCTTCCTATGTTTGATGTGCTAGAAGCAATGATTTGTATTGCCAACCTTTGATCATATAGCCCTCGAGGTGGGTCAGGGTTTGAAAACCAATGGACCCCTTTCACATGTGGCAGGTCTTTGTAGAGTCAACACAGTGTAATAGATCATCTTTATTATGGCCCTGTTCCATTCAATTGGGCCTATCGTGCATGCTGGCGCTAAAAAGAATGGGTAAATAATTAATTTGATAAATTACACCTGTGTTTATTACCCTGCTACGATGCGGCCAATGTGAAAACGACCTACGCTGCTACACGGATTATTAACACATTAGCAGTTTTTGTTGCATGTGTATAAAGTCTGGTCCCATGTTATGCTTCTTAGTGCGGCATGTTGAGCATCATCATGCATTCAACACTGTCCCTTTAAGAAATCATTTGAATCCATCAAGCACTTAAAGTCCTCAGTGGAAGGTCTCAGTGAGGCACAGTTTCACCCTCTTTTTAAGACACTTCTGCTGTGCAGTGGATCATAAACATGCTGCTAAATTCAAATCAAATTTGGAGAAAGCTCCGGTGGCTGTCTTCCTCTCTGCGAGCTTCAAACGAACCGTATGCTAAATCATGTCATGGGAATGTACACAGAATGCTATCTTGATTTCTTCCTGTGCTTTTGTCATGCTTTGAGTATATTTCCTTCTCTGACACACTACATCTGGTTCTCTTTCCCTCCAGCTTTTCCGGCGTGTCGCAGCAGCCCTCCCTGGCATGGATACCACACAGGACAAGAGTAGAGAGGACAGTATCCTTTGTGTACATGTACACAGCGTCATGACAGACTGGAGTCGGGGGTCTCGTCGCTCTTTTACGTCGTGTCATATGGTTAGTCGCTGCCAGGGGTCAAATCTACTGCAGCAGTGGGACTGCTCGCCGCTGCTGTTGAACACGTGTCCTTTTAGATTTATTTGACTAGTCCAGGCACATAATGTGCTCCAGCTCACTAACTATTTTACTGTGGGTAAAATCTTAGAAAAGTCCTCGCCTTCTCTGGAATGCAGTTAGTTTGGATTCACAGCAGTTCGATTCAGATTTAAGATAAGTGTTAATCTACCGTACGACCTTGGTTTTGATAACGTGTGTGTGTCTATCCGTCCGTCTGTCCGTCCAATAAAGCAGTTGTGGTTAGTTCTAACAACCTCTCACGTTTTAAGAGCATTTTCCCGTTCTGTTCCTTAACTCTTAAACCTTCAGTGATCACCATACAACTGGAGAAGCCACCAGAGCTACCTGTCAACGAGTCAAGCTGTTCTTGCTAATGCCAGTTTATGTCATTGTTTGATATTTCTCTCCTGGCTTTTTATCAAACCCAGTTTTTTTTTTTCTGTACCTTTCACTGCACCCATTTCTGTTCCCCAGCCTGAAAGAGCTCAGACACTACAGCCGTTATACTTTGCTCTGAAAGCGCTCTCTAGAAGTCATAAATCACTCTCAATGAATATTTGCACTGTAACACACAAACGATACAACTGTATTCACAGCTGTTGTCATTTCGGAAGTCATAGTGCTATAGTTTGTCTAAAGATGACTCTTTGAACCAAACTGGAAAATAAATCTGGTTAAGACATCAAATTATGTGAGAATATTCTTGAAAGAAAATAAATAAATATTGCTTTAAGCTTAATGCGCACAATGTGGGAGTTGTGCGCATTTGTCAGTAAACATATTTTCTGCTGTTGCAGGATTCATTCATGAATATGTTCTTTTCTTTGAACTGTCTGGAATAATTAGTAGACAAGGTTGCAACGTTGTATTGAGGTGAATCAATTGGAGCTCACGTTGACACGTAGCCTGTCCACCCACAATGCCGGAGCTTCTTTTAAATGCAGTGTGCTTTGTTGTACCTGTACCAGCAGTCACAGTTCTCCCAACATGCACCAGCAAGATATGACAAGTGAATACAGTCACACATCACCGCATGGTCTCCGACCAGCACAAACACATGACACCTACTACAAGAGCAACACTATCACTACCACATTACCGTCCTTCCTCTCTTCCCACACTTGTCGCTTGAGATGGGTTATTTTTACCGTGGCTTCCATTTTCTATTACCTTTTTTATTTGAATAGATTCTTCCATTATTTTTTTTTTCTAAAGACTACAGATATCATAGATTAAAACTATTTCTTTGAAGATAGTGATTGAGAAGGATGTTCTCATATATTAAGTCATAATCATAAAACCCACTGTAAACATTACATATGGAGATATATGGCTGTTGGAGTTCAATTGTAGAGGACTTCCTCGGCTTTGGGTTTATATAGTTAAGTTTGATATGCTTGATGAACACTTTAATGGCTTTTATTTCTTTTGTTTGTTAATTTGTTGCTATTGATCTTTTGTTAGTGATTATTCTACATGCGTATTTAATCCACAATGACTTGTAATATTTATTTCAATTGGATTAATATTTTTTGTTTTATGGCTGTTAATATCTACACTTTTGGGTGCAAGTCCTGAATCGCTAATATAATATGAATTCATCTGGAACACCTTTAGCAGAAGGAGTAGAGAGCCTCTTGTGTTCCCTCAACCACCTCTAAAGGGCAATTTTACTGATGATACAGTGCAATTTCTGTGTGAACTTATATGGAGGAGAGTCTGATTTGTATAGCATAGCAGCCCCTAACGTTTCTGTCTGGAATGATTTTAAATGAACAAATAAAAATACACTTGTCACTTCTGCTTGAATTCGTCAATGTCTTATTGACCTTTAAGCTTTACATCTTTTAAAATCTAAATTATAAATCAAAGGTTAAATACTCAGAGTATTTCAGGGATGTTGATCTTTAAATCTTCAGCCTATCAATTGAAAGTAAAGGTTCACTTTGTATGTATGTAGTGGGACAGCAATCAATAAATCCAACACGTTTTGTACAGCAGCGTTCACGCTGGTGTGAAGACAAAGTTTAAACGTGACTGAGAGGCTGAGCAGTATTTACTCATCTGCTGCGGCCCAACAACACCCAGCAAGACGCTCAACCAGAACTTCATTGTATTTGTATAACTTGAATACAGAAATCAAATATATTTTTTGGTTTTTAGTCAAAGGGTCTGGATCCCTAATCTCGCGAGAGTTGCAAGAATATGACCAATCGCGTTCCAGCGATGAATGCATGTCCCGCGAGAGCATCCCAGGCTGTTACCCTGGAAACCAAGCTAAACACCTGCGGCTCTGCTTGTCGAGCCTCGCTATCTTAAGACCGACGTCGCGTAGCGACACATTGAGCTTTGCTTTGATTTGTGAAGTTAGTTTTGAGCACTTACCTCCATCATGGTCGGCGATTACTACCAGGCGCTGGAAATAAACAGAAACGCCACAGACGCAGATATAAAAAAGGCGTACGTTTTAGAAAAATAACCACCGATATAAAATAGGTTAGGTTCACTTAAAGCGTTTGTGTTTATTGCCAGTTTTCCTCTTTTACAAAACTAGATATCGACGTCTTGCATTGAAGTTTCATCCGAGCAGCAACAGAGAAACCGGAAGCACCGAGACATTCTGTCAACTGGGTGAAGCCTACGACGTGTTGAGCGACCGTGAGTAGCCTCCAACAGGGAGGGCCGACCCAGTCTGGACAACAATCCACCGTCTTTTAACCGGAGTCTCCAACAATAACCTGTGTTCTCTGTGACAGCTCGAAAAAAGGCGACCTACGACAAGTTTGGTGAGGATGGTCTAACAGGTGGTATCCCACCTGAGTTTGGCAGCAGTGGGGCCTGGTCATCTAAGTATGTCTACCATGGGAAGCCAGAGAAAACATTCAGAGATTTCTTTGGAGGCGACAACCCGTTTGCAGGTGGGAGAAACGGACCACACGATGAAGGTGCTTATTCAAATGTCTATGATTATATTAACTACAGTTTATTCTTTGCCAGACTTCTTTACAAACGATACACCGCTTCAGTTCGGCGGCCTGCAACCAGCATTGGTGAAGACACAAGGTCCTCACATTGAGAGAGACCTTCCTTTGTCCCTGGATGATCTCTTCCACGGATGCACAAAACACATTAAGATATCTCGCAGGGTAAGAGCTATTGTACGTGAGATCACTATGTTCTTTCATCCCACAGCTTATTCATACATTTTCCTTCCTTTTTTTGTCTGATTTGTTTACGAGGTTATGAATGAGGATGGATGCACGTCCGGTATCAAAGACAAGATCCTGGTTATAAATGTGAAGCCTGGATGGAAAGAAGGCACGAGAATTATTTTCCCTAAAGAGGGAGATCAGGTACAATACATCACCATTTGCTATTGATATTTAAAACAGCTGTAATGATGGTCACTGATAACCATATGCTGTAATACTGTTATGGGGATGTTACCTGTTGTTCTAGTTCTTCTTCTCGATTCAGCAATGGCTGCCTCGGTGAGAATGGTCAGAAGAAAGGGCTGAGAAAGTGTGATTTGTAATGGTTTCACTAGTTTGGTTCAGGTTAGCATACGTTGTTCTGGTTGAGGCGAGGATGAGTTATTTTGGATAAAAGCAATAAGGCTGTGGTCATAGTCTGCATGGTTCCTCTATTTATTTGCCTAATGCAACATTTCTTAGAGGAAAGTGGCCTGAGTTCTGGCTTGTGGCGCTGTCCCTGGTGCTGATTTATCAAACCCTCGTTTAGAGCTGATCTCTCAGCGAATGGGACTTCTTTATATACAACCATAGCTTTTAGATGATATGGGATGAATCATAAAGTGGGTATTCATTTGCTTAATACTGAATGTATTTTTGTTAGCAATTCTCAATGCTTTTTGTAATTATCTTTAGTGAATTAGTGATAATGTTGATGAAACATGACTGGATTTTAAGGGGTTATAATTTCCACTGTGTCTGATGCAATGCCACCAGTAGGTGGCCTCAGCTGATCTCGTTCAAGGTGCTCACACATGCTTATATGAATATAACCCACATTGTGACTTGTTTTTAGGGACCAAACAGCATCCCCGGAGATATTGTGTTCATAGTGCGACAGACGAGTCATCCCCTATTTGTACGTCAACACAATGACCTGATCTACAAGGCTCAAGTCACTCTGCAGATGGTAAGTCGTGTTGATGGACGGCAGAATAATTATTGTTCATACTTAAAGATTTGGTTTAAGCCGAATAACACTGCACCTTTCCCACAGGCCTTGACTGGGTTCTCTGTGGATGTGCAGACACTAGATGGCAAACTAATTAGTATTCCTGTCAATGACATTGTGCAGTAAGTGGAATACGATATAACTGAAATTCATGTTTTGTCATCCTATTAATTCGACACTCTCAAAGCTGATTTAAACATAAAGATCAAAATAGAGAGACCTGATCATAAGAAATACAAGCCCTTTATATAAATAGTGCACTGATATTACAAAGACATTTCTTGATGAATAATTGTTTTAGGTGTGTGCATCATGTGCATCAATTACCATTTTCCTGTCTCTGATTTGTTTCAGCCCTTCGTACCACAAAGTGGTGACTGGAGAGGGAATGCCGCTGTCCCAGGATCCCGACCAGAGGGGAAACCTCATCATTACTTTTGACATCCAGTTTCCAAAGAAGCTCTCCGCCGACAGAAAGTATCTGATCAAACAAGCTCTCACTTTTACATAGTGAACAGATTCTAATACATGTGTTGCTATCCTGTGACTCATGTGGTCACGAGAAAGAGAGAGAGAAAGACGTATCAACACCATTTGTTTAACTTTGACACTTTGAAATATACACAAGGAGGCAACAAAACGTAAATAAATGTGTAAACAACATCTCTGTTCTACAACATCCACCTTCTCACAGACAATAATGGTTACGGTATAGCTGTGAAGTTGTGATTCGCTGCCATTATGGCTCGTTTCAGCTGCTCGTATGTCACAAACATCACCACGTTCCACGAGCCCAGGCGTAGGAAAAACGGCATGAACCTCAAGCGAAAAAAAACAGAAAAACAACACGATAAATCGCCACTCGTTCATATTAACAGTTGTTTTGTACATTATTTTTACAACCCTGTTCTCTCTTCACCCTACTTTATAAACGTTTGATTTATATCCTCATCAACCCTCTCTATATTGTCCACATAGTCAATGCTTACCCCTTATAAAAGGCCAGCGGCCCTTCTTTGGTCATCATGGCAGCAGCACAATTGAGCACACTGCTGTACTGGCCAAGAGCAGCGTTCATGTATCTTGTCTTGACCACATCAACTGGAGACGCAGTCACTGTTGTGCACAGCCCAGCCCCAAAGGCTGATACAAAGTGGCAGGGCAGATTATCTGTGGAGTAAAAGATGAACGTTACTGCCCGAAAGAGAAGAACACCGGGACATAATGGCACGCCTCTCCATCATGTAGCCATCTGCAGCCATTGTTTTACCTGTCAGGGAAGTGGACTTAAGGAGTGTATCCTTGATGAAGTCGTATGTCACCAGCTCAGTGCAGTTGACAATTGCATTTCGTGCAATGTTTGGAGCTGTACCTGCGTGATTATGTAAAAGGTTTGTTTTTAAGAAATGAAAGGAGATGCTTTAATAGCTAAATAATCATCTTAAACTCAAGCTACTGTACCTTTCCACAGACCACAAATGCCTTCTTCTTTTGCAATGGTCTTGTAAGCATCAATAGTGCTACAGTAGCGTCTGGCTTGCCCCGGAGACCTGGTCTGTGCCTGGAGGCGGACCTTCACTACATCTGTAGGCTGAGCAAAAGCAACCGCCATGGCCCCAGTGGTACTTCCTGCGAGCAGCCGACTGCCAATACCAACATCTGAACCAGAGAGGAGGCAGATGTCAGGCCTGATTGGTGCAGGAGTCCCTTGACTAGCTCAGATCGGAATACATTCATAGATACTCACTATCAGAGCCTTTGGTGTAGAATTGTTTGACAGAGTCATAGAGACCAATGCGGACAGAGGCGAAGCTCATCTGCCTCTGGAGTCCTGCCACCAGGCCACTGTAAAGGCTCCTGGGCCCCTCTGTACGCACCATGGTGGAGATGGTGCCGAACACTCCCCGGTACTTCACTGCAGACCCTTTCCCTGCAGCTGCTGAAGGCCTGACCTCTCCTTGTATCTGTGCAAGATCAAAAGTCATAATAGGTGAGGATAAGAAAGGATGGGGCACATACAGCATACTCGCATACATATGTGCACATTCAATACCGAAATGTGATGTGTTGATGGGAAATAACTTTGATATTTGCAACAAGCTTGTTTACCTGAAGCCGCACTTTGGCCGTGTCCAGGGGAAAGGTGAGCAGGTCAGCGATGCAGCCTGCAGCTCCTGCTCCTACAAACTTGACAGCTGCTGATGGAGGAACATCTGCAGGTCCAAATCCAACCATTTTTCCAGAATTAATGGATTGAAGAGTGGCTGATTATTAATGTAGACAGGACAAGATGCTCCTCCAAAATCTGAAAAAGATAGACCCCAAAACACATTTCATCCAAATGTATTCTATGGAAAAGTGCCCTGAGCTATTGTATGGCTAATGAAACACCTGAGTGATGCTAATTGAAAGACAGCTGTTGAGTACATTATGTGCAGACAGGGAAATGCTGAGGTCACATGAGCTAAAAACACATTGCACTTGTTTTGGTTATGAATTCTTACCTTTAATGGAGCAGTTTAGGAAAGAAACATTAGAGATCAGGATTCTCTAAAGGCGTCTCTCTGGCTGAACTTTGTCCCAGCTATCATTTGGTTTCCTTGTTTTTCCATAGAAGATTTTTCAGAAGTGATGAGCCTTAAAATCATACTCCAAATCCTGAAAGAAACCAGACAGAAATAAGGTTAATAAGACAATAGCATCGAAAGGGTACGACAATAGTATCGCTATGCACAGAATACACACATACCGTTACTTCAGTTGTAGAAGTTAAAATGCCTCTCCAAGTGACAATAGCCCAAAGAATCGTTGAATGGACAGGAAGCAGTCGTGTGGGGAAGTGAGCCGCCCCTTTAAATACTTCCCTGTTCTTGTTACATCATAGTATGTGTTGCTGGATGGGCCCCAACCCCACTACATCTATATGGTCTGCCTGCTGGAAGACTGTAAAGCTGCCTGTGTGACCAACAGCCTCTGGTTGTGTGTGTCTGATTCTGTATGTGCTTGAACATATTTAGTCCGCGTCCCCTTGACTTCACAATCAAGCGTCCTTTATATTGTGTTCTCGGACCGACAAACCGTCAAAAGCATATTGTGATTGAATAAGCAGGCTCAATGTATTGAGAGTTGAAGCAATTTCTCTTACTGGCTGATTTCAAATTATAATAAGTGAAATACACCCTGTGTAGTCTCATTTGCCCTGAAGACTTTAAAAATACTGAATAGTGTCCCACTTACATTAAATCCCCACAAAAAAATATTTTATTTTTTTGTTTATTCATTTTGGCATCATTTGTTACTGTTTGCAACATATTAATGACTCATCGACCAGCAATAAATCATGCTATTTACAATGAGCAGCACATTGATTTACCTATAAGTCCCTGATTGCATACACAAACAATGGTAAACATTGTAAACCATGACACGAAAAGCAACATGAGGGACATAGAAATGGTCACTGTTTAGATCTGTGTTGCCAGACTCAATATAACCTGAATAACAAATACAATTACACCGTAACATTGTTCACATTATCTCACAGTTCATTCTTGTAAACGTCCATCTTCAAAGGTTGATCAAGGTTTTAGCAACCTATATACAGTATGTGGAAAAGAGATCAAACATACAGTAACCCCGTGGAATTACAATTTCACATCCGTCTTGCACTCCTGAATAAGTGTTTTTTATAAGCACAAAATGTCTCTTTATACTGGCACCCCTAAATCATTCTGGTGTTGCAACGATGCCCTCAGAGTCTGTTTATTTGGGAAGTCGAAAAGCTTCATCTCGCTGGCACGAGTCTTCCTCACATCTTGTGCCAACCCTGGGTCACCACTGCATCACGGTGAAGGTTAGGCCAACGTGTCTAAAGAAAGAGTCTGACAAGCGGAGGTCAAAACGGTGACTCCCAGTACTCTTGTCCCCTGGTCATACCTCTTTTAATTTGCTCATATGTCACAAACATCACAATGTTCCACGACCCCAGTCGCAGGAAAGAAGGCATGAACCTAAAGGAGAAAAGGGAAAGGAAAGTAAGGAAGTGTCACAAAAAGGTTTCATTATTATGGTTTGGTTCACTGCTCAGAGGCGCGTGTTTACCCTTTATAGAAGGCTGTCGGTCCTTCATTTCTCAGCATGGTGAGAGCACAGGTGATGGAGCTCTTGTACTTGCCGTCTGCCGAATTCATATACCGCGTTTTGACGACATCCACAGGGGAAGCCACTATTGTTGTGCAGAAGCCCGCACTGAAGGCAGCAGTGAAGTGGCACGGCAGGTTGTCTGTAGGAGGAAAGAAGATGAATCACATTCCTCCACGTTGTTTGGATGTATAAGAAATTGGAATCATATTTTCAGTTTCTGCAATAATGTCTTTGCTTTAACACCACACCTGTCATTAGGTCATACTTCAGGATGAGTTCTTTGGTCATGTCATATGTCACCAGCTCTGCACAGTTTACGATGGCATTACGGGTGATGTTGGGCATACAACCTAAAAAAAAAAAAAGAAGGTGGATGGTTACAACACCATGATAAGAAATATATATTTTTATAGAAAAATATATTTTAAGTAACATGACAAGCACCTTTCCAAAGTCCCCGTACTCCCTCATCCCGGGCAATCGTCTTGTAGGCCTCCAGGGTGCTGTTGTATCTCCTCCCTCCGCCAGGCAAGCGCACCTGGGCTTGGAAACGCACCTTCACCACATCTGTTGGTTGAGCAAAAGCCACAGCCATGGCTCCTGTGGTACATCCGGCCAACAGCCGAGTAACAATCCCAGCACCTGTGCAGCAGTATTTCAGTCACAATGAAGCAGTGGGAAAGAAGCCACCTGGTTCCTATATGACACCATGGTACTCAGGTTGTGCAACTCACTCTCAGTGCCTCGAGTGTAGAATTGCTTCATGGAGTCGTAAAGGCCAATTCGGACCGAGGCGAAGCTCATCTGCCTTTGGAGTCCTGCCACCAGTCCGTTGTAAAGACTCCTCGGCCCCTCTGTGCGCACCATGGTGGTGATGGTGCCAAACACTCCCCGGTACTTCACTGCACTGGCCCCTTTCACTTTCTGAGACTCTCCCTGAAGCTGGACAGTAACATTACATTCAAGGAATGTTAGCAGCAGGTTAAAACAAGTCTTTATAAAACATATTTGGAGCACAACCCGTGTCTCCTGCTTCTAACCTGTAGTCTGACTTTGGCGGTATCCAATGGAAAGGTGATGAGGTCAGCAATGCAGCCCGCCGTGCCCGCGCCGAAGAACTTAACTGCCGCAGAGGGCACCGCGTCTTTGGGCTTGATGCCAACCATTTCTACGTCTAGGTCGATGAATAGAACAATCTGCACTTAATGCTTTTTCCCCCCCGGTGACCCCTGTGTATATCAAACCACACACGTCAAAGGAAGTCACCACTCACAAGACTCTCACTCAAGACAGACACACACAGAATCTCACATTTAGCCACAGTTGGTTCTGAGTACAACATCCACATACCTACATTAACCTGATTGTACTTGAGTGTACAAAAATATGTGTTCATGCTAAACATTGCTCATGCCCGTAAGCTTCAAGTTTCTTTGAGTCTTTGGAGGCGTTTCTGTCATGAAAATGCCCTGGGCCATGCACGCTGTTTGAGGGGTGTCAGCCAGCATACCGCCACTCTCCTCAAAAAACAGCATTTATCATTTAATGGCCATCCAAGGAGAGTTTGTATTGTTGGTTTCACATATTTCATTAATAGCTGTGTCCTTATGATAGCTGAATAATACAGTGTAACTGAAGCAGAGATACAAAACATGTTCAAGTTCACTTATATATTTATTTTTCATTGGTCATGAAAGTAAGTTTTTAAGAATTACTGTTATCTTCGTGTGAGAGTTTACCGAGATAGTTTTCCAGGAAAGTTATAATCCAGCACAGAGAAAGAATATACAGTCCTTTCGGCAGTTAGTCCCTCCTGCGTCCTCGTCCCATGCTGTATGCTTTGTGCCGGAGGATAAGAAGACGCTGCTGATTATATAAGCACCTTTTGCACATGACTGCTGGAAAGTATGACCAGTCTTTCCCACCTGTTATGTATATCTCATGTTTACCAATCTGCTGCGGGACACAGACGGATATCTGAGCACTTGTTGATCTGTTTCTAACAGTGTCATCAAGGTATCCCGGACTCATACACTACGAGCACATATAAACATTGAGAATATGTTCATGTTTTTTCACATCTAATCTTAAAACTTGCTGACAATATTGTGAATATATTTACAAGCTTTAAACCCAGACCCTAAAGTTACACTTACCATTTCATAAACATGTGTAGATAGCAGCTCATATTACTACAGTGACATCAAGGAGCATATCTCATGTTTCTATTGGTTGATATGTGTGGCCAATCAGACAGAGAGGCCTGTCTGGATTCCATAAATGTTTTCACGGGGCATTTAACTAGCTGACAAGAGCTCTATGGTGGATAACTTTTGTCCCACATCCTTTCCTTGGAGTTAGTGCACCGAGCGTAATACAAAACTAGTTATGGAGTTTTAGGAATTCCTTCATCCCTCCTCGCAGCAAGTAATAAAGTTACAAAATGTTCCAGGCAAAGGAACCGCCATGCTTCTCACAGCCAATCCATACGGTAAACGAGGGTGGGTGGGTTTACGTAGCATCTGTATGTAATCATTCTAGCCATTAGCATCTGTTCAGGCAAGCAGACATCTCCCAATGAGGACTAGATGTTCCAAGGAAAGTGTTAGAAAGGGCAGACACTTTGTGAGTGCTGCATGTGCATGCCTCCACACATGTGACTTTCCAAGGAAGCTCCCATTCAGGCTTCCAGCTTACGTCAGTCGTGTCATATGGTTGACTGTGCAAAACTGTCTCCTCTGATCGAATGTTTCACCTGCTGCTTCGTGTGTCAAGACCTTGTTCTATTCCCGAAACTTCCCTGCTATTTCTTTACATTCTGACATGCATACGACTTGTTCCCCATTGACTGATGCTTAACCTGTTTATCTTAATGCTGCATGTGTCTAGCTACCTCAATAATGTATAGACATTAATGTGTACAGGTCAAATTATTATTATTATATTCCATACACCATACACTATATATATATATATATATATATATATATATATATACATATATATATATATATATATATATATATATATATATATATATATATATATATATATACACACATGTATTTGGACAAAGAGATTAAAGGCACTCGTTAATTTTTTCTGGAATTTTCCAATTTGCAAGGCAATTATGGGACATGGTAAATCTTTATAATGGTTAAGAAGAGGAAGTGATGGGCTTTTAACATCTGCTTTCTTGACCCTAAAAGCAGTTTCCCCAGAACATAACCTTTAAGCAATCCTGTCAGACCAGTAAACAAGTTGCTGGTCCGGCTTCAACCAGTTTACAGTGGCCTCGCCTACAGTCTCTGAGAAATAAACTGAGCAGGCAGACTCCCGTGACCACTCTGTTCGCCTGCACTTTAAATAGCAGGAACTTTGAAACAGTGCTGTGTAACAGCTAATCTCCATTACACTATAAATAAAGACCATTACACTATAAATAAAGGCAGCCGCTGCGTCACTGAAAGGTTTGTGGTGGATGATATGGCTTGTTTTCCTCATTCACAGAGCCAACTTCTGTCCTAACTTTATTTCAACTAATTAGTAGGTAGGGATTGAAGGAAGGCTTTCAATTAATGTTTTGAGTTAAAGTGTTGCTTTTAATCCTAATTAGTTGTGTATCATTATTACTTGCTTAGTACCAATTCCCATCCATTTGTACCATCTTTATGCTTTCGGGGTTTTCAATCAACTTCATCAAAAGCTTTTTTAATTAATTTTGAAATGCAGTATTTCAAAGCACACGTGAAGATATGAGACAACACATGTCAGCAGCAGGAACAACTCAGTTGTTTGCTAATTGTTCATATGTAGATTTTACTAGCATTGTTCTTCTGAAAGCTTACAGAAAAAGACAAAGAATCTGCACATTGGGGCTCCCAGGTAATTCAATACATTCCAACCTTGAAAGTTTCAAGATATTTTACTGATTATAAAACTATTCAGATGCGATTGCCATCTGTTTAGTAATAACAAACCTAATTCAGCCTAACAATCAGGATAGGCAACAGGGCCTGATACACATCTGTCAGAGTAGTATGTTTATATCATTAAGCTTTCAAGAAATAAATAGTATAATACACAGAAACAAAATTAGATTTGCATCATTATAAACATGTTGATGTAATCCAAATCAAGCAAAATAAAAAAATGTAATAAAAAACATCTCACCCAAAGTTCAAAAAGAACAAAAGGGTGGCATCACACCCTCATTCTGTCCAACTGATAACAACCATGGCCGAAGTGAAAGCCGAAGGGCTTTCAAGCACCTGTCCATGAAATGTTTTTACCATCAGAGAACACACATCTGAATGCCATCTGAATGTGGTCCACGAGGAACGGTATGGGCCTCATGCTCCACATACACATGCACTCTTTGGCCTTTGGCCTTAACTGAGCTGAATAATCAATACATTTTCTTCACAAGTTGCTATTTTTTTCCAATGAGCATCTTGGTAGCAACAATGGAAACTTTAGTTCACATCGGAGGCTTATTTAAATGAGCGAGGATTTTGTTAGAGCTTGAATTATATTTTCAAAAACATTTCAACAACACAATCACTGCAGTATTTAATAGCATGAAAGAAGAATATCCCAAAAAGCTTTTGACTGACACCCAGCTGAGAGGGCGTAACCTCAAAGTCGTGACCTTTGGCCTGCTTTGTGTCGGTGCCGATCAATGGAGAGGATTATCACCTCAGTCCTCCTAATAATCGATGAAGGCCTCTTTGTCCCAATGTTGAATTAGCTTATCCACCTTCACCTCTTTGTGTCTCTTGCAATCAAATTAGCAAGTCTGTGACTGTAGACGATCAGCTGTCTCAACACACTCTTTATGTAACTGAATTAACAAGTCACTCAAGTGTCTCCCATTGAATAACAGTGATACATTACAGGACTTAACATTCATAAATATGCAGTTATGTGTGATCATAACCATGGCATGCCACACTGTTTCTTTTACCATTATTATTATTACTATTTTAGATATTCCTCAAGAAGTGTGAAGACACTCCTCCTTAATTTGTTTTGTCTTCTGTCAAGCCGCTTCTGAGGTTTCTCTGTTGGTTTAGGGTACAATACCATAAAGTTGATGGACTTGTGTGAGACACAATTTTCAAAAACAAAATTAGTGCCGGGCCAATATATCCTGACTTTTGCTCCTTATATGGGCCTGTTTCTAAAAACTAAATGTGCCATGATGCAACTCAATGGTGTCATTAGTTAAATCCTCCCTGCCTGGTAAACACTCACACTCATCTTTCAAAATCTATTATTTATGTTCAACCCCGATGACATCCGTTGGACATCACCAGTTATTTTTTCAGACTTGACAAAGCTTCTCCAGAGCTACACAACACATTGTACAGCGAGTGTCCCTTTGTATCAATTGGCTCAGTTATTTGGGCAAAGAGTGTACTGATGCCCCGTGTGTTCAATATTAGGCTAATGCGAGATACAGGATATCACATTATCCTAACATGTGCTCTTGTTTGTGTGTAATAATTTGTAAATGTAAATGTACTTATGTCGTTTTTATTTCTTTAAATGTTCTCAGTTTGGGCATGTACAGTTTGGGCATGTGCAGAAAATAAAAACTGTTATTTGGTCAAAAAAATGATGAAACACGATGCATTTGTTTCTATTATACAATATTTCCCAATCTTCAATACAGTCCCGTAAAGCACTGATGCGGTGTAGCGGGTTCGTAGTCAATAGGTGGCAGTAATGCTTTACACGTCCCGTGCTAAACTACTAAGAAAAGAAATCGTAGAAGAAGAGTCCGACCAAAATAATCCCAGCAGCAGAAGAAGAAAAGGAGCGCTAACCGTTAGCCTGTCAGAGAAACTTTAGCTTAGCTTTAGCTGACATCTCTCCAATGTCCGGCTAGCGTCGGTGGAGGTTTCAGGAACACAACTCATATGCTGCGGAAGAGGGCGAAGGTCGCATTAAACAGTTTCTCACGGAGACCGAGCCCGCTTTCGACGACATGGAGAAACAGTTGCATTTAAACCTGTTACCCTCCAGACCTCCGATGGCTGGGGGCTTCCAGTCCAGCTCCAAAATGAAAATGGGGTGAGTTATCTGGTGACTTAACGGCATGCTGTCAGCTCTGCTGCCTGTCTGTCGTCGTTGTGTTTACTGTACACCATCACAGCAGGAGCTCTCTGTTCCGTTGGACTCGTTACAGCTTTTTAAAGGACGGCGTTAGCTAACGTTAGCTAGCTAACGCTGCTACTGACACCAGAGATTTGACCAACACATGCAGAAAACGTTTCTGATTTAAAACGAGATATATATATATATATATATATATATATATATATATATATATATATATATATATATATATATATATCTTTGGTGTAGGTTAATCTCAGTTCAATCAGGCAGTTCCCATTGAGCTGAACTAACATTAGCTTAGCGTTAGATACGTCAGGGTAAGAGTGATCATTTGAGCCTCGGTCTGAAGACATTCATCTTAAACGGTGACGAAGTCTCCAAAGATAAGTAAGTCTCCAAAGATAAGTTAAGTTACATGTGGTTGTGAATGGGTCCAGCTGCAGGGTTTGGGCCACCTCCAGTTTCCGTTCCACCTCCTTTTGTAAGGGCTTGTTTATGACTTTATAACAATACCTTTACAATAGTTGTTGTATGAACATGGTTTTGCTTTTGTTAGAAATGTACCCATATCTTACACACCTTGACAGTGATCTGAATGAAACCGTATCCAAGCTCTCCTGAGCGTGTGCAACAAACTGAAACTACACCAACCCTAAACCGCAAAACCCTAAAACATGAACCTTTTTAAAAAGTCCTCTGTCTCTGTTTTCCAGTCAAATAAATAGCCAGCAGACAGAGCAATATACAAACTCAGTTATATGTGTGGATGCTTTAAGTCTGAGGTGAAGATGTAATAAGTAAATAAATAAATAAATGAAGCAGTGAATTGTGGTGTTCTTCATTCATCGCTTGTATTTGCATTTAAATAACCTGGTCTCATCATAATCTTGTATCTATATGGGCCATTATTTCTCTTCAATGTTGCAGCATTTGACAGCAAAAAAAAAAAGTGTCTGAGTGCCAGCTTGTGCTTTTCAAAGATGCACATTTAAAGATGTATTGCACTGTGTGTTTTAATACTCCTGCAAAATGGGATTGGTTTACATTACTTTTCTTTTTTCTCCATACAGACCTGGACGAAAGAGAGATTTCTCCCCCCTGTCCTGGAGTCAGTACTTTGAAACCATGGAAGATGTTGAGGTGGAAAATGAAAATGGCAAAGATATATCCTTAACTGCTCCTTGTGTTTGTCAAAAAACAGTAAGCATACATTATTGAAACTTTGGTGCGGCAGTTACCCAGAGCATTAAAAAAAAAAAACTGGATCAATTCAGATTTAGCTACTTCTTTATGCCAGTGTGCCATCTAACTTCAACTTAGTATAGAAGGTAAGCAGTTTATACAATCAATGTGTATTCTCTTTTCAGCAGCATCTACTTATTGTGTAACTTGCACAGCTCTGGTATCGATTTCCTTGACCACCTTGAACATTTTCAGAGTTTACTGCAGCGGTGCCCATGGTCCTGTGCTGCTGCTTCTTCATGGAGGAGGACACTCTGCACTCTCCTGGGCAGTGTTCACTGTGAGCACGATAACTATTACAGGATCTCTGTAACCTCTTAACTTTTATATAAATCACATGTTTAAAACCAAAATTTGATGGAATAGTAATGGAGCTGTTCTTTTATTTCAGCATGTTTGCTGTATGCTATTAGATTTCAATGGTTCCCTTATGTGTTTTGGCAGGCTGTCATATTTAGCAGGATCAACTGCAGGGTGGTGGCTATGGACCTTCGAGCTCATGGTAAATATGTGTAGATAAGATTAGTAAGGAGACATCTTATTTCTGGTTTAGGAAATTAAGATCTTGATGGAGATTTGTCTGTTTGAAGTAGTATTATCAAACCCTTTTGAATAATGTGTTGCAACAGTATATGCACATATAGACGTCCTATGAGTCATGTGTCCTTCACTGGTAAAATGGACTGCAGTGTCACATTTGATGGCTGTTGATTTAAATAAAATAGGTTGATCACTGCATTCTGATACTTTCAGCTCATCATTTGCATGCTGTAATAATATTACCATTAATTTAGTTTGTTAAGAAGATTAAAATTGTGTTTAGTATTACAATGACATAGAGTGATGAAATAAAGCAGCGGCCGCTTAATCTTGTCTACAGACAGCAAAATAACTCCAGAGCTACTTCAGCAGTCGTCTCCAGAACCACAAAGTTAAGAAGTGAACGTGTTTTGCAAAGTAGCTTGATCACATCCCTGCCCACCTGTGATTAGACCCTTCCCCTACATAAGTTTGCAGTTAATTCTTTGACTACGTTGGAACCCATCGGATATCGGTCTGACGTCAGATAAGCCTCGGGGGGGAAACAGGCTGTATTCCTGGGGTTCCGATGTAGCCAGAGATTATCCCGGCCAAGACTTCCTTGTCCTGCTCATTGTTTACAGTCAGATTATCAACTTGAGATGTAAGACTGGATCTGAGAGACAACATGTTCGACCGGGTTGTTTCCCAAGTAGCCAGTTTACAAGCTAATTGTGAACCAATAAAAAGCAAAATTATCGTCTGACGATAGACGGTGGGTTGTGAGATTGTATTTAGGCCAATTCATTCTGCCTATTTTGCGCTCCCCATGGACTGTTTACCTTTTATATAACTAAAACCTGCCCGAACGTGATTAGTCAAAAGTACAGACTACAAACAAAAACCAGGACGCTTCTCATAATAAAGTCTTGACCCGTAGCAGGAGAATATGGAAACTCTTTATATAAATTATTTGCATATTCATGTCCTTCGGTGGAACAAATACTGAAATTTGAATTCTCTCATTACCTGCAGGCGACACCAAAGTGAAAAATCCTGATGATCTCTCTGCGGACACGATGGCCAAGTAAGTTGTTGTGTGCGCAGTTGAATCACACACTCTAAAAAGCTTTGCCTTGAATCACAGAAAATAATGGGAAGCCAGAGGGGGCGGCAATCATCTGCAGTTTGGGACAGTCGGGAGTATCAAGTCAGCTCTGATTTCTACAGCTCCCCACCTAAAGGCAGAGAATGTGCTCTCATCAGTTCTGGATGGAGAAAGTGATTTGAGAGTTTGTTGGGTTCTAGTGGTGGTTTACATTTGGATTAATGACGTGTTGATAAATGTGCTTTTAAAATAGAAATAAAATAATTCATTGTTAAATACACTGAGGTTTTAGACCGTACTCTCAGAAATGATGCGTAATAGAAACGTAACGCCATTAACATGTTATCCTTGCTTTTTTTTATTCCAAAAGGGACATTGGCAAAGTGGTGGAGGTGCTCTATGGAGAGAACCCACCCCCGATCATGGTTATTGGACACAGCATGGGTGGGGCCATTGCAGTTCACACCGCCGCTGCCAATCTTATACCATCCCTGCTTGGCCTCTGTGTCATTGACGTTGTAGAAGGTAAGTCCTCGAATAGAGTGCAATAGATCGATATTTTGCAATTCATGACTTAGTTGACCAAATAATGTGTTGATTTTACTACTTTAAATGATCTATTATTTATTTATACAATAAATGTTCATAATGAAATCATATGAAAAGAGCTCAGTATAGTATTACTGGGTGTATTAATGACATGTTTTGTCAATTCCACTCAGGTACTGCAATGGATGCTTTGAACAGTATGCAGAATTTCCTCAGAAGTCGCCCAAAGACATTTAAATCTCTGGAGAATGCCATTGAGTGGAGGTAATCATGACGCAGTTAGTGATACTGCTGCATCTTGGATGGATGATTGGACCAAATTATACTTATCTGTAATTTGGTTAATGTCAACAAACGGTGTCATCGTTTTTTTACCAAAAAACAATAGAAGCCTTGTTGAAAGCATTTCACTGTTCGACAACCGTCGACTTGGAGAGGACGTCTTTTAATTGCCTCCATTCTTGGAATTTAGATTTTCAAGTTTGCATGGCATCTAGCTCGTTTCATTTTAATGTTAATAGATAAATGTCCTTACCTTTTGCTTTCTAGTGTGAAGAGTGGCCAGATCCGAAACATGGAGTCGGCACGAGTATCAATGGGAGGCCAGGTGAAGAAGTATGTCTACTGTCTTTCATCTGTAGGCTGAGTCCTGCATGGTTTTACAAGTTCTATGTACTTAAATGTTCATTTGGCCTCTTCTGATATTCACAGATGTGAGCAATCACCCAGCCGTAGTCCAGCTGTGTCTAACAGCATTGCAGGTATAATAGAAGAGGAAGAGGATGAAGAGGTGGAGGAAGAGTCCAACAAGAAAAGGATGAAGGAGGACGACCAAGAGGTTTTGTCTCTTTTAACTATGTGTCTTTCTGTAACATGCATGTGAGAGGTTGGAACGTACCTAAAGGGTTGATTCCTTCCATACAGATAAAAAAGGAAAGTATCTTCACCTGGCGAGTAGAGCTGTCAAAGACAGAAAAATACTGGGATGGCTGGTTCAGAGGCCTGTCTGCTCTCTTTCTCACCTGCCCCGTGCCAAAACTGCTTCTGCTCGCAGGTGAGATCTTTCACAGTTTCTCCCTAAATTATTAGCTGGTACAAAAGTGTTTGTTTGGCAGTTTAAATGGAATTTCATGGCAGCCGCACTAGTTTGGATGACTATAAATGATTCTTCTTCCAAGCAATTCTGCCATTCACTGCACAATTTCACCCCTGACTTGATCCATTGTACAGGGGTGGACAGGCTTGACAAAGACCTTACTATTGGACAGATGCAAGGTAAGAAGCGCACATCAAGATTTTCTGCTGACTTGCAATTTATTCTCCTTTCTCCATTTTTTTTTTTTATTGTTGTCATCCAGTAGAATAGACAGACCTCACATTTATCCACAATCTTACTGTTTGTCCACAGGGAAGTTTCAGATGCAGGTCCTCCCTCAGTGTGGTCATGCTGTCCATGAGGACGCGCCTGAAAAAGTAAGGGCTGTTTCCCCAAACACGTTTTCTGAATGTTTGTTTGTTGATATGTGCACACTTTGATAGATTCTTGTTTTTAGTGTCACTTCTTGATTCAGTTTACACGTTTTTTTTGTGTATGTTCAGCTGTCCATGTTTGATCCATATTCTGTCATCTGTTGCTAGGTAGCAGATGCTCTAGCAACATTTATGGTCCGGCACAAATTCACTGACTTTAAGGAAGGATACCTGTGGTAAGTAAACTTCTACCATACTGATTAAATGTAACATAATGATAACGATTTTAAATACGTTTTAATGTAGAATCTTAAGATACAAATATAGTGAAAATGTAATTGTTGTTTGAACAGTCAGATTGTGTATTTATTATATTATATAATTCATATTATTTGGTGTAATCATGTTGTAACACTCTCTCCACAGCTAATTTCCAGTTTTCAGTCTATATTTAGCCGGCGACCATAGAGGAAATATTTCAAGATTCATCCACATTCTTGTACAATTTTAAAGTGAATTAAGGAAAATACAGCAAGCATCATTATTATTATTATTATTATTATTATTATTTTATTTTTTTGCTTTCGTAATGTAGATAATTTGCTTTTAAGCTTTGCCTTATTTCTATTTCGAAACACTGGGATTTGATTTTTCCTTTACCATATTATTTTTTTAAAGTAATGCGCTCCTTGTTTAATGTTTTATTTTGAGTGATTGCTTAATATGTGTTTGTAATGTTTAAATTAAAATAATGATTTAAGATCGATGCCGCTAAAATGTCACCAATGCTTGTATATTTGGTAAATGTAATAAAAGGATATTGTGATCATTTTAAACATGGTAGTTCATTTTAAAATGACATCCAGCAAGATCAATTAATTGTTTAGTTTAAGTGACCAACATATAGTGAACTAAATTATGAGTTTATTCTAGTTTTCCATCATCTCCCTACACTCTTGCGTATGCTGTAATTCACATGTGCACCCAAATATTATAACACACATTTAAACTCCCAAATCCAACTCTACATTAGAAATGTTTTAATGTGTTGAAAGATGAAGCCGTTTCCACTCACTGCTGTTTAGGAGGCAGCATGTTTTTTTTAAGTACTACTTGACAAGGTAAAAACTACTTGTGTCCAATCCACATTTGAATTCCTCTTCATTGAACCGTTTCCACGTGACCCGACTGACTGCTTTTTGACTTTGGCCAAGAGGTCGCAAACAGTTTGACAGATTAAGGAACGCCTCTTGCGCTACACTATAATCTAAAATATAATGTGTCAGTGTTAAAGTTGAAGATTCAAATTGTAGTAGTAATGTTGCCCTTTTTTAATAATAAATTAGAACATTATTTTATGAATATGCTTTTTAAGCTGAAGGAATGTGTAAATGAAAATGTAATAACCATTAGTGTTGTAAGAATGATGCTGCACACCTGAGTACCCTTATTGTAAGTTAATTATCTAAATAACATGTTTTATATTGATTTTTTTTCAAGACTTTAACCAACATTAGAAACCTGCAGTTTGTATAAAGGATTTCCTTTTGCACTCTAAATAAGACTTGTTCTCCTGCATTTGGTTAACAAAATGCCACAATGCAGCTGAAAGAAAAGTGGAAAACAAGGTTTTTAAAGTGTTCTAAACTTTAATAAGAAGGTGACATGTTTTTCTTCATTGTGCCTGATTCACTCCAGGGACTGAAAGGTTTTAATTGTCCCTCCAGGGATCAACACCCACCAATGTATTGAAATTATGTGCAACATAAATATTTGAATTATTAATGACTGTCCTCCAAAGACTTGCAGTCACTGAGATCATTATGAGTTATGAGTCTGTAAACAAAGCTGGCATGTTGTTCTCAACAGAAGTTTTTTGGTAGCATGATTTGGGGCCTCTCGAATAATCTGTACTCTGTAAACATTTTCAGCAAGTTCTTAAAAGTATGTATGGGGATAAAGTTAAAGCAGAAGAGTGCATAATCTACTAGTGGCCAGACAAGATACATTACATTACATGTCATTTAGCTGACTCTTTTATCCAAAGCGACTTACAATAAGTGCATTCAACCAAGAGTACAAACTCAGAACAACAAGAATCAAGAAAGAAATTTCTTCAATAAAGTTAAACTACAAAGTGCTACTAAAGTACTACTACGGCGGTACCTTCCCTATTCAAGGTATAGTCGAAAAATGTGTTTTTAGTTTGCGACGGAAGATGTAGAGACTTTCTGCTGTCCTGATGTCAATGGGGAGCTCGTTCCACCAATGAGGAGCCAGCACAGCAAACAGTCGTGACTTTGTTGAGTGTTTAGCTCGAAGTGACGGAGCTACAAGCCGAGCGAAGTGAACGGGCTGGGGTGTACGGTTTGACCATGTCCTGGATGTAGACCGGACCCGATCTGTTCGCAGCACGGTATGCAAGTACCAATGTTTTGAAGCGGATGCGGGCGGCCACCGGTAACCAGTGAAGGTCGCGGAGAAGTGCAGAAGTCGAGCAGCTGCATTCTGGATGAGCTGTAGAGGTCAAATGACATTAGCAGGTAGACCTGCCAGGAGGGAGTTGCAATAGTCTAGCCGTGAGATGACCAGAGCCTGGACCAGAACCTGTGCCGTCTTCTGAGTGAGAAGAGGTTGTATTCTCCTGATGTTGTACAGCATGTACCTACAGGAGCGTGTTGTTGCGGTAATGTTGGCAGTCAGGGAGAGTTAACTGTCGAGTGTCAAACCGAGGTTCCTGGCAGTCGAAGTCGGGGCCAACACTGAGTTGTTGAAGGTAATAGTCAGGTTGTGGGTGGGAGGGCTGGAAGGAAAAGAAGTTCAGTCTTCCATCCATCCATCCATCCATTATCACCCGCTTATCCGGGGTCGGGTCGCGGTGGCAGCAGGTTCAGCAGGCCGACCCAGACTTCCCTCTCACCCGCAACACTTTCCAGCTCATTCTGGGGGATCCCGATGCGTTCCAAGGCCAGCCGGGAGATATAATCCCTCCAGCGTGTCCTCGGTCTTCCCCGGGGCCTCCTACCAGTTGGACGTGCCCGGAAAACCTCTAATGGGAGGCGTCCAGGAGGCATCCTGACTAGATGCCCGAACAAGTTCAGTCTTGTCAGGGTTAATTTTCAGGTGGTGTGCGGACATCCACTGAGAGATGTGTCAGACAGCCTTGAATCCAGACTGGTGAGGTTCAAGAAGGTTGTTGCTGTGGAGATAGGAGGAGACTTGGTTAAAGATAGCTCGCTCTAGAGTTTTGGAAAAGAAGGGGAGGAGAGAGACAGGTCTGTAGTTGTTGACTTCAGACGGGTTGAGAGTGGGTTTCTTCAGGAGAGGGTTGACTCCGCCTCCTTCAGAGAGTTAGGGAAACAGTCGGTTGAGAGGGAGGTGTTAATAAGATGGGTGAGAAAGGGAAGAAGGTCAGGAGCAATAGACTGGAGAATGTGAGACGGGATGGGGTCAAGGGGGCAGGTGGTTGGGCGGGCAGAGGTTACCAAGGTAAGAACTTGATTGGGAGACAGGGGGATAAAAGAGGAAAGCGAGGGGGAAGAAGATGAAGTTAATGGAGGTGTAGTTATGGAAGATGGATTAGTAAATGAGGAGCGTATGTTTTTTGGGGTTAGAAAAAGAGGATTCGATTCTGGATTGGTAGAACAAGCTTTTGGCTGCAGAGATAGACGCAGAGAAGGAGGAGAGAAGAGATTGATAGGCGAGCAGGTCGTCGGCGTGTTTGAATTTTCGCCATTTCCTTTCCGATGCTCGCATTGTGGCTCTCTCGGCTCGCACCAGTTCGGACAGCCACGGAGCCGGAGAGGACTTGCGGACCTTTCGAGTCATAAGAGGACAGAGAGAATCAAGAGAGGAAGACAGAGTAGAGAGGAGAGTGTCAGTGGCAGAGTCAGGATGCATGAGTGAGAAGGAGTCAGTTGAAGGGAGGGCTGACAGAACAGAGGAGGCCAGAGAGGAGGGTGAGAGGGTGGGAGAGAGTAAGAGATGAAGAAGTGGTCAGAGACATGAAGTGGAGTTACAGTGAGGTCAGATGTAGAGCAGTTTGTGGTGAAAATATAGTCAAGGTGGTTGCCAGCTTTGTGAGTAGGAGGGGAAGGACTGAGAGAGAGAGCAAAGGAAGACAGTAAGAGTAGCAGGTCCAATGACTTCTCTGTCTGGATGTTAAAGTCACTCAGAAGGATGAGCGGGGGGCAATTTTCTGGGAAGTTTGATAGGAGGATGTCTAATTCTTCTAAGAAGTCTCCCAAGGAACCAGGTGGGCGTTAGAGAACAACAATGGTTAGATGAACCGGATGAGTAACCGTCACTGCGTGAAACTCAAAAGACAGTGGGGTAAATAATGGAAGCGGGTAGAGAGAAAAACCCCATTTGGGTGAGATGAGTAGACCTGTGCCACCACCCCGACCAGAGGGTCTGGGTGTGTGGCTGAAGGAGAAGGCAGAGGAGAGAGCAGCAGGGGTTGAGGTGTTGTCTGGTGTGATCCAAGTCTCAGTGAGAGCCAGGAAGTCCAGCGATTGCTTGATAGCGAAGCCAGAGATGAAGTCCGCCTTGCGGTTGGCTGACTGGCAGTTCCAGAGGCCCCCTGTGACGAGGTGCTGGGTCTGTGTGGAGTGGGTGGGATAAATAAGAGAGTAGGGATGTTGGTGCATGTGTGAGCGAGTCCGCGGCCTATAGTATCTACGAGTAGATGTGCACACAGGTATGGAAAGAAAATACATTATCACAGGGAAATGTTTCTACTCAGCCGCCCTCAGCCACCACCGAAAGACTCCAACGAAAGACTCCTAGGTCTTTATCCTCCGAGTCTTCATACGAGGAGTCTTCCCTGACGCTTCAAGCCCCAACCTGGTTTTACACCAGAGTTGGTGATGATTAGCTACAGCTGTGTCGACCCCGCCCTCAGGTCGTTGAAGGAATTGCCCACTTATCAATACTGGTATGAGTCAGCACAATGGCAGGAGGATCCTCAAGGTAGAATAGAGTTTAGTCCCTAGTAGTTTTGGATTACAGAACAAATACTTAAATCCTAGCTGGTTTTGCCTTTTTCAGTCACTTGTGTAAAAAGCAAGAAATCACAATACAGACTATCATTCTAGTATACCTAAATACAGCAGATACAATAGTAATATAGCAGAGAAACCTCTTTAAAGAATGTACTCAGCCAAGATCAGGAAGATTCAGGAAGTCCAGAAGTCAGAAGACTCACAGTTCAGATGCACAATGTCAATAATCAAATTCTGTATTTTCTTCCTGTATACTAGTAACTACATTTGTCACGTTGCAGCATTGTGTATTTACGAGGCCACGTAATCACTGTTGAAACTAGTTGCTGGGTCTAAAAAAAATCATTTTTCTTGCAACAAATGACAACAATCTGCAATAAAGAAATGTCACAATCGAACTGAACTCCAATGTGTCAATCGCACAACTCTAGCCTCATAAACATGGGGGAGCTGTCCACTTTGCTGTGGTACTGAAATACACACATGACAAGGAATTGATGAGAGGTGCTAGTCCTATAACAGACCAGTATTATCAAATGTGTTGTAATTAAAGAAGACCTGGGAAGAGTGAGCACTTTGGGACAACACGCAATTAAATGTGACACAAACCTAATCATTTTAGTGATACCCTGAATTCATCTGGCAACACCATATATAGTGTTTAGACCTAAATACATTTTGGTTTAGGTCTTAGGCTACAGGCCAACTGAATTTGACATCAAAACATTTTCATCATATAATAAAAAAATTTTGCAGGCTGATTTTTCAGTATGAAAGGTGCTTTATTGCTTGTCATGCAATTTCAAACTGGTGGCCATATGCAATCTATAGATAATTTTATAGAAATCGTCGTAAGTCGCTTTGGATAAAAGCGTCAGCTAAATGACATGTAATGTAATGTAAAAATGGTGAGTGAAAATTGAAGTAAAGAGGATGTGTGTTTCATCGTGTTTCTAGTCCTTGTATTATGTTTGTACATACATTTTTCAATATCCCAATCTCACATCACTTTGTTATTTGGTTTGTTTGGTTTGACTTTGTGTTATTTATGTGACTCATTTAGTGTTCACTGTTAAAGTATACACAATTCAGACTGATTTAAATGCCAAATAATATTTTAAATGTATTTCTTTTTAGTTAATGCAGTAGCTCTGCATGTAGTCAACCCCTGGTTGAATATCTATGGATTTTGCTGAACTGCACTTTTTCACTCCTTCAAAAAAAAGCAGAGCTTTGATTGGTTAAACTGACACAGTTGATGATGTCATGACTGAGATTACTTATAAAAGCGACATGATGTCGTGGAGGTCGATTCATTCTTCAGATGTGTTCCACAGACGTTCAATGTCCAAAGTCCAAATCAGTAATATGTGAGTAGTGTGTCTCGATCTGTTTGTCAACTTCATCGGGTTGTATGCATTTCTGAAATGTTTTTATTTATTGGGAGGCTGTCTATATTTTTACTGACTGAAATTGTGGTTTTGGTTTCAAGCCAACATGCTTATTTAAGATATAATTTGTCACAATCAACCTGACCAGGATTTAAGATTCGGCTCTGTGAGATGTGATGATGTGCCGTGCCTTTACAGACGCTGCATGAAGCCGCCGCGGTCATGAATAACACAACAGAAGTTCAGGTCATGCGCTTTCAGACGCCACTCAAAGTTCTGCTGTCTATGCTGCCGTGTTTTCTCTTTCTGTACGTAAACACCGTCATGCTGTTCGCCTTGCTGAGCAAGCCTCTCCTCCTGGAGTCGCCCCGCTATATTCTGTTTGGTCATTTGCTCATCACCGAGTCTCTGCAGCTCTTTGGGATCATGTTGCTGTACATCTTCGCCGTGACCATGATCAGAATGATCAGCTTTGTTTGTCTTGTTATCACAATGCTCGCACGCATCACTGTTAAAATATCACCCCTCAACCTCGCTGTGATGTCATTGGAGAGGTATGTTGCCGTTTGTTTTCCACTTAGGCATGTCAATATTTTCACCACCAGGATGACGAGAGTGGCCATTGCTGTTATGTGGACGGTTGCTTCTTTAGACTCGCTCACGCTGCTCTTCCTATTTATCCGTCTGGAGAATACAGGCTTCACTGTGCTGAGGAGCTGCCACAAACACATGTTCCAGCTGCAAATGTATTCAACTATAAACAAGGACTTCACCATTGCTTATTTTGTATTAGTGTGCCTGGTTGCCATCTACACATACATTGCTGTCATGATTACTGTGAAATCCGCCTCTTCCACTGTCCGTAACTCCAGTAAGCCCCATAAGACGATGCTCTTGCATCTGATTCAGTTATGCCTGTGTCTCACCTCCACTCTCTTTAATATAATAAACCCCATCAGCATGTGGAACATAAATCCAGCTTTGGCCATTCACATTCAGTACTTTCTCTTTTTAACTCTTATCATTTTCCCGAAGTGTTTGAGCCCACTCATATATGGCCTCAGAGATCGTGCCTTCAGACATGTCTTCGTATACTATTTCACTTTTGGCCTCAAAACATTTCCCAAGTCTTGATTTCAAATACAGTAATTGTGTTGTGGTTTTTTGCAAATTATATTTGTAGTAAGCAAGTTTGTGTCTTTGTGTGATTGACAAAGTGTATGATAAATTGTATCTTGTCAGATTATTGTGGGTAAAACCCGTCTCTCTAAACTGATGTAAGAACTTTAAGTAGACATACTGCAATATATAGCAATTCATTTCTCAAAGAGCTGTAAAGTCTAAAATCATGTCTATGAATCGTATGTATTTTTGTGGTTGAATTTACTGATTACAAAGAAACGAAGTGCAGCAGATTCAGTCCCCTTCCATGACTTACATGTACATTGTATGCTTATATATAAATACATTTATCTAAATAACTTACAGAAATGATGACCAAATCATCTAAAGAGACAAACGTTTATGATTTCTTTAAGAATTGACTGCCACACAATCTTTTTTCCAGACACCATGAGGCTGTTATTATGAAATAAAGACACAGAATATATATATATATGTATACCATATACAACATGAAATGTATAATCCATGTACAGTAGGATTGCTTTTTTGTATCAGTGATAGCACTATGGAAAAAAATATAACAAAATGTGTGTCTCATAACTTTCTTTAAAGGTTGTGTCGTTGACATCTTACAAGCAGAACTTTGTAGTAAAAAGCTCAGAAATCTATCATTCAAATCAATAATTGGTTGATGTTTATTAATCATTCATTTGAAGGTGAATATTCAAAAAATAAATGCTGAAAACTCCATGAAAAGCAGACCTATTGTCATTTAATCATGCATTAATCATCTATGAACGGAATTCTATGAAAAACATTGTAAAGTTAGTTGTCATCAAACACAGAAGGACACACTTCCATAGTACTATCTATCTCTTTTATATTTATTATTTTTGATTTATGAAAAGACCAAATGCTTTTTCTATGAACATCTTTGAAAGAGTTTGGATAAGTATTTTCAAATGAAAATATCAATGGAATACAACACATTATGTGTATGTGACCGGTAAAATGAATAGAATGTAAATGAATGTCAGCCAAATCGAACAAGAACTTGTCAATGACAATAAATGAAATGACAAGAACAAGGTAGACTTTCTCAAATCTGATTGGTGTAAAAGTGACGTGAAGGGAGGTATACAATTTAGACTTGTTTCAGACTAGAAATGTTGAATTTGTTGTGTAAAGAATTGTATTCTTGAGCAATAAACGGCTCCCCGCTCTCTCCATCTTCATTTGCCACAACAATTACATACATTTTGGATGGAACAATATTCACATGTTTCATATTGTGCAAAACATTGACACCAGATATGTTCCTTGAAATCTTAAAAGCATGACATGAAGTCTGAACGTGCACGTAAGAGTTCATTCATCCAACCAGCAGATGTCACTTTTGGCTTGTAAATAGTTCAACAGCCAACTGGGGCTGTAACTGCAGCCTTTTACTATAATCTTAAATATGTAAGCATATGGCGCCTGAGCACTGTGAAAAATAGGGATGTTCAGTGGGCCAACTTGTGATATTATTGCTGAAATTCCTGTCCCCTCCTCTTTCTCACAGTCCAGATGGATGCTTGTGTAGGAGAAAGGATAGAGACAGAAAGCCGAGAGAGACCAATTTATGTGGGCAAACAGGGAGGGAGGTGCAGACCCATAGAATAAAAGAAGCCTCTGGGCGGGAGGTGGACTAATTTAACCGATCTTTACTCCGCCACAATCCTGAAGCCCCCTCAATACCTCTCTCGCCTTCGTGAAAGAGCACTTGAAGGGTTGAAAAACATTCCAGAGAGAGAAAGTACCTGGTGACGGAGAGCAGCTTTAGTTTGGAGCAAGAGCAGAAGAGAAAGGTTGTTAACAAAATCACAAAATTCTTCATATCTTGAACCGAGAAAGTGGCTTTGGTTTCACAAAGGCTAGTTTAATTAACACAGCCCTAAGTTTTTACTTTTAGTCACACACAGGTCACTCTAACCACTTGTGGTGTTTCCACGCTGTGCTCACATGGGAGTGCATCCAGAAAAGACAATTATGTGTGAGCCAACTACAAAAAGAAAAAGGGAAGGTACAGAAAGAGTATCGCTCTCTTTGCTAAATAAGTGAGATGTGATCTAAAGGAAAAGCCCAAAGAATATTTTGACAACCATTTTCAGCAATGTTTAATGTGTAGTTTGGGGCTAGCTACATGTGTAAAAAATGTTCTCCAAACTGCTGACACTGACAAAACCGTTTTTTTTAAGAGTGTGTGGAAACTTTGCACAGTGGATCGAGATCAATTACAAAGAATCCATAAACAACATCATGCAAACCAGTGCAGTAGCCTGCAAAATATAATATAGTTAAAGAAGTATTGATTGTGTCAAGAATGTGGTGTTTTCTTGAGAGTGTATCAGAGAAGAACTCAATGAAGTCACTTTCCTTTGTTCTGCTCTGTTCCTCATGCTATAAATGAAGGTGATTGACTTGTACACCTCAATATAATGCATCCCTGCACAATAACCCCATAGCCCAAGACATTGTTAAATGAATGCAATGGATTGCAGAAGTGTTCCTGTTGTTTTGCCCATTGGCCCTAAATCCATGACTTAGAACCCTCATGGTTACAAAGAATTTGACTGTGTTTGTTGGTTTGGCGAGATCTAGCAATTTTAGAGGGAAATCGAAATTCAATTTAAAAAACAAGCTGCTGGTGAAAGAAAAAGGAAATATGAAACAAAGAGCAAATAAAGGTGTGGGTTGTCATCAGCTCAATCATGTCAAATGGAAAAGTCTGCAGCTACTAAAGGAGGGGTTGTGGAAACGTCAGTGGGAAACTTTATAATGAACAAATTGCAATATGTCTGTGATTTTAGAAGAAACTCCTAAATTGAATTAGACAGTCTGTTAGTCTGCACTCCTCTCTCTCTCTCTCTCTCTCTCTCTCTCATCATATTCTTCGCCACAGCAACATATAGCTTTCATGTTGATGCATTGCACGCAAGGCAAAATATTCTGACAGAATTTAAGAACAATGGGAATATTCAATGCACTCATTCCACCCACTTCGAGATAGATTTTTAAAAAAAGAAAAAGACATGCTCGCGTGCACACTCGCGCACACATACTTTGCACTATAGAGTTGCAGATGAATGGGATGGTGGGAGAGTAATTGTATCCCTCGTGGCTCTTCACAAGACAGCACTGAGAATCAAATTAATGCACTGACCTGGTTAGCTTTCTGTCAGCAGAAGGGGAGCTTTACACATTATCATCCCCCACAGGGGATCCCCACTCAGATGAATGGTTATTGGTATGATTGGGAATTGAGTTATCAACAAATTCGGCATCAATAATCTTCAGATAGGTACTATTGTATTTAAATGTCTTAACAATTCCTTAACTATTTCCTTTCACGGTTTCTTTTTTAACGATAAAGTTTCAGATCCACGGTTTTCATACTCTGTTGGTCCTTATGGTCAGTTACAGCTTTTCTTCTGTAGTCTTTTGCAAAAGATCTTAAACAACTTTTCTTGAAAGGGTACATGATACAGCGTGTGAAAGCAGTGCAGTATTGTAATGCTTGTTTTTATTTAGTTTTATTCCTTGGTATTTGAATCTCTTGTAGCGTATTTCTAGTTTGGAAAGTGTATACTTTTCTTTCTTTTACATATAAAAGAAATAGGTAAATCTGTTTGTAAACTGGTGGCAATGCATATATAGCTTTATTTAATCTAAATGTTTGATGGGTTCCTTTTACAAACTCTCAGTGTTTTTTTGCATTACACCTGTGCATCTTCTTATGATAATGTATTTTTAGCAACACTGAATGGGACGCAGCTAAAATCAAGACATCTTTTCGAAAGATCACTCAGTTGATAAGGGCCTATTTTATCTAATTATGGTGTATGCATAACGCACTCAAGTGAGAATGCTGGCTATGTGTTTCTGTGTCACAGGAAAATAGTACAGAACACCTCAAATGTATTGTGAACCCAATTTTGAGAACGCTGGATGAAAGTCTTAGAAGTAGCGAACAATATTACTATTCCAAAAGGAGAGAAAATGGTGTGGTCTACACATCGTCTGTGGTTGGACCATAACACACCCATGGTTGGAGGATGTCAATGGGTTTGGACCACCAATCAGTCAATAAAAAAGATATTTCTAACTTAAAAAACGATGCTTTTTTAAATTGCAATTGCTCAAAAAACAAGTGTTCCTCTTGATTAATTGGTCTAACTTTTTACCTTATTTAATTGGAATCTGTTCAGACAGACGGAGAAACCAACCAAACAGATCGACTCCATGACATCGGTAAAGCTATGTAACCGATGTGTATTCTTTGGTAAATTACTGTCAAAGACGCCAAAGAAAAAAGTGCTTTGAGCAATCAATGTATGTCGGTTATCAACAGAGGTGACGTAATGTGTATTGAAATGGACCATTCCTCCAGGGGGACTTTGCTGTGGGATGTCGACAAATGAGCGCTTACTTCTCATTGTCAGGTGAGCTGCGGGCACCCCCGCTCCGCGCGGAGTGGATGGTACGGTCCACTTGCGGCTCGGAGTTGTTGCTGAGGAGGTTCCACTGTTCAACACATACCGTTAAATTGGCATGCAGCCGACGCCTGGGTCCGGAAGCGGAGACGGCACTATTGTGAAGATGTTACCCGCTCATCGGCGGAGTTACCTCGGACAGCAGGGCAAGGTCGCGTTATTTCACCTTTTGTGCAGCATTACAGGTGAGTCGGGAATTTTTTTTTAGCACGGCGCCTTCTACTTGTTCTCCCAACGTTACACAGAAGTTTTGTGAAAGAGCCGAATGGCTCGCGCGTCGTGCAGAGATCTCTGAAGCTAAACGAGCTTGGACCGTGTGTTTCACGCGTGGGTCCTTGTTGAAGTTGCCAGGGAAGCAAGTTGAGCAGATGCCATTGAAAGACCACATGGGAAGTTGGTCACTTGTTCAGCTAGCCCGCAGCGACCCGAGACGACCACATGAACCACCGAGGGACACCGGCAATGATATTAATGTATCTATTCCGTTACCCGGCTTGCAGCCATATTAACTTCAGAAACATGTGCTATTAAAGTAACGCGGTGCTATGTATACAAGCTGCTTTTGCAAAATGTTGATGAACTGACATTCGTGTCATCTGAGAAGACAATGCAGAATGTCAGCACCTCCCAGACTGAGGATGAGGGTCAGCCACCATGTGCATGCAGTGGAGCTCATTATGGTTTAATTAAGGGCTGAACAATTGACTAACTCAGCCCTGAAACACGCCAACTTTGTGCACAGTGCTGTGGTACTGCTGTAAAAAATACACAAAAAAAACAAGGAGACAACAGCTAAGGTCCAACTCTGTCTTCTAACTGTCCTCAGATCCATCTCAGGTTTGCTTGTATGTGTCTAAAAGAAACCAATGGAACACGTCTGGCTGAATGTGTGATGGGATGTATTACCGTCAGGCAGCTTTTTATACCCACTACCCTTCCTCCGCAAAAAGAAATCACGTTTGATGTCAACCAGTGTGATGCAGTAAACCTTCCTGAACTCAATAGTTCAGTGTCCTGCCTCTGCAGGCGGGTACCCGATGACCAGCCAATGAGTGTTTCTCTCACCATATTAGTTTTGCTTTATCTTAAGGTAAGAAAATGGCCACTAACACGTTGACTAGAACATCAATGAATGCAACACCAACACAAACTGCATTGAAAAAAAATCACTGTAGAGAGGGAGACGTAACTTTTACTACGAACTAATGAAAAATAAGTGACTCTTGCATATGTCAAGATGGTTGCACTGTTTTATGTTGTAAGGGTCTTCCCTTGAACGTAAGCAACTGGACTGTGTGCAGAGAAGGGAGGCTCTGGGCTTCGATCCTAGGACTGAACTAAAGGAAGGATCTTTAACTCTTGCTAAAGATTTGAGACCCAAGCAGAAAGACCAGTCATGTTATCACCAAGATTATGAAGTCCATTCCTAAACGGGTTTACTTCCTTCAGAGTTCGCCATTTGTCTAATATAAAATAATAATAATAATAAATATTATTATTATTATTATTATTATTATAATAATGTACACTTTATTGATCCCACAGTGGGTGTTTAAGTTGGCAGTACATTTCAATGAGTGGTTTGACCTTGTGCCTTTTTTTTTTAAATAAAAAGCTAAATATATGCAGATTTTAGGCCTAAAGAACACTTCCAAAAAATACTTGTAAAGCCAGTTTAATTTTCAAATTTTTTGAGTTTTACTTTTTTTTTTTAGACCAGAAATGTCTTTGATGTTGAGGTTTTGTGACGCCATACTGCTAATTTTGCATTTTTTATGTCGTAGAAAGTGTTCCTACACTTTTGCTCTCTGCAGTTGGATATACATATGTATATCTTTACCACTGGGCAGTGGGCATATGTGCCTTTTTTTTAGTGCAGCTGGATCAAGTCTGTCTAAAAAAAAAAGTGTGCAAAAAGTTGATTTCAAAGCCTGATGAGCCACACTGTCAAACTACCGTTAACCCCTTTTTGTCCTGCTCTGCACATCTGGCTGTGCCACTTCCACCCTTCCACCTCATTTATGTTCTGATTTCCACTTTTAACAAAACTCACTGCCTTCTGGCAAGACACACACATATTAATACACTTGCTTCCATATAAAGTGGTGCGTTTTGACTAAAGTGAGAACGAGCACCAGGGAGTCCCCAGGGAGCAATGTGTCCTTGATGTCAGGATATCTATGTGTGTGTGTGTTGAGTGAATGAGACGCATTGTGTTGTGCAAACTGAAAGTATCTACAGTGGCTGCTCTCTTTGAGGATCTGAGGATGCAAGAACATAAAGTTTCTTTTCTTTTGTCTCTGAAAACACGAAGGGAGAAAACATTCGTATTGCTTTATCAAGATAGGCCGCTTATAAGATCAGATAGACTTTGCCCTTATTCTCATCACTTTTTTTATTTATTCTGAGTTGGAGAAAACGAGGGCAGGCTTATGTAAGGTTGTCGTCATGTCACAATAAAAAATTAATACAGTCGCTATACCTCTCCCATTACATATTCAGTGCAGGAAAATGCTGCTTTCTTTCCTCTTACTCTGCCGTTTTTGTTGTTTTTTTATGGTAAAATCGGTTAGTCAAAGGCTCACAGTATATCATACAGTCGCTGCCGTATAGGTTTAGGTGTGTGTAAAGACAAACCACTCTTTCTCACTCAATTTATATTTAATGACACAGGTAATCAAGCATCCAGTTTTAATTATTTTTCATTGGTTTCAATCTGTTGTGTTTAAAAATGGTTGTAAGTCCTCCTGCATTTTAGACTATTTTAGAAGACTGTATTGTATTCAGCAGTGGAAATGAAAGTGCATCACTGTGTAGGAAGCTTAGCTTGTCTTTTGGATTAAAGGACAGCCATTAAAAGATCTCCCCCTTCTTGCTTTTCAAAAGCAATGATGGGGAACCGTCAACTCGAGGGTATCATTCAAAGTTGCAGTCTTTTAAGTACGGAGTACCCTCTTTGTAACTTGAACTGGCCAGATGGTGTGTTACACAGAACCATCTGAGAAGCCACCATCACAAACCTTCATGGGAATGGGCTGGCCCTTCTAAATGTGGCAGGTGATTGAATCCTCTGTCAATCAAACTCTTACTGAAGCGAGTCAGGAGAAGAGCAACACTGGGAAAAGCCTTCAGTGCTGTTCTGTGATCTTCTTTTAGTGAATAACGACTATCCAGTTCTGATATAACTGGTGCTATTTCAGCTAACCCTTCGGGGGCCGACGTTGTTTTGAACGACTAGTCCCCTCTGTTCTGTCTTCCCAAACACATGACTTGGATTTTTGGGTAATATGTGATCTCATGGTGTCACGAGAATCCAGCTGCAGGGCAAAGTAACCCTCTTTGTGTTTTTCTGTGACAATATACATTGGCCAGTAACACTGTGAAATGGAGGAAATTCTGCACTAAAAACGACTGAAACTTTGAGACCCTCTTGATTTGACGGAGACTGCTGAACTCTCATTTTAGTCTCCGCTAAGTTTGGCATCTTTGCACAGAATGAGGACTGAGTCTGTCCCCATCACTTCTATTGGGAGCACATGGGGAGGAAATGTCCTATTTCGGCCAATGCAAGTTTTTTTTAATTTGTCATACAACAGTTAATGAACAAAATTCCGATTGTAGTCCCATTTTGCTACATGAAAAAAATACAAAACTACATATCTCTAGCAAGGAAAAGTGTGTGTGTGTGTGTGTGTGTATATATGTGTGTGTGTGTGTGTGTATATATATGTATATATATATATATATATATATATATATATATATATATATATATATATATATATATATATATATATATATATATATATATTAGTGTGTGTGAATTGAAACCCATGCATAGCCCTAAATGGCACATAAATATAGGCATAGTGCATCATCAGTTGAACATCTCCCTACTGTTGCAATGATTTTTGCTGCTTTCTCTTTATGAGCAATGCCATTGACTTCTTATTCATACTCTGCAAGAAATATGGTATCAAGGTTTGATATCCACAAATTAACATTTTGCTTGTATTTTTTAAAAATATTTACACCCAGCCCTACCTCGTCGAAAGTGTTAGTTTGCCATGTCAATCATATTTTACAACTGGATTCATAATTATTTATAATATTGATTCTTCCAATTTGACAAATGAGTCTCATTATAATTGGTTAAGCTGTCACACCATCGGAATTGTCTTGTTTCATTATAGTGACATTATTATATATAACATGACAATTAAACAATGGAACACATTTATGTATTAAAGTCAAATAAGTACAGTGTTCAAACTTTATTCTTATCCCAGAACAAAAATAAACTAAAAACAAAACATTTGGGTGAAGGAAATATCCTTAAAGTACTAATATTTGAAGACTGCCTTTTTAGAGGGAGATTGGCCAGAGATGGAGCTGTTTTGGGCCAAACAACAATTGAATATTTGGAGTCAGTTGCCAAGCAGAGCAGAAGGTTATGATTTATGATATCTTCCTGCTGGCAGCTTTTTGCAATTAGTTATATAGTTGAGGGCTTTGGCAGTCCAGCAGTGCTATATTGTCTTTTCTAAACCAGGAAGGTAATGCCTTTGTCGTGATACATTTCCTCAATTGTGGTTTTATACATGATTTTGCTCTTGCCTCTCCTCACTCACAGCCCTCTTTTTCTTTTCTCATCGATGATGTCATTGTCGTGTTTGCATATCTCCTTTTTTTTTTCCTGCCGGTCTAAGTCTGTTCTCTTTATCTCCCTCTGACTTTCCTCAACATGACGTTCAGCTCTCAGCTTTTGAAAAATGCCACAATTCTGACAATTACAGGTGAATGAGTGCGTGGGGTAGTTTATATTTGGAGATACAGATACAGACGGGTTGCCTTTTTTTTAAGTCCCAAATTCAGGTCTGAAGAAGAAAAGCTTTAGAGACTAAACAAATTCATCAATGGATCACTCAGTCAGCTGTGTGTTTGTTGGAAAGCCCAACGCCTGCTGTGGTGGTATGAAGCTTTGATTCCGGTCTGATACCCACAGATGTCAGATGGTACTGAACTTTGTTTTAAGGGTAACCCTGACAATACTCTTCTCTCACTGATGCGGTCATGTTCTCTTGATGATTTACTCTGTAATAGACATTTTTTTAATTGAAAATGTAACAT
Organism: Cyclopterus lumpus; assembly: GCF_009769545.1. NCBI lineage: Eukaryota > Metazoa > Chordata > Actinopteri > Perciformes > Cyclopteridae > Cyclopterus > Cyclopterus lumpus. The sequence goes on from NC_046979.1 coordinate 15,514,176, forward strand.
TGAGTAGAATAAAGCAAAATCAACCACAAAAGTGAATTGTCTGCCATATAATTTACAAGCAATAATATGCATCATACTTATTTTAAGTAATCATTGATTGTTTTGTCTTGAAATGTCCAAAAAAGAAGTTATGGGAGCCCAAAGGGACATTTTTAAGTGTTAAGTTTGACCTCTGCAGAATTCAAAGAAATTATTTTTCTAATAATAATAAAGCAAAGAAAAACTGCAAATATTTTGCTGAATAATTTTTTAGAAGGGTCAATGTTAGCAGTACGTTTATAAAAAATAAAAAAACTACTCTGCTCAATGGTGCTAGATTATCCAAACCCGTTTGCAAATGAACATGATTGTTTGTGGTTAAAGTCTTGTTTTGTGTGTCTCTTTGGTAGGTGTGTGGGGCAGTCAGGTGGTGGTGCCTGAGAGGGTGAATGCTGTGCTGGGGAAGAATGTGACATTACCGTGCCAGGTGGAAGTGGGTTCAAACCTTACTCTTACGCAGAGTTCCTGGGAGCGCCGTCTGCCATCAGGCTCTGTCACAGTAGCTGTCTACAACCCACAGTATGGCATCTCCATCCCTCCAGACTATATCCATCGCTTGTATTTTCGCTCGCCCTCCTCGCATGATGCCACCATAGTCTTGGGAAACGTGGGCTATGCTGATGTCGGGATCTATACCTGTAAGGTTGCCACATTTCCTCTTGGAAACACTCAAGACTCCACTACCGTCAATGTACTTGGTAAGTATTTAGTGTGCTCTTCTGTGACGAGTTTTGTAATGTCAGTACAGCTAAAACAATTGATCACTTAATAATGGAGTTGATTAAATATTGAATATTTATTAAACTCAAATGTGAATATTTGCTGGTGCTCCAAGTCTTTTATGGACATCTAATTTTCCAACTCTTTTTTTTTTTTTTTTTTCTTCTACCGATCCTTGCTCACTGTCTGTATCACAGTGGAGCCGAAAGTCTACGTGTCTGCAGGTTCATCTGCTTTGATCGACGGTGGCAATGACACTGTGGTGGCCACTTGTATTGCCGAGCGTGCCCGGCCCCCTGCTGAGGTGTCCTGGGAGTCCAACCTTTTTGGACAGTCAGAAGTGCAGCTATTTGACGAAGCCAACGGCACAACCAGCACACAAGTGAGCTACCTTTGGCAGCCCACACGTCATGTCCAGGGCCACGCACTCACCTGTGTTGTCCGCCACCCGGCCCTGCAGAGTGACTTCAGGATCCCCTACCAACTCAATGTGCAGTGTGGGTGCCTTATGAGTGGCTATTTGGGGTGTCATGTTAACGTCTTAAAGAGGGCCTTATAGTAGATATGCTGATTGATGGTGATGCTGTCCTGCCGTAAGGCTTGTATGTATTGTTATGGCTTGAAGTGAGTATTTTGAAGGGCGCAGTAGAGTACACTGTAAAATGGAGTGACGTTTTTAGTTCCAGGAGGAGGTTCCCATCTGTCATTGAAAGGGGGCAGGTATAGAAGTGATTTCCTTGCTCCCTTTTACTTTCCTTGAACAGTCAAACACTATTTAACAGAAAGTAAAGGCAGACAATCTAAAAAGTAAAGGTATTTGATTTCCAACAGCATTCAGTTGATGCTTGGCCTTGGCAGGGTTGATGTTTGATTCATTTTAAGCACTTAAACAACAATATTTTTTTTTTTAACTGCTGAACTGACAGATTAATTCAAGGACAATCCATGCAAGGTCTCTACATGTATTAATTATGGTTTAAGAAAGGCTGTCCTTGGTAGTTTCCTTGATTTTTCTTTTTCAAAATCACATGTCAGTATGCCCCCATAGATGTTCAAGCACATATCTGTACTAGGTGGGGCACTATTGGGTCTCTGCGTAGTAGCTGCAAATAGACTGGTGAAAGGAGTAAAATTAGCTCCTTAAAAATATTGTTGGTCTGACTTATGCTAATTAAATTTATAGCACAGCTAAAAATAAAAATGGGAATGCCGAGCATTTGGTAGATGACTAAAAAAAATAACTGACCTTACAGTTGGAACAGTGCTGATTGGGTTTGAAATTCTGAAAACATCATAACATGCAAGTCATTACAGTTTACTTATCTGTACAATTTTTTTAGACGTTATAGATTATGAAAATGCATATTTGGAGGGCACAGGCTCATGTCTCGAGGCCTTGATTGACCTTGGGCTCCATTTTAAGGCTTTACACAAACCTGTTTGCTGATGTAAAGCACAGCGTTTCAGCCAGAACTATTAATGCATTATACCAGGTATCTTGTTCTGGTTAAACGCCACGCTATGATTGAACAGCGAGAAAAAAAATGTGGTCACTGTGGGTCAGTGGATAGCAGGTCTGTCCTTCAATCAGAGGATCGGTGGTTCGATCCCCGGCTCTGCCAGCCGATGTGTCCTTAAGCAAGACACACTTAACCCCAAATTGCTTCCCGTAGCTGTGTTTATGAATGTAAGTCGCTTTGGATAAAAGTGTCAGCTAAATGAAATGTAAAATGGTCAGTCTGTGTAGTTTAACTTTTTTCCAGGTTTTTTGTTAGGTTTGTGGCCAGTTTGTAGTGAAATCTCAAATATATTTTTATCCTGCTTTCTCTTTAGTTGCTCCTGATATCTCTGTTGTGGGCTATGATGGAGACTGGTATGTTGGTCGGCGAAATGTTCAAATGACGTGCAAAGCCAATGCAAACCCACCGCCTAATCACTTCAGATGGATCAGGTGTGTGTATCTGTTTGTACGATACGTTCCTTTTTTTAAATTGAGGCCACATGCTTTCCTCATCATAATAATAACATTAATTAAAGGCCAAATTATAGACTAACATTGGCTTTTCTTTTCCAATATTTTAAAATATCTTAATTCTTCATATATTAAATTCCCAAATAATGTCACATGTGCATGGTTACAGAACAAGAGAGTTGTTGTAGGTGTGTCTTTGTGTTTCTAAATATTTAATATTTGTGTTTCTTGTGCATCATAGATTGGACAGTGAAATGCAAGAAGGGGTGGAAATAATGAACAGCACTTTGCTCTTCCTGCGTCCCCTCCAGCGGAATGACTCTGGAGTTTACAGGTGTGAGGTTGCCAATGACATCAACCTCCGCAGTCGGGATGTGCGCATTCTCATACAAGGTGAGCGGCGGATACACAGCTGACTCCTATTGCCTTCTCTTCCCATAGGACGCACTGTGCTTGCTCACACACGTCATGGAGCGTATCACAGCCTGTGACATTGTCCTTCAAGCTGAAATGTGACACCCATTCTGTACATACTGACAGTCTACCAAGCATTCACTCGTGGCACATTGTGTTGGCACTGATAATATTTGACCTATTACATTTAGTCTTAATTGCATGCCGATTAGCCTTGATTAACATTAGGTCTCCAGATGTTCAAAAGGGGTGGTTCTGGGCCAAACAGCTGCACATATTTAAGGCCTCTTTAGACCACATAGCACTGCCCCTGCTCTGTCTTCTTGGCTTGGCTTCTAAGTGTCTCTTTTGTGTATGATGAGCATGCTCCTCTGGTTTCACAAAATCTGTCTTGTCTGTGGAAGCTCTCTTCCTGAATGAAGTTCTGATTATGATGTGATCTTCTTTCACATCGCGCTTGCTTCCTTCTCTGTTTCTTTTATTTCTGCATGTGTCATGCAGTAAGAGGCAAAAGCCTGCAGCCTTACTGTGAGATGATGTCCCAGATTCATAAAACATTAACTAGATCTTTTCAACTCCTATTTATTATTTATCATCCATATTTCATTTTCCTTTGAGAGGACCTGTACGGGTGTGCGCAAGCTCACACATGTTGGTGTACCCTTCGTTGTCTGTGTTGCTGTTCTCGCATGTGTCGGTTCACTGCATACAAAAATGTTTTACATTTACTTTAAAATTGCTATCTCAGGAAATGTCACATTTGCTCTACATGTAGTAACACTACTGATTTTACAACATTTTGAAATGTTTTTTCATTTAACCCACTGGTCATTTATGAGGCAGTTATGCGTTCATCCTAATACCTGAATAAACACCTGAGTCAGTGTTGGCAACAGTGACTATTTTGCTGGATTGCACAGGCGTTCAGTCTTTTGATCACCCAAGTGTGTGTGTGTGTGTGTGTGTGTGTGTGTGTGTGTGTGTGTGTGTGTGTGTGTGTGTGTGTGTGTGTGTGTGTGTGTGTGTGTGTGTGTGTGTGTGTGTGTGTGTGTGTGTGTGTGTGTGTGTGTGTGTGTGTGTGTGTGTGTGTGTGTGTGTGTGTGTGTGTGTGTGTGTGTGTGTGTGTGTGTGTGTGTGTGTGTGTGTGTGTGTGTGTGTGTGTGTGTGTGTGTGTGTGTGTGTGTGTGTGTGTGTGTGTGTGTGTGTGTGTGTGTGTGTGTGTGTGTGTGTGTGTGTGTGTGTGTGTGTGTGTGTGTGTGTGTGTGTGTGTGTGTGTGTAATCCAAATACCTTTTTTTTTTTCATTGGTTGTGTTTGTCAGTCTTATCTCCTATAACTGTATATTGTGACCCTCGGATCATGATCACAAGGTTGACTAACTCTTAAGGGGTTTCAGCAACAATTATTTGATTTTAAATTGGAATTATTTAGTCACTTTTGCAGAAATCGAGAAGTTTAAGGGACTTGGCAAAACAGCCAAAAGCTTGTCCGCCAAGAAATGCATTACTCACCTTTTTAATAAAAGCTGCGCTTATTAATTTACAGGAAGTGGTGGTCAAACACATTCTTGGGCGAGGCTACTACAATACATTTTAATTGACATAAACCTAACCGGGTGAGGCAAAGTCACCTACAAGCCTAAAATATGGGATGCCACAAATAGAATACTCTCCTAAAATGCCAGTTAAAAATAAACAAACGTACCTTTTTAAACGAGCTTCAGTAAGAGCTAGGAGGTGAGCGGCTAGCTGCTGTTTGCTGCCTCTGTACTATACGCGTACAGTGATTGCTTGTTGTCATTTCAGAGCTGTAATACCATCAGTGATATTTATCTTGGGAGAATCGTAGACACTACTATGGTGTGTCTTATATTTTGCTCTTTTCTTTAGTGCAGTGCCCGTTCGGAGCGCCTGCACATCCAAATCTGGTTGGTTGCCCCAGAAGTGCTGCTAGCACATGAACAACCGCGTTATAGCTGCTTGCTCATGCCAACTGTGAAGTTAATTGGAGGAGTCGTTCTCGAGATATGCGAAGGGCAATCATACATACATAAACAGACAGAGAATCCTTCCTTTTTATACTTGCATTATGTTTCTATAGCGCCACCTATTGGCCAAATGGCACCAAATGTGTCACGTCACTCAAACATCAAGTGTGTAACATCAAGACCGTAAGTTCCACAAGATACAACATTTTCTTTATCATATTCCTTGTCTACAGCATTCAATCTTACAGTGGCTGCTATAGCAAAACAATGGAAGAAAACAAAATAAAATAACTTTTTCTGGCTTTGTCCAGAGATGTTATTGACCGAATTTGGTGACTGTTAGTTGGAGTAGCCAAATCTGATTTAGACACTATTCAAAATGGCAGAAAATCAATCTCTATGCAAATGGGCTAATATGGATGGAGTCTTCTGGACCCACAAAATCCAAGCAAGGGCTTTCTGTCTGACACTGGCCTACCACGTCCAAGCGACACCTACCATAAGGACACGGTACATGCCAGTGGAACCAGTCGGCAATTGCAGCTGAAGCATAGTGGCATACCATCAGCCACTTTTCGATCTGTGCACCGCTGCCAATGTTAGCCTGATATCCAACGCTTTAACGTTGGGTCGCAATAAGGAGTAAAAGCTCCCGGAAGAGAACATGAGCTGATGGAGTAAAGACTCTTTAGAGCTGACTGCACTCAAACGTAAAGGTGCTTTCCTTTTTATTTTAGGAGCTAGCAAGGCCGTGCTATTTAAAGACGCTGAGGTGTTTATCAAAATGATTGAAAAAACCCTACAAAAACAAACTATTACTAAATACTATTACAGTATGTACAAAGCTAACTGAGAAAGCACTAACACTGGAGGCAAATGTAACATGATGTAGAGTTGACAGAAAGTAAACGGACGAACAGTTTGTGGAATTGATATTACGATGTACAAGTAGAGAATACACCTGCCTAATGTAAAGTAGATCGGATGAACTGTCCTCGAGATATGCACTGTTCCAAATATGCAATTGTGTCGGCCCATTATACCAAATAGGTGTTTATGGTTTACTGAACAATCATTGTGTAGTAATCGATGCATGCACCCACTATGCTCTGAGGAACTGGCAATGTAACCCGTAGGCTGCTGCGACCATGTGCTTCTTAGCTTAGTATGTGTGGTGGTTTAGTTGACGGTAGTTATCCCTACTTAGTAAAATGCTGATGTAGTTGGCATTGACATTTTCTGCTTTTCTGTCTCTTCATCTCTCCCCTCCACCCTCTATTCCCCTCTCACCCTCCTTCCCTCCATTAGATCCTCCCACCATGCCTTCCACCATTACTGCTCCTGTCCTAACTGGCTCTGCCTCCACCTTAGTCGATGATAAGGGGCATGTTCTTCTCAGCTCCCCCACACGTGAAGCCCTACCTGAGAGTAATCTAGGCTCTATAGTGGGTGGGGCAGTGGGCGGGGCCTTGTTTCTGCTACTGCTGCTGTGTCTGGTTGGCGTGTGTTACCTACGGAAACAGCAAACCTTCCACGGGAACTACTACACCAAGCAGTACCTGGGGCCCAGTGACCTCCAGAAAGCCCCTACGCAGCATGAGCTCCACCCTACTAAAGCTGGAAGCAGCTCCCACCATCAGGACCACGACCGAGAGGAGTGGGGCGACCGCCAGCTCAAACAGGAGCATGACCGCCGTCACCATAGCAACTACAACGGAGAGGAGTATCCCTCTAATGGCTACACTAGGGCAATGAGGGAGAGCAGCCATCACAGCAATCAGCAGGATCACCAACGTGAACACACACAGTATTCTAGTCCACGGCAAGCCAGATGTGCCAAAAACTCTCATTCACCTAAACCACAGAGAAACGGCCCCCCCTACCTGTCAAATGACTGCTACGATAGTGGGCCTGAGGGGGATTATGTCTCTCACACAGACGGGTCTGTCATCTCGCGTAGGGAGTGGTACGTTTGAAAAGCTACGTGGTCCTGCAGGAGCAGATAAACAACGGAAAGCCGAAGGTTTCATGAGTTGAATTAGGAAGAAGCACATTATTTCTGTTCTGTTGACACATGCACACTTCTACTAATCTCAATTCTGTAGTTCTCTTGTTTTGTTTAAGTTACCTGGTCGACACTTGAAACATAATGTTTCTGTTCCTGATGTGGGCAGACTGTAGACTCGACAGACTGAACTGCACAACCACTTTGACAGGCAACATCTACATGCCCACAGAAGACGGCCTGTCACTATTTCACTAGAAATCATGATGTATGTGCGGTCTCTGCCTTACTACATGGACTGCCAATGTATTTGTGTCTTTCAGTTGAGTTGAAGCCCTGGGGGCTAACGGACCACATACGGTTGTTGAAGGATGTTTTTTTTTTTTTCAGTGTTTTATTTTTCACAAAATCAGCCTCCTCGGGCTATGTGTCACTTGTCCATTTTCTATGTGTTTTGATATTGCTTACACTGATTAGTTTAGAAGACCTCTGGATACAAATGGCTGATATTCAAAAATGGTAAAGAACCCATGACTGAAAGTCATACCATGAAATTCAAAGGATCACAGGTCCTTTTTCTAAAACTCAGAACACAGGCTAATAGGCTAATTAAAAAAAAAAAAATTCATCCCACTGAGAAATCAGAATAACTTCATAACTGATGATTTCTCCACACTGATTTATAGACATAAAAGATATTGCACTGCCTTTTTGCTAAACTTTGTAATAACCGCATCATTTGTTTTCTACCAGAAATGTCGACCCATTATGTAACTTACCAGGATGGGAGACTTGTGAGCTTGAGGACTTGACCACCGATGTCCTAATGTCCTTTTAAAACTGATGGCTTAGAGTGGGAACCTCAAGAGCCTTTCTACTGTACATCCTCAGGAGGGCATGCGGGGAAGTCTGCATGAACGAGGTACAGTCCACTGTAACAGACTGGATGGATCAGTCAAGCCTTGAGATGCAAATATGCTACAAAGTTTAGATAAGCTTGAATAATATGACTGTTTGAACATTTGTGTGATTGATTTGGGGAAGTGTTTCTGGCTGGTGGTCTTCTTGATTTAGCCTCCAACACATTCTCCTGTTATCTACCAGATGGTAATGGATGTGTTTGAGAGTTTGCACTCTGGCACCAACCCAGGCCTCTTGGAAATTCAAGAGTGCTATCAGCAGGGGTATTGTTGAAAGCAGGCTACAGTATGGCAGGCACCATACGCTGGCCTCCCAAAGTATTTTGTTGCACAAAGAAGTCATTCAATAGCGCCGCCAGTACACCCGACCACAACCACCGACGGACTAATTCCACTACTCTGAGTAATCTGTAGAAAAAGACATGACTGACAATCTGCTGCATTTATGGGCTTATTGTTGCTTATTCATGTGTGCAGCTGCACACTAATCACGTTCACTAGGTGGTGGTTTTGTAAATTACGCATTTATTATTACTACCAGTATTACTACGGTCAAATACACATAAAGACAAATCGGGTCATCTGTGATGGATGTGCTGTCACAGCACGGTGCTTACTTGCCAGATGGGACAAACAATTTTTTTGTTGGACATTCTTTCATAGTTATTCGTTAAGTAACCATACAATAATACACCCTATGAATATTTTTTTTTTTTTCTAAAATAAATTTACGATTGCGTTTATTCATTTGTAGCCAGCCACATTTTTGGCTTATCGAGACTCTCCCACGCTGCAGGCATACCAAGTACTGTGAGTGAAGTGAGGAGAAGGTGTTTTAAGTGTCCGTGTCATTGGGCTACGGAGCCTCAGTAGTTCAGGTGTCAAACTTAGATAAAGCCATTATAGATTTAAAGATGCATTTCAGTTTTTGTACTTGATCAATTTCACAGTTAAATATTTTGGCACATGCACCCATTTACCAGACAGCATGGAGGAGATCCAACAATTTCTTTCATGCGCACTAGTGTTTGTGAATATGTGCCAACTTTAGTAGTATGGTCACTTATACAATATTTGCTGCCAGATGCCAAATATTTGTTTAACTTGTATGTAAAAAATGTGATGACAGTCTCTCATAAGTATTGCTGACTAGCTAACAACTGATTATAAGCTTATATAAATGACTTAACGTCTCACTGTTGTATACAGAGTCTTGTAGCCTGAAATAGAAGTGAAAAGATGCTTACGGCCACTTTAATATAATACAGTAACAGTTGTCAAAATGGGAATTGGTTATATTGTTATGAACCCTCACTAATTATTTGTCAGGTTGTGAATTGTGTGTGTGTGTGTGTGTGTGGTGAATAGGCTGCAATTCTCATAGTGAGATTTGATAATGCGTCAATGTAACTTTCGAGCAGAGATGACCCGCATACTGCAGTTCATGTTTCAACTCATTTCAAACGCTGTGCAGTACACCAGAACCAATTTATTCCCATGGACAGAAGCTTCCTGTTCTAATAAGTTTTAGTTGACTCCAATTACTTTGCCATAATTCCTCACTTTGCTATATGTTGCCAAAAACACTATAGAACACTTTCTTTGGTAGAATAGTTCCCACGATGAAACGTTTACAGTGTGGATCACCCAAAGTAACTCAAACAATGTTTCTGTCAAGTGATGCTGCGGTAAAATGTCTTTAAAGCAATGTTTCAATGTCATGAGCTCCTCAAACAAGATTTCCTTCATTGTGTTGGTGTGGAGGACGAAGTCTGAAAGAATCTCAATTGTCTGCATTATTAGATATGTAAGTGAGATTTATGTTTTGGTGGCCAAAATGAAATGTACAGTTGGCAATTTGTGAACCACAAAACATAATTTAGATGGATGAATTCAAAAGTAAGGTTTTTCGGGGTGGCTGTGCTGCTGATGCCGATTTTAATTATGCCTTTCTGGTCGCATACATGCAGAGAATAACAGGAAGTACAGCAGCGTAACCCCTTCTTGTGTTTGCTTCTATGCACTAAGAAGGAAATTCCACTAATCAATGTACTATTTTTGCTTGACGTGTCAGTTTTCAGCGCTCCCCTGGATAAATGAAGTTCTTTTGTACTGTGACATGTATTTGTATAAAGATCACTCATCAATATCTTTACCGTGATAAATGTCCTTTTACTATGGGTTGAGAAATACAACTAGTGCCTTAGATACCTAGAAGAAAGTGTTTTCTTATCATCGTTTACTTATGGATTTTGTTCTGTGAGATTTTATTTGTTGCCTTTTTTTGTTTTCTGCTTATGTGTGTTAGAAGGGCTCCGTAGTGCCATATTCACTGTTCTGCCCCAGCCACCAGTACAGTTAATGGCGTAGTATTTGCAAACCTGGAGGCATTATTACATAGAAAGCTTGAATGCATTTTTGATGTAAAAATAGTGCGCGCATCTCGACTTCAGTTTTCTGTCAGGGATTTTGGTTTCTGTAGAGTCACTATGTTGTTCCACAGCAGGGGTGAAGAATTACCTTCAGTCTCACATTGTCAATGAAAAGCACCCTGTGGTCATGTTTTTCTTTGTATATGCAGAAGAAAATATCTCTGGAAGGGTAAAAAAAATATATATTTGTCACCGACAATGGAGCATTATTTTGTCAATCTTTTTGAGATACTTTAGTTCAATAAAGCACCTTAGCACTTGCAAATTATTCTCTCTGGAGGTCTTTGAGCTTGCCATTGCTCAGACTGCTCAGTCTCAGCCTCTCTGTGCTTCTATAAATGACATCATCTCTAGCTCCCTAATGCTGCATACTACACCCCCCCCCCCCCCCCCCCCCCCCCCACACACACACACCCAATGTGCACATGTGGGAATTGCATGATGTAATTCAAAATCATGTTTCCTCACTTCCCCTTCTCTTCATCACTCTTTAGTATCAAATAATTCTGGCGTGAGGGGAGACCATCACCTCCTCTGCTCTCCCTCTGACCTTGTCACCAGTCCTAGTTTGCTTTGTTTCAAGACAAAGGCCCCTCGCTCTCCCCTACAGCTCGTCTCCTTTGTGAACTCACTCCCCCTGTGTCCTTTTTTTAAACGCTGAGTGTTTAGGTCTGGCCCAAAGTCCCCACTCACCAGCCCATTGACTATCCCCATGGCAACAAGCTCATCCGAAGCTGCTTATGGAGGCTGTCTTCCTGCTAGCTCTACCTGTCCACAGAAAGCAGAGGGATGCAGGGGGGCTGAGTTGAACTGCTCTGCTGTGTAGGGCAAGCAGGAAAGAGAATTAGCTGCTGGAATTGAAAATTGCCCATTACGCCCCGCTGCACCACCGAGAGCTCCTCTGGCTATAAGGGCATATGCGGATGTGACCTTGACACTGTCAAGCTTGGACTCCAGGTACTCAAGAGCACCGTCTCCCTGAAAGTCTTTCTTTTTTTTCTGCTGACCTCTGGCTTCTATAGATCTTATCATGGTCACAGCGGTTGTTGTCATTCTGACCTTGAAACGGGGCATGCTCAGTCTGAATGGTGGCGCTTACAAAAGGGAAGCGGCTCAGTACAGTAATGATGTCAGCCAGCAACGCTTGAATGTGTTAGACACTAGTGTGGAAGATCAGTGGGTTTGCATTCTGCCTGCGACAACAGTTTCCAAGGATACTTTTTTACAACACACAAAGGAGTGAGCAAACGTCTCCGGCAGCATAGACGGATGCAGTGCTGTCACCTGTGCAAGAGAGACTTTGATATTAACTCCCTGACAGGCTGGTTCAAATTGTCACCATCACGGAGCTGAAAATATTGAGATGGAAGTCCGAGACGACCACCTAGTGCTCTGAACCCCACCACCCCCTCTGCTATTACACCAGCATCTGCTCCCTGTGGGGTCTGTTGTCTGGGCAATAGCATGACCCTTGACACTGCTGCCGGCTGTTAAGGTTTTAACATTTGGGGGGCGGGTTATCTTGCCATCACTCTTTCACTAAGGTGTGCTGTGTTTAATTCATAATGAGCAGGTCTGCTACGCTGACCTCGGCGAGCACCAGCGTACACTTCTCCTGCCTGTGTGTGTGTGTGTGTGTGTGTGTGGGGGGTGGAATAAAGTGCTGAAGTAGGAGAGCCAGAATGAGCCTTGCACTAGAGCCAGATCGCAGTATGGGGACAGTTGATCCACCACTAATCCAAGCCACTCCAGAAGGGATGCTATTTGAACCAATGAAATATTGAAATGGTAGAAAATCATCTTTAAAAGAAATAAAAAAACTGCATGAACGTAGTCATGCCTTTAATTGTCCCAAATAGACTCCTGTATGGATACAACTTATGTGCTATTGATGGCGCTTGATGCATTGTGGGCAGTTTTTAACCCTTGTCACATTATGAATGCCAGTGTAGATGTCTGTCACCAGGCATTACAGCAGGCAGCTTGATGAACTGCTTTTTTAAAGGCTTTTTGATCAACTCGCGGCTCTTGTCATAGTTCAGCAGCCATCAAAGGTAATCGATTGGTTATTAACGGTTAGAGCACAGCATGACGGGAGAAGAGAGGGGGAGGGGAAAAGGATGAAGAAACGGCATCCAGGGTCCCAGCTTGTTCAATCTGCATCACAATTGAACTGATCTTTAAGATTCTCATCTCGGCAAGTTATTGATTTTTCTCTTCTTTTTTTTCATTCTCCTACCTGGAATTGACCATTACACAATGTGTTCCCCCTCCCCACATCCTCCCTCTCAACCCTATCACCTTTTGTCCTCCAGTTCCTTCAGTTTCACACATTACTGCTGATCGGCCAAAACTTGCTGCTCTGTGAGTTTAATGCATCTTAATCACGTTTAATCCTAATCCTCTCAGTGGACAACATGGAGCGTATGCAAGCATATGGTCAAACAAAGAATTCAGCAGACATTACAAAAGCAACTAGAACTTGACACACATAAAAGCCAGAGGACGATGTAGAGTCACGGATGGACAGAGAGTGGTGACCATGTAAAGTAATCGATAAGTGAGTAATAGAGTTTCAAAGTGCAGTTCAGAGGCTTTTAATGGTCCCTTTTTGCTTTTGGCATCTGCAATTCTCTAAGAAATGTCAAGCCGCTTAAGAGCCCTCGCCTTTCCTCTCCAGAGTTGCCTAACAAAGAGGACAGTCCTTGAGGAGAGAAGATACACAATGACACTGGGAGCAGTTTGTACTCCTCAGAACAAACTGCTCCAGTTAACAAATCTCTTACATGTTGCAAGTTTGAAATGTTTAATTGCAATTTAAAGTGCAGGCCTCAGATGCTTTGTAGGTAAGTGTCAAACTTGCAGGAGCTTTCACTTCCCTTGCCTGCGGATGGTGACATTCATTCAGTACGTCCTGTCATCCGCAGGTCGAAACTGATGTTGCTGTCACTCTCGTTGCCTCTAGGGAGCATAGGTTGAGTTGTGTATCTGTAGCAAATATCCCAAGTTTCAATGCAACCTCTTTCTCTTGCTCTTCATGTTTGTATTCCTGTGTTGGTGTTCTACTGAAAGTCTCTCTCTATTCTATCTCAGACCAGTCTCAAGCAAAGAGGTCAAACTCCATCGTTGTGGCCGGAGCCGTGATGGGCGCAGTCCTGGCTCTCTTCCTCATCACCGTCTTCATCATCGTAATCCTCACTGCTCGCATGGCCCCGCCACCAGCTTTCACTGACAAAGTGTAAGTGTGACAGATAATTCATGCTGCAGGACATGTTTGTTGGTTAATTAATGACATAATACCTTGTGAGGTTGACTGAAGCCCATCAGAGGGTTCAGGGAGTTGCTCCTTACTCCCATGGCGAGCGCTGCAGCGGTGCACGCCCCGGAGCAGGGAGGCTGCAGGACAAGGTTGAGGGGTGGCGGATAATTGCTGTCTTGGCAGAAAGCCCTTGTCCTATTTTGTTCAGTCTGTTTCTATAGTGCACCAGCGCTCATGTTAATGTTAGATCCAAGAAGAATAACTTTGAGGTTGAATTATTTACAGAAGGAGCTGGTGTGGGTGTGTGTGTGTACTCTGCACTGTGTGTGTGTGTCTGTACTGTGTCTGTACTCTGTACTGTGTGTGTACTCTGTACTGTGTGTCTGTACTGTGTGTGTACTCTGTACTGTGTGTCTGTACTGTGTGTGTGTGTGTTTATGTTTTGTATGTCTCTATTGTTTGTATAACTGATTGCTTCTATCTAGCATTTATAGCAAGAGAAAATGACTTAATTTATCCAATATTGCTAGTCAACCAAATACACATTACATGTAAATCATTATTATGAACCTGTGGACCATATCTTCGAGGTTGCAGGTTGATCCCCTCAATCCATCCCTGTTAGTGTGCCATTGAGCATGCTCACTGCGGGGAAACGCAGCTACACTCATCACGCATGTCTCAAGGAAGCAAGATGACTGCTGAATAAATGTCATTCCTGACGCATTTAACTCCAAATGCTAATTCCTCCCCCAAAATACAAACTTCATGTAAATTGCCGATAAGTCAATCATGTATGAAAAAGGGACTGAGACTGGTTGGTTGGATATTCACGTTGCAGCTTATAATTAAAAAGTACAGAACGAAAAGTTGTAATCAAAACATTTTCATACATGGATTATTGTTGTTTCAGCTCAAATTCATTTCAATTACATCTCTTATCAACCATGGCAATCTCATATTTTCTCTTCCCCTAAATAAAAGTAATTTTCCAACTTATCAACAATGACATTTGCTCTTGCCTTGCTTCTTTACTCCAAACATTGTCCTCGATAACGCTGTACGCCCCAAGTTCAGTGACAGCGTGCATGTACATGACTAATTATGTGACGGTGATTACGGGCCACCTTCAGACACTGCTGACTGGCAGAAAACAGCATGAATTAAGGGGGGAAATCCTTTGTGCGTGGGTGTGGGCCCTGCGTCACCACACTGCCACTACAGGACGGTGTAGTTGCTCTGTGGTCAATGCCGCTACAAACTTAGCATCTCAAGTGTGACCGTGGCTGGAGGTCCCAGTGGGACGACGGGGGCAGGGTGGCCTCAACGCTCTCTTGCATCACACGCAGACGAGAGTGCAGGACAGCGTGTCACCGGACTGGAATCTCTCACGACTTCTCATCCCAATTATTAAAGAGAAGAGCAGCATCAAGTGATATACAGTGTCAGAGAATCAATGCCTGTCATGACATCATTTATGAATGGCCAAGGTTAGTTTCTAGGTTTCAGTTTAGTAGTGGAGAGAGATTGCAATAAGTGAGAAACCTCCAGTTCGGTTCGCAGACTTTCTGTAAATCCCCAAATAACCTTGATGACATCTCTATTGCATCATCTGGGTTATTTTCTCAGACTTTAGAAAGCAGCATTTGAGTCAAAAGGTGGTCCTTAACTGGTTTTATGTTGCTTCTTTTCTTAGGTGTCTGAGCGTTCTGGAGAAATAAAATCTTTCCTCATGGCGGTTTCTTTTCCTCTTTTTTTTTTTTCTTTTTCTAAAGGATTGACCTTCCTCCGACACACAAGCCGCCTCCTCCCTACTCTGAGAGAGCTCCTGCCGTTCCCCTGGGTGTCCACGCATCACAAGTGGCCTGGCTCTGTCAGGTAAACCTCACTCCATTGACATAACCACTTTGATATCATGTCAGGAGTCTATTTCATCTGAATCATTATGTACTTATCACTTCGCCACAAAGATTAACACTTTGTGAGCTGATGATGAGCACTGAGTCACAACAGGAAGTAGTAACAACCATACTGACTGACGTCATAATCTGTGTTTATTAAACAGGAGGCCTGATGGCTGTACTCATTTAATATGCAGGATGGTTTAAATCTTTAATCTGTGTGCTCGGCTCAACCCGACCTTTCATTAGCTTGTACTTTTTCTAGTCTCACCCAGAAAGAAAACTTTTCCTGTTTCCTCTTTCACTTAACGGGACTCTCTAATGCGCTGACGTGTGATTAAAAAGATAAAAACATTTTGTGTCATGAAACCGACAGACGCGCACGGCGGACCGCAGGCACGAGCTGACTGGCGGGCAGCAGCCACGCACAACGAGGCCCGGACCACCGGCAACACGGAGCCCCACCCAGCAGCTGTCCCGCCTGCAGTGGGTGTGTCATCAGAGTGGGACAGACCAGGTGTACATCAACCACCGTGAACACTACGTTTGACAGACACACCGAACACATTCACTGTGTCCGAGGCTTCACCTGATTCAAGCAGCTGGCAGCATTAGAGGACAACGTCTCTCACACACATTTTCATTACCTTTTTTATTTCATATCACTCACGGTTATTTGTCTTTGAGGAGGAGTTTAACGTTTGTTTGACATTTGGATGGAGCCAGGCTGGTTGTTTCCCTGTGCCTCTATGCGCTGTGCTAAACTAAGCATATTGCCTTCTTGCTGTAGCTTCTAGCTTCATATTTACAGGACAGACGAGAAAGGTATTGATCTTCTAAAAGTGCAGTTCTCAAAGTTGAACTATTCCTTTTTAGTTCTTTTTCCTTTTCTGTTTGCAGATATCCTTTTCTGTTTGCAGGATACCAATATGATGCTTTAGAAATCACATTGGATCTCTATCAGCTTGTAAACTATATACTATACATGAGTAGATAAAGAAGAAATAACTGAGGGCCATAGATATCCACCATACTTTTTCATTTATTAGAGGGTACCACAAAGTATAAAGCGGAGACTCTGTTCTCCGGCACGTCACTAGACCGAGCCACTGCAGATCCAAACTGTCCACTGAGACCAAATGTACTAACTGCAACACAGACCATGAAGGGATTAATTAAGGTATTTCTGTCCCAGTGTGATTTGCTGTTGTAGTGTTGTGACACACGGCTTTTTGGCAGCAGAAATAGTAGATTTGTAAATGTATAAATATAGCCCCTGTGTTATAGTCATTACGTAGAGTCATAACCTTCTACTAAATCAGGGAAACGGTAATCTGAGACTTACTGTGTAAAATATTTAGAGCATTTTGTGGCGTAGAGTTTCAAATTGAAGGAGATTATGTTCTTCATACTCCTGTAAAATGTGTGAGACTCTATATAGGAGGAGCTGTAGTTTTTACATATCTTCAGTGCTGTCATCTTTGATTTATGAATTAAAATGCATTTTCATTTAAATGCATAACATTTGCACCAGTGACATGATGCTGTGACAACAGTAGATTAAAAATCACCATCTGTTCTCACTCGGCTAGATGAATGCGTTCAATAGCCCCTGAAAGTAAACGGACTGTGAGATGGAAGCTCTGAGTCACGACATGCAGAAACAAAAGAAGTCCTTGAAGACTTGAGAGGGAGAGTTTGAATTGGCGTGTGGAGGATTTCTGAGGTAAATTCATCTCAAGGTCACAGTCACATTGAATCCACCGTGATTTTCACACCGGAGAGAAAGCCCGTTTGTATTACCAGGACACATTTGGTGTAGATGATGCAGTGTTAATATTTGAGGGCAATGTGTTGATGGTTTTAACATGAATAACGTGCCAAGATTCATCTATTTCTTTAGATCAGTCAGTGATCAGTGGGTTTCTCCATTGTCTCATGAAGGGGCGTAGTTGACACTTTCAAGAGCAGCACCTAGTGGACAAACATGTCAGTGCAACACCTGGTGGTGAGTGTATCGGAGTGTATGTGTATATGTATGTATGCATGTATTCATGTATGTATTTGTGTGTGTGTATATATATTCATGTGTGTACATATGTATATATGTACATGTATATATTTGTGTGTATATGTACATGTATATATTTGTGTGTTTGTGTATATCTACATGTGTATGTACATATTCATATGAGTACATGTACAGTATATATTCATGTGTACAATGTACATGTGTATATTTGTGTGTGTGTGTATGACCTTTGGTTTCTCTCTGTCCATGAGAACTTCACTATATAGGATTAAAAGCATAATGTAGTGTGGCTAGATTTTAGAAGGGTGCAGATATTAAGTCACAGTTGGATCCTACACATAGTTATTTTTGTAAATCTAAGAATCAATCCACACTGACTAGTTGTCTGTCACACTGCACTGCGTGTTTATTGGGAAGCATAACTGTCAGTAAGCAGTTCAGAAATCTCTCTGACTGGGAATAATATTTCAGTTTCGAATTAGATAAAATCTGCTGTCCTGGGTGGCAGCTTACCCACGTTATCATATTTGTCTCTTTAAACAAACCTCTGCGGTTTTCTCTGAACACTTAAATCGCCTGTTTCTGAACTTTAATGGTTGTTTTGCCTGTACCAGTTTGGAGCAATATGTCCTTTTCAAGAGGACATCTGACTCGTCGCAGTAGGCATAGCACAGGTGTAAATAATACAATACAGATGGCTGAACTCCATAGCTGCTTTACTTTGTGCGTGTATGGTTCACACTGCCATGTGTTACTGGTACACGTGAACAGAACATCTTTATTGTAAGGGACACCTGTGCTTCTTCTACTAAGTCAAAACATCTGCTGTGAAAAAGGACTTTGACATCATTATTAATAAAGTTAACACAAGTAACAGGAGTGATGTAAGATTTACCAAGCTAATGAATCTTCATTTTTAGTAAATAACCTTTTATTTGGAAGCAACAATGGGAACAAAAACAATAGGGAATGACAATTAAAAAAAATTAAATAAGTCGGATCTAAAAGAAAAGATGAGTGACAACCATAACGCTACCCTGTCATGACTCACTTTAAACATCTTTCTAATCATGATTACACTTTTATTTTGCTGCACATTTACTGTTATTAAGTGACATACACCTAAAAAACTAAAAAGATGCCAATTCCACATTTCTGTTAAGTGATATCAGCGATTGCATAGGTGCATATTTAGGCTGGTTAACCCAAATCACAAAAATACATTATCTCACTTCTAATAGTAGCAAGAAGACAATCTAAGGACTTCAGGACTACTTTCTACCAAATAAATAGTTCTTATGATAACGGTTCACAAGTGGTGTGGTCAAATTATAGCAAAGAATTCAATAGCTGAGGTGTACTGACCCTTTTTTATTTTTTCATTACATACTGAAGTTACCAACGCCCTCTTTGAAGGATGCTTCAACCTGGGCCAATAGTGTGAACTGACCGTGAATAACTTCAGTTCATTAAGACATGTTAGTGCAGCTGCGTTTCAAGGTCTAACACCGACCACTAGAGAGCACCACATGGTTACCAACATTCACCTGACAGGCGTGCACCAGCTGAACGGCTGCATTGAAATAACTGCTCAATGTAAACTGGCTCAGGTTTGGCAGATAAAAACATACAGCTGTCAAAAGGACAACGGGTAATTAGAAGAATAGGTCACCCATAGTTGAAGCGTGTCATCTTTCTAACCTTATGTTAGTTAAAGTTTTAATGACGATGTCACACTGAGTGACAATTTATCAAGTATAGTGTGGAGGGAGAGCAAGCTGCCAAGTGCAATGCTCCATGTCAGGTAACAACTGGAGAGTCTGAGTTACAGCAACGGCTAAAACTTTGTCCAATTAACTCATTAAAATACTAAAACTTTAACAATCAGAGAACTCCGTTCCCTTAAGGTTTTTCCACCGTGTTGCTTTTTAGAGAAAATTAGATTTTGTTTCATGAGGTTTTTTGTGTAATTTTATAGCGATGACTTGGTTATTTTTTTAATTAATTTTTTTAGAAATGAAAGAACACATTCTTGGTTTGGAAAATGTTAACATGGAGTTGTGCCAGCGACCAGTTGTATTGACATGAAAACCTGAGATTCTCGCTGGAAGTATGAAACGGTTCTATGGACTGACAAAAGATATCATGGAGGAAGTTCTTGATTCACATGTCATTTTCTTGATGCTGTAGGATTGATAATTTTACCTTCAGGGTGATAACATTTCCATAAAATGCCTGAAACTGCACTACATGCAGAAGAGTCTGAGTATGGAATTTAATGGCTTCCTAAAAATTAATTTGTTAGCATATTCAAGTGAACTGGTTCACACAATCATGCAACTGAGATGAGGTGAAGTGTTAATTTTTGATCCAAGGGACACAAACTTTCTGGCAAGCTTAAAGCAGCAATTATCAATATTGTTTTTACATTAGCAGTGGATTCCATGACTACTACGTAAGAGGGGTTGCTCATAGTGACAAAGACACAGATAATTATCACCTGACTCAGTCGTTCACATCACCTCTACAGAGTTTTTTTTTTTTAAACATTTCTTTCTCTGCCCACAACGTGACTTTTGGTTTAATATTTTTTTTTTAAAGTTTAGCTCACTCACGTATTCTGTTGCTCGTAATGAGGAGTCGGTGGTGAGAGCTGAAAAGGAACTCAATGTTGGAATTATTCATGAGGCGGACACAAACACGGAGTATAATTAATATTATGGTCACAGCTCGTTTCCTTTGCCTAAGTTTTAACCAGCAGAATTTTAAATATGAGAGCCAAAATAAACTTGTCTGAAGTAAAAATTGGTGCCATACATCAGTTACTGTTGAAGTTGCTCTCGCTTGTTAAGATTTGCTGCACTTTGTTATTTTAATCATTAATTAAGAGGAATCAGTGTTTGAACCTGACCAAATACAATGAGCATGAAGCGCAGAGGACAATGTAGTCATTATTTCGCATGAATGTTGTACAGTGTTTGTTCCAAAAACAAAAAAGTTTTTGCTAATACTTCAATGTAGCAAGTGCAAAACCTTTCATGTTAATTAGCGGCAGGTGGTGTTCATGTCAGATTTATTCTCGCCAGCTAACAATGTATGATGCTACATAATGAGAGCAGCAATAATGCTTCACTGTTTCGTTATGCATAATTCTGCAGCTTAACAGGAACATGGTGCCCGCTGTTGTGTAAAAATAGACCTGCTTACAAAGGGGGGGGGGGGGGGACAGTGCTATTCTGTCCCTGCTTGCAGTAGATGACTGTGTGAACTAGTTATATTAAACGCATCCCACAGAAAGCATCGCAGTTACTCAAATTCTTCTCCTCGTACATTTCCACTCCTTCTCCGTGAGGGAATAGCAGCTTTGTTTCAGCTGTCCGGATCGATTAAGTCTTGCTCCCATAAACAAACATCATGGTGGAGAAATAGAAATGAGCTTCCCCTCAAAGCGGCCCAAAAAGAGGATGCACCATTCCAACATTTTCCAAATTCTAAATCCTGGGTGCTTTCCACACGCGACCAACGAGTTACTTTGACTTGGCTTTCTGTTTCGGTGCAGTTGCGGATGCAAGTGTAGGTGCAGCTGCTGGAGAGGGCCTCACTGAAGCATACAGGCCGAGGCACCTGCAACGACACAGCGGCATCGCAACAAAAATATGTTCATATTGTGTTGGCATGAGCACATAAAAGAGCAGGTTACTTACAGGTTTTTGATTCTCTTTACAAAAGCTTTGACGGCTCTAACCATCCTCCGTATCCGCATCTGTTTCCAAAATGACAGACAGGACGTGCATTCAAAGCATTTCTGTGTCCAACTTCTATTTATCAAGTCATTTTTAATAATATTATGTTAATAGTTTATTATTTCTCTTTTTTTCTGCTGGAGTAAATGTTGCAGTTCAAAGAAGGAATCGCTCACCTGCTGCTTTCTGTACAACAGAGGAAGGGAGAAGGCAACGATCACAGCTGTGAAACAAAGACAAAGGAGGAATTAATTCAGTTTATATACATTTATGAAGTACGTTTGTTTTCCATTGAAATGTGTGGTGTACAACATGTCTGTGTGGATAAGGTCAGGGTGAGTGGTTGGACACTCTTTTTGACTTTGAAACAGAGACCTGTTCTCTCTCGTCAAAGTTGGTCTCTTTAAACCCGGTCCGTGATCTTTCCCTTACTTTTTACTGAGTCGTGTTTGTTTATCTATAGACCTTAATTATAGAGCTGGCAGATTAGAAAACACTCATGAGCTATTTTTGAATGAAGAACTCACCAGTTATCACCAGAGTCAGTCCGCTGGTTAGGACTCCGACATAGGACAGGAGATACAGGAGCCCGACAAACTGAGAGGGCAAAACAATAATAGCATATAATAATAATAATAATAATACTGTCAACAAATGCTCTGTGGAGCTGCAAACACGTCATACTCTGACCTTAATTGAGTCGATCATGCTTTCGATGAAAATGAGCCGTTTGATCTCTGTGACGGCAAATGCGATGAGCAGCACCACCTCCTCCACCAGCATCACCGTCTCCTTATCTGTCAGAGAGCTGTCATGATCCAGATACGACCTGGAGAAAGACACGCGTACAGGTGATGCAAAGCACAGAGGCCATACATGTATCCACAAGTGCAACATGATTGCTCATCAACCCCTGAAGAGCAGCGTTCAGTGTGGGCTTGGAGGTGGAAAACTAGATCAACATTGACGGACTCACTGGAAAGGATGGACCCCGGGGTTCCAGCGCAGCAGCTCCAGCAGTTTATAGTAAAGCCGGAGGGTGAAGGTGACACACATGACACCCAGACAGAGGTGGGAGAGCACGGTGATGGCGCTGAGCTGGAACAGACTGGCCAGACTGATCACCAGCCCCGTGAACACCACACAGGTCTTTGTCATTTTACGCCAATACACCAGATCCACAACTACTCAAGAACACACACACACACACACACACACACACACAAACACACAAGTTAGAAACAGTAAATGAGATGAATTACAATGAATGCATGATTAGTAGACCCGTCTCCTCCGTAGTCACGAAGGCCTTGATCAATTAGACACGGTACTTGATTTCTTTATAAATATAGAAATCAATCGGATGCATTTGTTTTCATTTTGGTGACAACTTTTGTGACCATCTTCAGGTTTTAGTTTGCAACACCTGCCGATGAAGCAGTGTTTTCTTTCTTGCTTTTTCTTTTGGACTGTCGAGCCATAATCACTATAACCAGTTGATAACTCATCATTGTGGTATAATTAAGATGGATGACAGAAGGGTGGAGAGAAGTTCAATTGCAGTTGCTGTCAGGATGCCTGATGGTAAGGATTAGCTTCATATCAGTTTTCCAAAATTCTTTGAAAAGTGACACCCTTTAAAAAAGCAGTGAGTGTATTTGATTCCGACTGCTGATCCAAACGACCCAGATCCTCGTCTGTCTTCGTCTGTTTATTACAAAAACAATCTGAGACAGAGAAGTTTAAATTCAATGAGCGGCGAGATGGACAACGAGTGTTTTAAAACATAGATGTTGAGTTATTTTCTATTTAGACAATAACTGAGTCACTAAATAAGCCAGCTATCTATACATGGATACAACATATGTTGTCTATTTGGTATATTATATATTTGTTATATATTAATATTTGGTCTATTATGTTGCAAGAAATAAATAGCCTTTTCTTTTTAGACCTATCTAGAAGTTTTATTCAGTACAATTGTTTTTAATATCTTTACAATGTTAGCATACAGTTCACGAGACTCAACTGGAGAAATTCAGGCCTCGTATTCCAATCAAGGACATCCTAAGAATTAGCATATTTGTGTTCATTTCTTTTCAAATTTCAAGAACAAATATGCATTCGCATGATAGTGTGATAATGCATATAAATAATACTATGCAATAATTATACTTTGAGTCACAGTATGACATTAGATTGTCAAACACCAACACATTAATGTAGCCTGCTAACTCCAGTGTTAATCTCAAGGTAATTTTCTAAATAAAACAAACTGTTAGGAATCTGACACATAAATATGTACACACACAGAGACACTAACAACAACCATTTGTATCTCAAAAGACAATTTAAAGCAACTGATACATGCACACATTCGACCAGCAACCCATTTTCATAACCAGGTTTCTAACGAAAGGTATCAGTGAACTTTTTTCAGGTTTTCTTATTTATTGGTAAATTTGGACAGGAGGCAGAAACAGAGACACTTATGCCAACATTTTCCAAGCATGGCATAACCTCACTCTGATTATAATCCTGTTAACAAAAGTAAAATATAACCTAAAAAATAGCCTTAGAAGAAAAAAATAAAAATAGAACTTGTCAATCTTCTATTGGTCTGGGGAAATGTGGACCTTTAAGAATGAAACAAACAAACAACATTCAATCAGCAATAGGGTCTCATTTAGTTGAGTCCCATCTGTCCACCAAATGACAGACATGCAGGACTCAGTATTTGACTAGTCATCCTGTCTATTAACACCTGCCATGCAGAGGGGAAACAATAAATGATATTTTCCTCCTCCATTTGACAGTTGGACTCTGACCAGCTCCCTGTCTGCTCTTATTCACTTTACTTTAAACTGTCACCATTAATTTTCTTACGTTTGGTGGCCATTTCAGCGACGATCCTGCTTGCTTTCCTCCCTTCCTTGTGCTTCCACTGTTGGCTCGCACTCCAGGCTTTTTTTGGCCACCCAGCTCCGTCAGCAATACATGGCCTGGCTGGCCTAATTTTATCCTGTATTGGATACCCCCGTTTGGATTCTCTCTACCTCTCTCTCACACACACACACACACACACACACACACACACACACACACACACGCACACTGTCAAATTGGGAACCTGAGACATCAGCATGCAAGTCCCTTAGCAGGGGCGGAATTTTGATTTCAAAAGAGTGTTTGTGTGTATGGTGGGCTCAACATATAATATATAAATATATATATAAATAACTTTTTGTCATATCTGCTCAATATATATAATGTATTTTTATAAATATATGTATATATATATAAATAACTTGTTGTCATATCTGCTCAATATATATAATATATTTATATATATTTATTTATATATATATAAATAACTTTTTGTCATATCTGCCCAATATATTTATATATATATATGTATGTATACATATATATTTATATGTATTTATTTATTTATTTATTTATATATATTGAGTAGATAAGACAAAAAGTTATTTTTATTTAAGGCACCGAATGTAGCTTTAAGTCATATCATGAATCACACTGATGAAATGGAGTCTAACCCTAACCCTAGGAATTATTATCAAATGTTTCAACTTCTAGATGGAATATACCATTAGAAGTATGCTTTGCCCTTCATGTACTTACGGTAGATACATATAATACCTACCTTTTATGTATCTTTTTCAAATGTAATTTAGTGCTATTTTACTGGAGTACAACATACAAATAGTTTAAATTAATTACTTGTATTTGTATATATATAGTATGTATATGGCTGCTTGGGGACCTTTTGTAATCCTTTGTAGTGTGGTCTTTGGTATTTACTTTGTTCTTGATGAATACCATTTTTTTTTTTTTTAAATAAAGTAAAAAGCATAAAACAATAATATACTTATAATGTATAGCTAACATTAACACTGGAAAGTGTATGACAGACTAATGTAAACTAGACCCTCTTCTACATACTCCGGTACAGTAGTTGTGTGTATGCACAGCGTCTTATTTTGGCACTTGATAGCAACCACCTTTTTCTTAAAAGTTTAAAAATTCCCAAGATAATTATTTTCTATAGATATATTTTATATCGAAGGGCAAAACGTGAAAATGTCTGAAGCTTGTGTTAACTAGTTCTTATTTGAGGGATCTAACCAAAAACCCATTAAAAACCCATTGACTCCACATGACAAGTGAGTTTGATTAAATGCTTCAAACTGTTTCTCCATCCTTTCCTGCCTGCTGGTCACAGGAGCACCACTGAGTGTCAGCCCCAACATCGAAGTATGGGGAGAATTACAGAGAGCAGATCTCATCCAGGCTGACTCCAGAGTTAAGCAGTTATTTGGTGAATTGTGCCAAAAAAGAGCTGTAAGTCATGTTGTGGTGACATGCATAATCATGCAAACAATTTTGTATATGTTCAACATTTTATAAACAGTTATCTTCACTTAATTGTCCATTTCTGTCTCTATAAAGACATACATTGTTGGCTAATTATATTTGCCATTTTATTTTAGAAAGAGTTTAAACAAAACTACTGATAATTGTACACCCATGATTAAAAGCCACATCTGGACTAAAGTTGTTTTTTTGCTTTATTGCCACATTAAGTTCCAGAGTAAAAAAGATCTGTCATAAACTTATTAAAGTGAGACTATAACAAATTATAATGATACTAATTAATCAAAATACAAAAATTATATTATTAATTAAATAATCAATGCATTTCTGTTTTTAATTGATGATCTGTAATTAATCCCTGCAGAGGTGCAACACATGCACTGTCACCATGTTTCATGTATACAAGGGAAATGCCCGTTTAAAAGGGATCAACTGTGTGCATAAACCTGTGAAAATAAACCTTCTGTCCCCTGTGTCTCTTCTTTCCACCATCAGTAACGTGCTAAAGGGCCGACAGTCCTGTAATCCACAGCGGTGACAGCCCATAATCCCAACCGATCACACGTTCAGATTACCAAACATGTGGGAGGGACAGAGCTTCTGATAGAAGGACGGCGAGAGAGGGTGAGCTCTAACGTGACAGTGGCAACGCAAGCGAAGCAGGGATTGGTGCACATAAATAGCCAGCCAATCACAGGAGGAGGCAGGGAAAATAACACGGGGAGAGCTGGTAAAAGAAGGAAGAGCTATGAACAAGTGAGGAAGAGGGTGAAATCACAGCAGCACAGAGGAGAGAACAAGAAGGAGAGGAAGGATGAGTGGAGGAGAGAGCACTGATCACTGAGGTCTCCAGAGAGGAGAGAGGAGAGGTAGGAGATGAGCAGAGAGAGGGGGGTGAGCAGCCAGCACTGAGAGCATCTATCAGCTCAGGCGGCCATGCTCTGAGCCCTGGAGCAGCAGGGCTACGCAGACACTGCTCAGGCCCAGCATCAGGCCGGGCTCAGCCATTCGTCCTGGCCACAAACGCAGAGGAGGGGATAGCAGAAGATTCCACTCACATCACCTGGGAATAAAAGCCATGAGGACATCCAGGAAGGGCAGCGTGGAGATGCCTGCGTTTATGCGGCAGCTGGTGAAAGAGACAGAGAAGAGGGTCAGCTCTTTCTTCAAAGGGGGCCGTGGAGGAGCAGCCGAGGGAGAACAGCCAGCGGATGGCGAGAGGGAGGAGGTCATTCCTAGCCCCTACCTGGACCGGCCAGTCCTGGACAAGCTAACTGAGGAGGGCTGCGCCCGCTGGGGCCTTACCTATGCCCTGGGAAGCATGCAGGGCTGGAGGGCCCACATGGAGGACTTCCACAACTGTGTGCCACAGCTGGGTGGAGAACTGGCCGACTGGAGCTTCTTCGCTGTGTTCGATGGTCATGCAGGCAGCACTGTGGCACAGTACTGCTCGCAGCACCTCCTGGGTCAGATCCTAGCCACAGGTGAACGATGTGCAACTGAATGAATATAAAAGATGTAATCGGTGTTGTAGAGTGTTGTTATCTTTGTAGGTTGCAATGATGCTCACCTATGTTTTAGTCTGAAGAAAAGGCTTATAGTTACAGTGAAAGAGAGATGATGTTCCCCTGTTATCATTCCTCATTGCATTGTGCAAACATCTATCCTATTCTAAGTAATGATGTGTCAGCACCGGTTCCCCCCAAGGCTGCGTTCTTTCCCCTCTGCTCTTCTCCCCGTACACCAACAGCTGCACCTCCAGTCACCGGTCCGTCAAGCTACCTAAAGTTTGCGGATGACACCACCCTCATTGGACTCGCTGTCCCTTCAGGATTTGTTCGCTTTAAGAGCCCTGAAGCAAGCAAGAAAGATTGTGGCTGACCGCTCTCACCCTGGACACAAACTGTTTGAGTCCCTTCCCTCTGGCAGGAGGCTGCGGTCCATCAGGACCAAGACCTTCTTCTTGCACTGTGTTGATTGTTGTTGATTGTTTAATGTTACTTGTCCATTGTTGCACCATCCACCATGTCAAATTCCTTGTATGTGAAAATATACTTGGCAATAAAAGGTTCTGATTATGGTATGCCGGATCCAGAAATCACAAAGTATTCCAACATTATATCTGTTTGTGCAAACAGGTGGGATGGGGCCAGAGGACGACCCTGAAAGGGTGAAAGGAGCCATCACCGAGGGCTTCCTGCAGACAGACAAGCACCTGCATTCTGTGGCACGTCGAGAAGGCTGGGAGAGGGGTGGTACCACCGTGGTGGCCGCCCTCATCTCGCCGTATTACATCTACTTCGCCAACTGTGGTGACTCGAGGGCCATGCTGTGCCGGTCTAGCCAGGTGTGCTTCTCCACTGAAGACCACAAGCCCTACTGTCCTCTGGAGAAAGAGCGCATTGAAAGTGCAGGCGGCTCTGTGTCCATCCAACGGATCAACGGCTCCCTGGCAGTGTCCCGTGCTCTGGGGGACTTCAGCTACAAGGGAGCAGAGAACCGGACGCCCACCGAGCAGATGGTGTCACCAGAGCCAGAGGTGTGTGTGGTGGAGCGCTCGCCAGCAGATGAGTTCCTGGTGCTCGCCTGTGACGGGGTGTGGGACACCATCAGCAACGAGGACCTGTGCGCCTTCATCCACAACCGGCTGAGTGTCTGCACTGACCTGAGGGATGTCTGCACCCAAGTCATTGACCTCTGCCTCTACAAGGTCAGAACCAGCTGCTTACAACCAGTGCACGTGTTATCTTGACCTTTTCAATGCATTTCTACATGTTCAGTATTTTAACTGGCAAATAATGTATAATGTAATAACACAAAACAAAATACCAGTATAAAACTATGTTATATAATTTTGCATGGGCAGTGGATGTTATGTAATAACATAATCCTGTAAACTGTGACTGTTGAGTCGGTTCGGCTTGATTTGAAAGCTGCCGAGGTCATTCCAGTTTTTGGAGAAAAGATTCAAGCTTTATGGAAGGTAACTAAGCAACAGTTTAGCACACACTCACCAAATAAATCACAATCAATCTTCGATATGACTTTCATTCAGGCTTTCAAAAAACTTGCTTCAGTCGCACCTTTTTCTTATGTCTAACTTTCTTATATATCCTACGATGTTGTTTGGCACTAGGCAGGGAGCATCTGAAAAATATACAAATATCAGCAGTGAGAAACAATAAAGTTGCATGCTGAAAAACAAAACTATTAGCTGAAAGACACTAAAATGCTCTGTACAGGTGAGGTTAACTGAAGAATCAGGTGATAATTCCCTGTGGGGTTGTCACTATGAGCAACCACTTTCACATAGTCATATGATCCAGTGTGAAAATATTGATTATAGCCCCTTTAAACAAGTTAAAAAAGCAGTTCTGACCTCTGGTTGAGCTTTGGCTCAGTCTCATTTAGACAATGGGTGCTGTTCAATGTGTATATTAGGGTGAGATACCACGTTAAACTAGTCTGTATGGGTGTCAGAACAGGTGAGATCGGATTATTCTGGGTTCTTATGAGGACTCATTTTAGCCACTCTCACTCTTAGAGGGCAGAAGATTGAAGGTTGATGTTCAAGAAAATACAATTGCTCGTCATACCATCCTTAAAAATCAAAAATAAATTCAGACCAGTGAGGGAGAATAATTATTTGACTACAGCCACCTCCACTGATATTATAGCTGCTTTCAGGGTGTTCAGTGAAGGACATTGTCACCATATAGTAACTAATCTGTAGAATAAGTGATTTAGCTTGTCAAGGCCACTTCAACTTTTCAGTGTTACATTGTGCTCATGATTTAATTGATACATATTTTCAGTAAGTGAAGCTAATTCCCTCGATAAACTCATCCTTTATTGGAAACCAGGATTCACAAAACCTCAAGGCAATGCTTAAAACAAATTGTGGTCATTGTTTATGTTGTATTTCCTTATATAAACACATCAGGATAAGCATGGACGACATGTGCACATGCTAACATCCTCGCTGCACCCTGTTTGGCCGTCATGTCCATCATGTCACTCTGTTATGTAACAGGGCTTCTTCAGTGTGCTCAATGACCTTAAAATGTCACCGCTTCTTCCACACTCCATTTACATTTTACTGCTCCAATGCACCTGTGAGGTGACTTTGAGGTGAAAAAGATTTATCTCTCAAACTACAACCCACGATGTTGTAATGTATCAGATGTTGACATTCGTAAGGTCAGCCATCATTACTCACCGCTGCTGATATCTCTTTGCTCCACAGGGCAGCCTGGACAACATCAGCATCATCCTGCTGTGCTTCCCTGGAGCCCCCCAGCTGTCAGCAGAGGCATTACACCAGGAGGCTGAACTGGAGGACCTGCTGGAGTCCAAAGTAGCAGGTGTGTGAGCAATATCGATATACAAGGGACACTACAGGCAATGTACTGTCATGTCCGGCACTTATTGTCACGCACGATTTGATGTTGTAATGCTGACACTTTTCAGTTTTCTGGAGATTTGGGATTTGCAGTTCAAGCACATTGAGATGGACCTCTTCTGTACTTGTCGTGATTCAATTTATCCTAAAACCAAAGTAAGTAAGATTATGTAGGCAACAGGACAGGATTTTGGTGTTGGATGAGTTCCAGTCACATTTCAATAGACTTTGGTTGAATGCAGGTAAACAGTCCGCATGGAGAACAAAAGAGGTGGAACACGTTGGCCGAAATGCAATCTAGGAACCCAGCAGCTATCGCTTTTACAGGTTTAAATTAGCTTGTAAACTGCCTAGTTGCAATCTGGTCGTACAACTGATTGATACAAACCCAGTCAAAACCTCTCTTTTACTAATGCTCTGGTGTAACCATTTATAGTAATGGACTATGATATTCTATGTTTCTTGTTGTTAACAAATCCTATGAAAAGTGAATTGATCCTACTGACAATAAGCAGTGTAAGCGTAGCCAGAGCCTGGAAGAGATTATTCCTCTCTGCCATAGATCTCCGCTATTGCCCAAAAACATATAAGTTAGCCACGCTGGTGACATTCTCTCCTTCATGCCCATCAACATGAGAACTAGTAAGAACCCACATACAGAATACTGTCAAATGGGGCAAATGCTCACTACAACACCAAAGGTGTATTAATCTGCAGCAGAAAATAGTCAACAACAAATGTACTTTGGAGTAATGTTTGTTCAAATCTAAAACGCCCAGCTGTTTTGGCAGATTACTTTATGAAAATTAAACTATATTTGTGTGTGGTCCATTTTTAAAGAAGTATGTCTTGAAATTATTGAGACACGTTCAAAGGCATTGTTGGTTTTGGACTTTTCATGGTTGATTTGTTTGTTGACTGTTGAAAACACAGAATAACTCCAAGGCTTATTATTTAAGACTGCAGGACTATTTTGGAACTTCCAAGTATGCTTATATGTTTTTCTTTCTATATTTTTGTTTTAATATCTGACAGAGATTTATGATGAGCTGTGCATTCGAGAGGAGGAACCTGACCTGCTGTCTGTCCTCACAGTCCTCGCATCCACCGACATCCCTGGATTACCACCAGGTGGAGGCATACAGAGCAAGTAAGATACACAAATTGTGTGCGTGTGTGTGTGTGTGTGTGTGTGTGTGCGTGCGTGCGTGCAGGCGTGCGTGCGTGCGTGCGTGTGCTTGTTTGTGTGCGTGTGCGTGTGTGTGTGTTCCCTGTATTGTGAAGTTACACCATGTTACTTGTGTGTTGCAGAAGGAACTGCATTATTTCTGCTTACTATCAACAAAGAGAGACCCACAAGCCCACACTACCAAATGTGAGTAAAACTACAAGCTGTCCCATTCTAACCATTAGAAGACATGTTATTTCTTTCAACATGGAGAGTATATTCACCATTATTTTCTCCATTTCCTGTCTGTCCAGGGCCTGTGAGGCTCTTGAGAAGCTGGGCTGGTCTCCAAGGATCCATGGAAGGACTGTAATTAATATCAATATTAAAACTGTTTTCTTCATGTGTGCACTTTGACAAAAAGGGAGATGTTGAACAGACAACAGGGGTGTTTGTTTACATCATACTAGCAAACAACATATTGTCATAACAAGTACAATGCAAAATAGATCTAATAAAGCCTAATACACTTTATATTTATACAAGAACATTTTGTAAAACTTACTCAGAGACACAATCCAGCAACAACCCTCTGCCTCATATTCAGTGAACAGAAAATACAGATGATAATTTCAAATGACTGTAAAACTGAATAACAACCCGCTGTGAAATTGTACATTGTCATTGGATGAAATAATAAATGAGCATACGTATCCAGAGTTGTATTTTAAAGAGGAAAGAATAATGGGTTAGCACTAGCCAAAAGCTAACAAATATCCATTTGCTTCAACAGGGAGCGCTAACAAGGAGCGCTAACAGGGAGCGCTAACAAGGAGCGCTAACAGGGAGCGCTAACAGGGAGCGCTAACAGGGAGCGCTAACAGTTCTAGCGGCTGGGCAGCTGATGCACAAATTTAATAACGGCAAAAAGTGACAGGCAAAGAAACACATAAAACATAATATGTTTAATTCTGCTATTTAAATCTTAAGTACACACACTTAGTCAAGAAAAAATAAACTTCACACAATATCTAAACCTTTTGTGAAAAGAGAATTTGTAGAATTAGATTCACTTCGCTCAAGTGACGTTACGTGATATGTTATGAGGTATTTGTTCAAATAATTTGATAGGTTATTGTGAAAAACATATATACAGCATGTAATAGTTGGATTGTGAACTAATTTTGAACTAAAAGTGTCCCAAAATTGGCCAAATACCCTAACATCTTTATTTGCTGACCGATCAAAATCTATTTTACCTGAATAAGTTCTACACCTATATCTTTTGCAATTATTTCTATATTCATATTACCATATTTCAAAACATTCTATTCAATACAGTGTGTGTGAAATTTGTTTTTTTCGTAAGTCTGATGTGATGTACTGTGCTGCCTTATTCATCTTTTATATAGTAAAGATAAAACAAACAGCATCAGAACGGGTCAGTTTCAGGGTCATTGTATCCGCATTATATAATAGATTGTTTTATCATTTCAGTGAGTATTTTTCTGTGTATAGACATTACCTGTTAAAAGTTTTGAACCTAAATAAAGAATATTTAATTGACTACTTGCTGTATTCTTTACCCACAATAACTCCCATAAGAACTATTTTTCTCATTGTCAAATGAACAATTAAGACAATTCATCAAGCGTGACCACTAGAGGAAGATGGAGGATTTTGTCAGTAAGGAGGAAGCTTTTTCTCCCCACACTCATCATCCCATGCACTGATGAAAAACTGCAGATGATACAGAATGACACAAAATTGATTAAAATGTTGGTTTGTTTTGCATAGTAAAGGATCTCCTCCAGCTAGCAGAGGAGAGCCTGAATCTTGCTCTCTGCTCTGATGACGTGATCCTGCGACTATAAGCACTTTTGACATGAGGACGTCCTCTACGGGCCTCGTTTGATTAGATGTGCGCTATTGAAAACCCTGGATCTCAGCGCTATTTCATGATTACTACGAATTTCAATGACATTCATTGATGAAACAAAATGGGCGACTTTAATCAAGAAATTAAAGTGTCTTTTTTTTAGTGTTCGTGAGCTGCTGCAGTGCGTTTGAGAAGCTCTGTTTAAATACAAATCACAATTACAATGTTTCATGCAGTGTACTCAGCTAGTTATCTAAGAGGAGACTGTGTTTGCGTCTGTATGTTCTCTAATATTGACTACCACCTCACATACAACCATATTTATGAGGAGCTCAGAGGACATGTGCGGCACTCTTAAATCAGCAGTCCCCTCTAAGTGGTCCTTTACTGCTTCTTTCATCTGATTGCTTTTGAATGAGCCAATCACTTCAGGACATCAGACCCCTCCTCACAGTGATGTTAAATTCTTTAAATTGTATTCAGTCTTTTTTTTCTCTCTTTCTCTACACAGAAGAAAATGTCATTAATTATTGGATGTGCAGAAGCCTCGCTGGAAGTCCGTTACTATCTGCATAGACTTCCATTGAAATTGCTCAAATTGCAAATTGAAGAGTAATTATTCTGTTGACAGAATTTGGTTTTGTCACACTGAGGATACATTATTGACTTTCTCTTAATCACTCGACCAGGAAAAAGGTTGGATTAGTGCCCCATTATAGAGAGCCCAGAGCAACGTACACAAGAACGACATCTCATTTGTGCTACCTATCCACACTGGTTTCCTGTAGGCGATTATTCATAATGGCCAATGCCCCCACACCACCCGAGAATCCATTCTGATGGCTGTAGCTCTGCCGTGGGCCCTGATGAGCTGTTTCGCTCAGCTGCTTCTGTAGCAGTGCCAGAGACACCTTATTGGACACCATAAACTCATTGACCGAGATCATCTCCCCTGACAGACGGCGGCCTACGTAGACCCCATCAGCGACTGCACCTGCATCCGTCTCACTGTCACACACTGTCTCCACTGAGCCGTCCGTGTAGCAGTGTCTTCCTGCAGGACAGCGGGATGAGATGGGCTGCACGGTGTTGCGTTTTAAGCGTTTTTGTCTGAGGTGAGCAAGCGGACGCGTGCGGTTGTTATTTTTTTTCTTGAGGCAGGGGCAGCAGAACCACCGGCACCCAGGTCTAGAACAGGAGCAGGACTGATAACGCCCAGAGCACACCAGTTTACCAACAATCCAGGTTAGAGTTTGCTTGATGATAATAGAAATGACATTGAAGAGTGAATAGATACAACACACCCCCATTAAGATGAAAATGCAGTTCCCGAGTCGGTAGGCCTCCTGAGACTCATACTGCTGTCTCTGACTGCTCACCAGGTCCCCGAAGCCGATGGTGCTGAAGGCCACAAAACAGAAGTAGAGGGAGTCTACGTAACTCCAGTTCTCCATGGGGCTGTACAGAGTGGAGGCGCTGCATGCAATCACAACCGATGCCACACCCAGGATCAGCATTACATAATAGACGGATGGTTTCCAGCCTTCCAGGCTGTCCTCCTCGCCGGAGGACTCTTCCCTGCTCGACACCACCCCAACTCCAGCGCACCTGAGCCGACGCTCGTGACACCAGCGCATGATGTAAGCTAACATTGTGATGATCCTCTCCAGGAAGAGGTTAAAGAAAAGAATGGTGGCAGCACAGCCGATGAGACCATAGAAGATTAAGAATATTTTTCCAGCTATGGTCGCCGGTGTGGTCATTCCAAAGCCTAGAGAAGAGACACAAAACAAAAAGTTAAAAGTTCAAGGTCAAGTTTGACAAACAGTACAAGTTGGTACCTCATAAGAATGATCTAAGTACTTTTGAATTGGCATCTTAGAAAACAAAAGCTTCAAGGCTTACCAATAGTGGAGACCACTGTGCCCACGAAGTAAAAAGCTCCCGCAAAGTCCCAGCGGGGCCTCAGCGCGTCCACTCGGATCCCAGCTCCGTTCGCCTCCTCGTATTGTCGCAGCAGCGTGTGCAAGGCCCCCAGGTTGACCCTGTATCTCTGGGTAAAGTTGTCCAGCTGCTGTTTCCAGAGGCGGCGGGCACGCAGCTCAAAGGGGTGTTCCAGGGCTGAGAAGATGGCCGCTCCACACAACAAGTAGAGCAGGATGAGCCCAGCCAGCAGGCAGAAACGGGCATTGTCTTCATTCATGGGTGCCCTGGGGCAGCAGCAGCCCCCCGCAGCCCTCCTCTGGGCCATGAGCACAGCAGCAGCACAGATACACCACTGCGACAACATGCACCACCTGCACCAGTGCTGCCAAGTCACACACTCGCAGTATGTGTGACGCGCATCACCCGCCACACAACATACATGCACTGGCTATATAGAGCACGTTGGGTCTACACATACAGAAATGCATTTAGCTCTGAAATTGCTGCTAAAAGTCTGCACATCTCTTGGAGGAAGTTACTCTGCTGCTTTAATGAAGTAGGAGGAAAAATATGCATCGGAAGAGAATAGTCTGTAAGAAAGAAGAAATAAAATATGTAATATATAATGGTAGTAAGTACAATATACATATTTTATAATAATTCTATTTTGCACAACTCTATATGCTTTCACCCCCGTTATCAATACAAGTATATTGATTTTAGTTAGTAGCAGTTTAGAATATGTCATTTACTCACAGAAGAATTAAATTTAAAGTAAAAACAAACAAACAAAAACACACACATCGTACCTGGTTTTGTTGACAGCAGCGTCGGAGTCGCCCTGCTCTGCTCGTTCCATGGATCTGATCAACAATGACCAGCGAGAGGAAGCCTCTCGAGTTTTTTGTGCAAACTGAGAGGGTGTCTGATGTTTCATCTGTCACACACTGACATCATCACATCCCTGCCCACCCCCTCTGCCTTTGAGCACACACTGATTGGTGCAGTCAGCCTCTTCATTTTGAAAACACTATTCCCCTTTTTCAAGCCTTCATCACGCCTTAATTTGACTTCACCGTGCTGCAAGGGACACACAGTTTGCTTCATATTACTGGTCTATTAATCACTCAGCCAAGTCGTCTCAAATCCTGCTCAGAACCTCGGTTCTCCTGCTACTGAAACTACTGTTTTGCAGTGGCCCTAAACATGAAACAAGTACCATGTGACCAGAAGCTCGCCAGTTCAGCAGGATACATGGAAGTGAAATAAAAGAGCAGAGCTTGCCGCTCCATCTTAACCACAGCTCAAGCTGTACCCTTGTGCAAGGCACTCAACTCAAAAGTGCTCCAGTGGGATTTGCTCTGTAGCCAGCAGGTCAGATTGTGGTGGTATTGTGCAGCCTCCTCTCAGAGGGCTTTTTGTTGTTTTGCCGCAGACTGTGTGGGAGGATTTGTAGAGCATGACTCGCTTTCTCTGTCTGCTCATCCCTTTAATCTCATCTGGGGCTGCAGGTAAGGGTTAGGGTTCCCTCTGCCTGCCGTCTGATGGCTGAATGACAGAAGCAGACAGGTGCGGTAGACAGAGAGCACATCTGCCTTCATCTCACCAGTCAGCTCGGCATCAGGTGTTGAACTTTAGAGTGAGATTACTATTTGGATCTGCTCAGGTCTACAGTACTGCGTATCTGTCCCTTACATATGATATTTTAATGGCTAAATATATGTGAGTAAGTACATCAGTAAGTGCTGATAGCTCCATGAATCCATCAAAGCATCAGTCTCTCAACAGCATTACTGGACTATGAATTTAAAAATAACCAAAAAACAAATAATACAATACAAAATCCCATAGTAAAGAGATTTTTAAATGGTGAGCGTAACTTGGTTTATGTAACACACACACACACATTCTATAATATTAATGCTTTCAATGAACCAAAACAGTCAACACATCAAATACCGTCAACCTTCATGCCCCACAGGGGGATTAAAACAGTATGTTTCCATGAGCCAGAAAGAGCATGACGCACTACAGAGACAAGGTGTCAGCCGCAGGAAGGAGGAAAAAGGAGCGTTTATTCAAATTTGTAAAACTCCATATGGCAATAAACTGATGAGTAAATTAGGCAGAGTAGTACACACTTTATTCATTGCTCAAAGTTAAACATAAAAATAAAATGAGTAGAAATATTGTGTTAATATTACTCAACATTGTGCTGAAAAACAATCCATCAAATAACACTAAACTTCTATTGCTGCCTTTAAGCCATCAATTTGACTTGAAGATGAAAAGGGTAAGTGTCTGTGGCTGTAAAGGCACAACAGTGCTCTGAGTACCATTTGGATGCTTAACAGCTATACTGTTGACCATTTCCACCATCGTAGATTAGCATGCTAACATCGGCTCAGTGGCAGTAAACACAAAGGGCAGCTGAGGATGATGGGAATCTCATTTAGGATTGCACAAATTCAGATTTTGACTTGTTGATCACGCTACTTTGCGGCAATCCAATAGTTGCCGACACATTTCTCTCACGCGTCTCATTGTGGTGCTGGAGGGAAAGTTTTTTAAAAAAGTAATGCAGATTCATCTTCAGGGGTCCATGAACAAAAGTTTGGGGCGATCCGTCCGTTAGTTTTGGAGATATTATCTGTCTGCACTGAAGTGGTGAACAAACGGTCATAAAGGAAATTAAAAAAGGAAAAAGGCCAAGCCTGAAAATAATATTAGGTTTAATGCAAAAATTAAACCCCACAAGAAACACCTTTCCTGCTATTGTTCTCATCTATTAACAATATGTGTAGTTGGACTCCACATAACTTGACATTGATATGCACTCAAGTGCAAATGGTAAAACTGTTTCACAATCTAATGTATAAAAAAAACTAATGATCATAATAATGAGGCAATCTAATTAATAAAAGGTGTGTAGGATCTGGCGCTGAGGTTGCAGATTACAACCATCTGAAACGGAGAAGAAGAACTGGGGTGAACTAGACTGTTTGGTTTGTCCGCTCTGGGCTACTGTAGAAACACAGCGGCCTGCTTCGTGTAGAGTACCGGTATGAAGATATAAACAGCTTATTATAAGGTAACAAAAACACAATGATTCTTATTTTTAAGTGATAGTATTATATTCCATTTCTGCCAATAGATACACCAAAATGCGACATACTGTACCTTTAAAGAAATGCAGGAATTAAGTCTACTATCGTTTTAGCACCATTTTAATGACACGGTGTGACATTTAAACTGCAGATCTTCCCAAACCTGATGGGCCAGCCATATCTCTGGCTTATAATTGCTTGTGCCATGTTTTCCCTAAAATAATGAGCAGTGCCATATCAAGACAGCTGGGACGGCGTCTCCTGCTGAGGCTGGAAATTGGCAGCACGGGTGAGTGTAGGTCTATTCAGTGGTCAACCTTTACAAGGCTCACGTTGAGATATGCATAAATCACCAATGATCTTTTGACCAATGTTGTAATTGTAATTTGCTGAAAGAAAATCTGTTCTAGAAAGTATTTACTTTTGTAATCAATCACATCTTCCTTTCGCCCACCCTCATTCTGTACAGAGTTAAATACTCACAATTCTGACAACACAACCATTTCAGAAGCAAGTGCATCTGCAGTCACTCACTTACGAGTGGTCAAGGGTTAGGAAGGGTTAAGAGTGAACTTCCACACGATTAGAGAGGAGTTCATGTCAGGGGCAGCATGTTGGTCAGTATATCAATGAGGTTGTCCAGACCCCACAGGTAGCCATCTTCTCGATTGCCATCTACCCAGGGAGTGCGGTGGTCCAGGGTGAGGTGTGCCGGTAACGCCTCCGTCTTTCCAAAGTCAATCATCCAGACTCCTGTTCTGCCTGTCCAGTCATGTAGAAACAGTAAGGAACTGCCCACAACCTGCAGGGATACAGCTGTTAGGAAAAGGTTCCACCACTGGACCAATCAGCGATCAGCATAAGCCCGCCCACACCCGCCAACTAAAACTGGGCACCACAGAATTCCACAGTAGCTCTTTTGGAACAAGCTGAATGGTTATTTCCCTGACATTTACAAAACCTTTTTAAAGAAAACTGTCCCACGTCTGACCTCATGTGTTCTGAAGAAGTCTGATGCCTCCAAGATCTGCCGCAGTTTTTTCAACCGTCTCAGATATCCCCACTGAAAAGGGAAAGAGACAATAGTTACAAGAAAAGAGAGGAAATGCATCAATGAGTGACTGAAAGTCAGTGAAGGTCACACTCACCACAATGTGTTTATTGGCATCAACAAAGTTGTCCAGTGCTTCCACCACTTGCTCTCTGCTTTTGGTCCTTTTGAAGTTCGTGTGACATTCTTCATTTGACTTCTGCAAAAGGAAACTTACAAGTTTCAGCAAAATAATGCAAAATGTGAAGCTACTAAACTAGGAAATGACATTTCTTGCTGCAAAAAAACAAATGGCATCTTTCAAAGATCGTCAACCCAGCAGCATTCGTTCGCTATATATATATATATATATTAAGTGAAATCAATGACCTAATACAACCATGTTTGATGAACTTTGGAGCTTACCTTGAATCCTTCGATGCGGAAACCCAGAGATGTTGTGGAGCTCAGCGTCTCCCTCCACTGCATGTACCTGGTTTTCAGCACCGCCTGCTGGGCTCGTTCCTGGACCGTTGGTGCCTCCGGATCCACAGCCACCATCTTCTCATACATGTCTTTACGGGGCTGGGGCCGCTCCCTGGCCACCAGCAGCTCCCCCTCAAGGTATGTGCTATGAAGGGCAGAGCCTCACTGTTATTCTTACTGAAAATGATTCATTGCATTAATTAAAAGACCATTATAACTGTGAAACTAGAATCGGGGCCTCGCGGTTCTACGCCTCCGCCAACCAGTCGAGTTTCAGTTTACATCCATGTCTGTCCAAAATGTCACTTCATCATTTTATCCTATTAGAAATTTGTTTCAAGTGGTCGTAACTAGCATATCAATGCTTGAGCTGTGCCCATTAACATAATGCTTTTAGGTGAAAATTCTAATCAATTCATTCTCGAGTCAAGGTGGAAGTCTGTGCCAAATTTGAAGAAATTCTCTCTCACCAATATCACGTTCACAAGACTGTGACGGACAGACAGCACGAACACATAGCGCCTCCGGACACAGCTCATCGACTGGGCGACTGTAGGTCAGTGGTTAGCAGGTCTGTCTTTCAACCAGGGGGTTGGTGGTTCAATCCCTGCCCTAGTCAATGTGTCCTTGAGCAAGACACTTAACCCTGAATTGTTCCCTGTAGCTATTCTACAGTGTGTTAATGTAACATGATTGTAAGTCGCTTTGGGTAAAAGCGTCAGCTAAATGACATGTAATGTAATGTAATGTAATCGAGAGGGAGGAATAACAGGGAACAGGTGCTCATTTATAAATAACTCTTCTTATGATTTATGGGTGTTTTATAATTGTGTTATTTTGGACTCTAATATATTGATTTTCAAGATATATATAAAAAACTATGAGGCCTTTTTAAGAATCACTGCAGCACTATAAGACTTACCGGCTCCCCATCTTGCAGTCCATGATGGCAGGTCTGTTGAAATGGGTCAACAAGTTATCCATCATGTTGTAATTCTGCTCGTCCCGCTGGACCACACCGTGGTAGGCGGGAACAAAGGGCTTCAAAACATCCTCCATCAGCCCAAGGTAGCACTGTTGCTCCCCCTCACAGAATCTCTTCAGCAGGGTGCCATAATCCCCAACGTGAAAGCTCCCTGGAAAAGGAACAGAAGATGAACCATATTCATTTGGTCCCTTACATTGTGGCGGTTTTTCATACTAAAATTAGACCCCGTTTGGGAGCAAATTGAAAGACAAGTTAGACCGGATAAACAAACCTGCATGTCCGACCACTTGCAGCCACTGCTGAGGTTTCTTGGGAGTCATTGGTAGGAGAGATGAAGTCCCACAACTTTTGTGTTTCTTCCATGCGGAGCTCTGCGTGAAGACCAGAACACCTCAGTCAGTCATTCTTTAGCGCGCACACACACACACACACACACACACACACACACACACACACACACACACACACACACACACACACACACACACACACACACACACACACACACACACACACACACACACACACACACACACACACACACACACACACACACACACACACACACACACACACACACACACACACCAGGTCACATTCCTCTGCTGCCTGCATCTTTACTGACAAGCAGCAGACTTCAGACTCATTCACTCGACTTTTTGCAATATGGGTGATCAACGTCTCCATGGAAACAGCCCTTACCCAAGACCATGAGTGAAGAGAGCACAGGGTCGGCTCTGGTGCAAGAGGTTCATCAAACATTTACAGCAAGCACTTGTTTTCTGCCATTAAACACATAACTCGACAATGGAAGGCTGAACATGTCAACATGGAAGTTGGTTCCAAGTTTTGCCATTATGTTGACATTATGTCAACTGATTTGGTGATTGGAGGAACATCTGTCCACTATTATAAATCATATCTGATGTCTACTGTTTTCATTTTTTAATCCAACTGCCTTACTCTAAAATGTTTTCATTTGCAATGGTGGAAAGTAAGTACACTACAACTTTAAAAAGGTCCATTTTCACTTTTAATACTTCTACTCCACCACATTCTGGAGAGAAATATTGTTTTACTTTATATATTTGACAACTTGAGCTACTACAGTTACTTTGTAGATTACGTATACATAACAGGGGATCACTTCATAAAGAAGATTCAGGACTATTAAAACCCGGACTAACAGTCTGAGGAACAGCTCTTCCCCCCACCCCCGACCCCACACACACACACACCACCCCACCCAGCTCACACCGGACAGTGCTGCGGGGGGACACAAATAGACAATAACACTTTTTTAACTTTTAAGGCATTGGTGCCTGTGTTTTATGTTTTTCTTGTTTTAAATTAGAATGTCCTGTCTTAATGTTTTTACTTGTTACTGCTGTACTGACTGATGGGTCGCCAACTTAATTTCGTTTTATGTTTGACAATGTATGTATGACAATAAACACCCTTACCGTACCTTAAAATATGATGCACTGTTAGAGATGAAACTATCAATCAACATTTAGAAAGCAGTTGAAGTGTAAAAGTAAAACGATGCTCAAATTAATGCAAGAGATGTAATAATCGAATTTTCTGCATGAGTACTTATATTTGTGATATCAAGTATATTTTCCACTTTTCAGCATCGATATTATCCGTGGTGATCCTTCTGTATTTGCATAAGAGTATATAGATCTGACTAGTACTCGGTGCTGTGGCGTAAAGGTCGTGTCTATTCACGGCCTGTGGAGGGCAGCGGCGCATCGGACGGTCGTCGAGCCTCCGAGCCGAAGAAGAAGAGCGGCGTCGTCACCGCGGAGCGCAGAAGAAGAGTTTAACGGTTCCCGGTTGTTGAACCGCTCCCGTCTCCACGGTGCCGGTAGCTCCCAACTAGTTCCGTACCGGCTTTAGCTGAACTGTGCCACAAACCAGGCGGCTGACTAACCAGTCCACGCACCGCGATGCGTCTCCAACGAGTAGCTAACGTCATGTGCTGACAGCGCCCCTCGTTACGGAGCATTACTGCGGACCAAAAGGTAACGTTCAGGTGTTTCTGTTTTGGGCGGTTATTGTTCCGCTCACCGATTACCGACACGGAGCGGCTCGGTCCGC
Organism: Cyclopterus lumpus; assembly: GCF_009769545.1. Lineage (NCBI taxonomy): Eukaryota > Metazoa > Chordata > Actinopteri > Perciformes > Cyclopteridae > Cyclopterus > Cyclopterus lumpus. The sequence goes on from NC_046979.1 coordinate 15,557,086, forward strand.
GAGCTGCGACTCCAAGTCAACCACCGACATCGGCCACCGCTACCGCTCCCGCTAGCTACCCGCAGCTAGCGAGAGCGAAGACGTGACCTCTTGCTAGCCGACCGATCAGCCAGCGTCAGTTCAACGGTGTTTCAGAAGAGCCCAATAACAACGTTTATTAAGAGCCGACCCTGGACCAGCGCAGGAGGCGGTGCCGGCGCCCCTCCGCGTTCCCTGTGCACGAGACGTGAGGGTGAAAGATGAGGTTTACCGATTTCGTGCGAAGTCGCTTTCTCTCCGGGAGAAAAAAGTCAAGCGCGAAATCGGACTGCGTTGCGACGCGACGGAAGAGACGCCAATCATCTTACCTCGTAAAACATAACTCGTGGTGTTAGCTGAGTCCTCCGCGTACGATGTGACCGACCATACAGAACTTTCTTTTCCCCCAATAAAAAAAGAATGATGACACCTTTTTTGAAATGGACTCTGTTGGCTCGCTAGCGCCCCACGCGGCGTGTATCGATTAGGACAGACTGTGAGAGGTGAGCCAGGTGGAATGGGATGGAGCCACAAGGATGATGACGTGGATATGTTTCACATAACTGCGCCTTTGAGAAATAATGCAGCTAAATTCAAGATGACATGCAGCCATCCTTTTCTGTATTGGCTCTAGTCAACATCTGTAATGGTTTACTCTGTTATTGTAGTACGAAACAAACAAAAAACGTGTCAAAGTGAATGTAAATCAATCTAATTGAAGTACAAATATAAGACTATAAAACACGATTCTGTTAGTAGACAAGCACATGATAGGCATCTGATTTGATGATAATGTGGCTTCTGTTTTTTTGTTTCTCAGGCCATGAACCCACAAGTAGACATATACAAATCTGAAAAAAACTGCATGTATTAAGACATATTTTACAGGAAATAGTTGTCTTCACTCCTAGTTCATGAGAATAATTCACATCTGCTTCACAGACCCGGAGTGATGGAGGAGGGCTCTGAGGTGATGGAGGATATTGTATTTCGAGGAGTGGAGTTTTCTGTGAAGATGGAGGTGGACAAGGGCTTGTTGATAGTCGAAATCTCTGATTCGATGACAGCGGATCAATGGAGAGGGGACTTTGATCCAGCATGTAAGTAGCATACATTTATTACAGATTAAATGCCAAAACGGGTATAAGTAATCTCAAAATATTCAATTGTTTTTTTTGTTTTTTTAAGACATTGAGGACCTCACTCGCAAAACTGGCAACTTCAAGCAGTTCCCCATTTTCTGCAGCATGTTAGAATCGGCTGTCAGAAAGGTATGTTTGAAAGTGCACCCGTATAGAATGAGAAACAAAATGCTGAGGTGGCACGAATGCAACGTGAATGGAAAGATATGAACAGACACACATTTGCTTGAGGCTGTGTGAGCTGAGGCGAGACTCATTCATTCGAGTTTAATGTTTCCAGCTGAGCGGAAAAATGTACAGTTATCTCCCGAGCTGTCTTATTCCCTCTCTGCTTTTCATGAATGTTTAGAAACCGCGGCCAAAATGAGAACTAGAAACGTGTGCGTGTGCGTGTGTGTGTGTGTGTGTGTGTGTGTGTGTGTGTGTGTGTGTGTGTGTGTGTATAAACATCAGTGCTGACTGTCAGGTCGTTTGTGGGGGAAACAAAAGTAATACACAGACCACAAAAACACAATAGAATGTGTTTCCAACAGTATCTAAACAAACCTTAATATCACATTAGTTTCACGATTCCCAGAAGAGGAAAAATATATATTTATTACCGAGTTTTGTTTTTCCTCAAGTTGATGGCAGGTCTGTTTTATTTCTAATGTTGGATAGTTAACTTGAGCTTTTTCTGCAGATGAGTGATTCTGTCACACTTGACCTCTTGACCTACGCTGACCTGGAGCTGCTACGTAACAGAAAAGCAGGAGTGGTCAGTCGTCCTCATGGCCATCAGCAGTCGTCTGTTCTCACTGCCAAAAGATACCTAATCCTCATATATACTGTGGAGTTTGACAGGTTTGTGTCTCTGTTGCAACTTACATAGTAACATATTAACAATTATTTAGTTTGGCGGTGCCCTGTTTAGTTTCTCAGTATTTTGGTTATGTCTGCGGTAATCACCCAGAATCTGCTGACTCTTGTGGACTTTATAGGATACACTACCCCTTACCCCTGCCTTATGTGGGTAAGCCTGACCCGGCTGCCCTGCAGAAGGAAGTCAGAGCTCTTAAGGCCGAGCTCAGCACCGTCTCCTCTCATGGAATGAACAAATCTGCAGAACTAGAAATACAACGGCTACGAGCTGAGTAGGTCGCCTTTCATTTCATCTTTCTGACCATTATGAAGGGGCATGGGACTTTGTTATTTTTTTTAATGTCTCCTACTGTTTTCAGGATGGCTCTGGTGAAAGAACAAAAGGACGCCATGGCTAAGGTTCTGGAGCGACTGCAGAGCGGTGGAGGAGGCGCCGCACCGGGCCGAGAGGACTGGCGGGCCAGAGATGTAGTGAGGACACTGGAGGAGCAGCTCGTCAAGGAGAGGGCCAAAAGTCAACGTTCAGCGAGCAAGAGATGCCAGGAGCAGCGACTCCTCTTGGAGCAGGTGGGCCTCTTATGATCCTCAAAGTCGTCCGCTAGAAAAAAGATTTTCTAGCATTTCCTTTGTTGCTCAGCTGGTTGTAACTTTTCTTTAATTTCCTGCCCAGTTCGATGACCTGAGAGCATCGGAGTGCGCTCTCCGCGTTCGGGTCAAGAGTCTCACCAGTGAACTGGCGTTACTACGGAGAGGGTTAGACATTCTAAGCATGTACTATATCTTGACTTTCTCTCTCTTTATTTCATTCACTTCCAATGTGGAGTAAAAATGTGACATCTAGATCTTGTTTACCTACTTGGCGCACGCCCTCCTTGTGTGTCTGCAGCAGAGTGACTCCCGTGTCTGGTCACATCTGTTCTCGGCTTGATGGGGAAATCTATCGCTCGGTCTCCCGCGAGAGGAGGTCGGGGTACGGGACCATCAGGGCTCGCTCAGGATCCAGAGAACGGATGGATGACAGAGGTCAAAGGTCAGAGGAAAGAGGCAGAAGATCGGACTCCTCAGGACCACGCGCTCGCATAGCTCGGCCGTCATCTTCTCCCACTGGTACTGGCACTGTGATGTAGCCCAGTACCTTTTTATTAGGAGGCGATGATGCGTTTAAATCTAACTACGCTAACCTACTATCTCACAGGGTCCCGGGTGCAACGCTTTGACCCCACTGCTTACATCCAGGACAGGCAGCGCAGACTAAAAGAGGGAGAGGTCAAAAAGTTGGTCTCCATTATTTTTTCCTTTTGCCATCTTTGCCGGTCTCTAATGTTGTCGCTGCTTGGAACAACAGTTTGAATCCTGTTTTCTGTGTCAGACAGAGGAAGGTACGGAGGGACCTGCTGACGTCACCCATAGTTCCTGAGAGGGGGCGTTCACGTTCCAGAGAGGCCTATCCTCAGATGGTCCGGTCTAGCAGCAGAGGCAGGAGTTTATCAGTGGAGCGGCGAGGGAGCAGGAACTCCTCTGAAAACTCGTTAGCGGATATGGATGAAATGCACAAAAATCTGTTCAGGTGGTCTGATTACGTCCGAATAGGTTTTGTGGAGTCTCTGTTGCTTTAGCTGGTTATTTTAACGTCTGTTTTTCTGTGATTTATAGAGCAAGAAAACAGACTTACAATGGACCCAATGTGGTGAGTCTCCTGGTCCTTCCTTTAACTCTGGTACAGAGCAACGGTGCTCCATGGCACAGGCTACGTATACAAAGCTTTGTTTACACAAACAATCATTCGTAAAATCCAGAGAAATCGGAGTAGAACCGACATTGAACAGTCAGTTTTCTTTGCGATGGCAAACGGCCGTCCTGCTCTGTTGATTTGATTTAGAAACCACTATCATTCTATTTCTATCTTAACATCCATTCACGGACCGTTGTGGACTTCTCATGGGATTTGCTGTCTTTTTAATGTGCAACCTATCTGTTTCTAGTCTAGAGGAGGCCTTTCGAGGAAACCATTATGCAGTACTCCGACACTCAGAGGGAAAGACAAAGGTAACTAATCCAAGTCGTGTAAAAATTTCTGCAGCAATAAGATGATTAGAGTTGAAAACAAGCTAGCCGCCACGCAACATGTTATCATCATTTTATGTCTCCAACCCCAGAGAGCTCCATGGATACCGGTGCCGAGCTGTCTGAGATCGATGCCAGGCTATTGGCACTTCAGGAGTACATGAGGGACCTGGATACAGGACACTAACAACCACCGCCTAGCCCGCTGCTCAAGTCCCTCCATGTTACCCGACAACTGCACAGCTAGAAGCTCGGGCCATCGTTTATTGTTCATGGTGGCCAGACTGGAGGAACACATTGAGCTTCAAACACAAGCGATGGGCTACCACTGTATACGTGTTCATGTTAGAGACTAAGACTCCTAGCGGGTCAAACTTCAGGAAACTAAAGCCATCCCTGTGAAAGATTCCTTTTCTGGACTGTAAATGTATATATATTTTTTTTAAAGTGTTTTTCTTCATATTTTTTTTTTGTACACCTCGCCAAACCATCTTAACCAGTTCACATGGACGGAAGATTTGGCAGTACCTCAGTCAGTAAATATTTGTTCACCCTTTACTCGCCTGTTGATGTTTTCACACTTAATATTTGTTGAGGTTTTTTTCCCCTGTGAGTGCCTGTGCATCATATCTTCCTTCCTAAATACATTTAAGTCAAGCAACTATTTAAACTGAAATGTCAACGGGTGTGAAAGTGATCAACATGTTAATGAGACTGTAAAACCTGAGTTGGACCTCTTCTGTCCAGTGCACGTTAGAATACACTCCTGAACCCTGAAAGAAGACCTGATCATCATTTGGTGGTTAAATGTCATTCATTTTAATGTACATTAAAAAAAATGTACATTTTTCCAGAGTTTGAACCAAAGTAGACCCAATTTCCCTTTTGAGCTCATATCCCAAACTAAAGCACAAAATATATTAATCTTGGATAACATTTGTGTACGGGAATACTTATCAAAGAAAGTGGACGGACTTAAGGATATTTGTGTAGACAAATCCATACCACTTTCTTCATTGTGCATGCAGGCAACTTTGTTGATAGGGAAACTGCCACATTTTCTATGAACTGCTGTATGTGTGCACAAAGACTTATTCACATTTTTCTCCAGTCTAATGTCTTTTAAACCACCTGAAAATATAATTTATAACATTATCTTGTTTTGTTTTTTTATCCTTAGCTCAATTGTCAGGTGAAGTGGAGCTTTAGGGGAACCAGCTGGCTCGCTTGCATTAATTAAAAATTAAACTTACAGGCACGGGGGCTGAACAGCTGCTCTGTTTTTATGATTAATCACGGGGGGAGATCACAACATTTAAGCTACTAAATATTAATTGGATTTTAGAGGAAGAAATTCTTAAAATAAAATGTTTTCCTCCTTATGAACAGATATAATCACTATTAACACTTGGAGCTATTCTACCATATAAAAAATATGTCATGGCCTGTTGCTGGTTGACAAACATGGACACCATTTTTAAATAACCAATTGTCTGTTATTTTATTACAATTATAAGAACACAACAAAGCAGCAAAATCTATAGAAAGACATGTACAACATAATCATGTGTAAGTTAGTGCATTACACTTAAAAGGATTAGCAAAATAATAATGTGTTGCTGTTCATTGATTCCCTCTTGAGCCAGAGTGGAAAGGCGTACGTTCCCGTCTCCCGTGGGTTCTTGTTCACGTCTGTCCAGGCTGCAGACTACTGTTCCTCCGACTGTTCAGTATGGCCTGGATGCCGAGCGTGAGCTGTGGAGGGATTCGATTGAAACATGAGAATGGCCATTTGTTCACACACACCCACCCACACCCACACACACACACGCCTTACTGCTTGTTGCTGTGCAAGGATGTCGCGATAGAAGGCCCGTTTACGTTCCTGCTCCTTCTCATCCAACATTTTCCAAGTCCCAGCTTTGTCTCTAACCGCGTCCTCGGGCAGCTGAGGATGCTGTTGCCGCTGCAACATTAATATACATGGTTAGAAAGGATAAGATAGACATCATTTATTTTCAGAAACAACTCTACACTCAGCTTCGCATCAACTTAAAACAATGCGTACCCAAAGCCCTATATATACACGTAAGCATTATAAAATAAGGAAAGAAATCCTAAAACCGTAATGCTTAAAAATACACACTGAACAGATCTCGACTAACATAAGGTTTATATTGTGAGCCATTTAAATCATCAAAGCAATGTTCTCATGTGTTCATACAATTTACTGATACATTATTTAATTCAGTCAACAGAAGGCCCCAGATCTGTAAGAGCACTCAAATTTAATAACCAACCAACTACTTGAGGCTCTACCAAAAAGTATTTTAAGATCCGACAACCTCAGAGCTCATTTTGTTCATCTTCATAAATCAGTATATCATATCAACATTAAGGTTAACGTTGAATTTAATTATGACACCACATCAAAATGAAATCTCCATCAGATCTGTACTTATATTCCATCCATAGACTTGCATAGCAAAAAATGTTCTTGTTTGTAATTGTAATTATATACATATATAAATATACATACATATAAATATATACACATAAATATACATACATATAAATATACACACAGAAATATATACATACATACATATATACATATAAATATATATATACATATATAATGATACATAAAATAATAAATCTAAGTGCAGCCTACACCAAATCCACCCCCTAAGCAGAGGGATGTGATATGATAATCAACTACTGACAAAACAAATTCTAGGTCCTAATTTCCTTTTGCAAGTTGACTTCATTCCTGCTAAAACTAACCTTATTTTAGACCCCATTTCCCACGTTACCATGCAGCCTTAATGTCACTCACCACTTTGGCGACGTAGACCTCAACGGTGTGAGACATCATCCTCTGCATTGACAGGAAGGCCACCGATACATCTGCTCTGCTCTTGTTCAGCAATTCCTGTAAAGACACTTTTATGTAATCCATGTATAAAACATCAACAGTTCTAAGATCTTATAATTAAATATATGTATACCACTAGCTCTTCATTGGTCTTTGTATCCAAGGTTTTCTGGTTCAAGCTGGTTGGAAGGTTTGAAGACTGAAAGACACATATTTACAAACAAACAGTCAGCACAGCGAGGCGTAACGTTAAACACTTTAAAGTCGAGTAGTGCAGCTTCACTGCTCATTATAATTCATGCTTTGCAGCGAACGGCTCTTTACCTCGGCCTCGTACTCGGCCCAGGCATCTTTCCGCTCCGCCTCACTGAGCTCCTCCTCTTGTTTATGGTCCAACAGAGACTCGTGCTCATGGAAAGCCACTATCTGGTCTTTAGATGTTTGTAATAGTCGTGCCAAGATATTATCCTGAGAAACAGACACAGAAACGTCATTTTATACGGCAAATTCCTTCAATATTTACATGGCATCAAAGAACCTGAAAATAAAGTCACCTTTGGCAGAACAGAGGTGGATCTTTTGCTTTTCTTGGAGTTTGGGTCGTCCAGCATGTCTGGCTCAAATGTGTAAAGTTCAGTCAGTTCAAAAAGGGTGTAGTGCCTCTCGATCTGCTGCTGATCCACCACTCGATTGGCCAAAGACTGCTTGGTCACCTGACGATCATAGATCTTCTCCTCCATGGTGCCCTGGAGAAGAAAATGATAAACAGGACTGAAAGGTTTATGGGTCCAGAAATAAATGCAGCAGCTCCAGAAGATCCATGCGCATTACACCATTTTCTACTGCCGTCAAAAGAACTATCCAGTATTTCTGAAGAATAATAGCAAAGATTGGTGGAAAGACAGAACCAAACAGATTCTATCACTTAATCGTTTTCTGGTTTTAAGGTAAATATATTATAAGCGTTGTCCCCAAAACACATAATGCAACCATGCAATTCTGTTCAATAGCCGTTTTAAATGGCAAAACTTGTTCCTGGGCACCACAAACTGTAAAGAGAAAGATATTAATGAAGACCGGGGAGCTCACCTGCGCCAAGAAGCGGTAAACAAACACGTGTTTCAGTTGACCGAAGCGGTACACTCTGTAAATGCTCTGGATGTCATTTGAGGGATTCCACGAGGCATCAAAGATGATGACCCGGTTGGCTGCAACGAGGTTGATGCCGAGTGAGCCAGCTCTCGTTGAGATGAGAAATAACCGGCCGCTAAAATAAAGAACAATCAAATACTAATCAGAAGACAAACAATGTTGTGACACTTAGAACTGTTCTGTCTTTGATCTCATTTCAGTCTAAACAATGTAGAAAGATTGAAATAAAAGTCAGATGATCCGTACCGAACATTGGAGACATTATTGAACTGATCTGCCCATTTCTTCCTTAACATAGCATTGGTGGAGCCATCCAGACGATAGTAATCCACGTTTTTAATCCAGCTGCCCTCTGTCGGAACAATAAAGCACAAAAATCAGAAGTGAAGCACCGTCGAGGAGGATATTTCCTCTATGAATTAACATTTTCTTTGCCATAAACACAATACCTTTTAATAACGATGGGTCTCTGGCATGGTGAGAAGCCTTGAGGAAATCCTCAATCAGGTCCAACGAGATCAAAGACTGACTAAACACAAGCCTGAAAATGCAGAACATTGATTTGGTTAGATGTGAGGACGAGCCCGTGTCTTTGCTTGAGATTAGAAAAGAAACGTACACTTTATCGTCCAAGTCTTCAGCCATTCTGAGGATCTTAAACAGGAGCACCATCTTCCCCGAGTGCTCCATGATGTTGGCGTCCTCCTCAGAAAGCAGATTCTTGAACCAGCACTCATCCACAGCTGCAGCGCCTGTGGACACCCCGACAGTCACGGCTGCACTGCCGTCATTGTTGTTCCCCTCTTTTCCTGCGTTCTCTCTCAGTGCTCTGCATCAGGCAAAGGAAGTGAATAAAGAGTTTATGTTCAAATAAGGTTGAGAACTGCAGTGAATCTCAGAGTGGCTTCAGAAAGTACGAGTACTTCTTTTAATCTATTTTTATAAACCACTAGATGTGCAGAAGATTTAATGAGAAACAAATGCGGTGATGATAATTTGTGAAAGCACCGTCTGATTATCAATCATAGCGAGTCTTACCTCTCAGCTTCGTTCCTCTGCACAGCTGCCGCTTTCGTTTTGTTCTTTTTAAAATAGCTCTGTTGTGAAAATTAAGTGTTGATTAAAATATGAAAACACTAAACATCGACTCAGAATAAATCAACGAGGGTTCAATTATGCGCAGATAATTATTTGTTTTAACCTTGTTCTCTTTGCTGATGTAGTTGAGCTGAAGGCACCACGGATGAGTCCAGATGCGGCTGAGCGCCTGAAAGTCCTTGAACAGGTTTGCTCCAATCTTCCCCTTAGCTGTGTTCGTCAGGGAGCTCACACCTGGAAACAACAAACGTGTACTTCAGATGGTCGGACATCTGGGAAACCAAAGATTTTGGGTACAACACCGTTACTGACGTTTACTTCCTTTACTGGGATCATATCTCAGCCTTTGATCATTTAGTCAGTTGAGTTGTTAGTAAAATGTCACTCTGCCAGACGTGGGTTCTACAGTACACGATATCTTTTGTTTTTAATGAACTTCAAATAAAATAATTGTGTATACATGACAATTAAAAACAATAATTTACAATGGTTTTCTTTACAGGATTCAGAGCATTAATACAGCAGCAAACAACGATATGCTACGTAGAGATATAATGGAGTAATGTCTACCCGAGTCACTTTCCATCTTTTGTGTTGTTATCAGAGCTTCTCTGTGCTTTTGAGTGCATGTGAAATTAGTACATCTACATTCCTTCGAGTAAATCACGTGAAGACAGATTCTTACCGGTGACGTGGTCAAGGTAGTAGCGGTACAACCTGTACTGATGTGGGGTGACCCTCACCTCCAGCACATACTCGTGTTTGGGAGGCAGAAACTGAGTCAACTCGGAGTAATCTCTTCTCTGGGAACGAGATGGACAAAGTGTTGTGAGAGCTGAAATATGAACGTATGTGTACACACAGAGCGCGCTACGGCCAGTATTGCTTTTACCTGCACACATCCAACCAACATTGCATGAAGCACATGTGCTCGTTTCTTCATGATCCGGACGTCTCTCGATGTGGAGTCGGCACACTGGCCGTTCTGTATGGGGTTGATGAAGCGGTTCCTGAACTCGCCCAGCGAGCCCAGTAGATTCCTCTTGATGAAATTGACCATGCAGTGGTCTGTGGGAGCAAAATAAGATGGACCAGTATTAAGGGTGTGAATCTTTAGATATCACAATTCAATACCAAATAAATTATTGATTCAGTACATATAGTTTGCTCATTTCAGAATCTACTCGAATCTGCTGTGTGTTAATAAAAGAGGTGTGGCAAATTATGGAATGAAAGCAGATCCAGTGTGTGTAAGATTATCGTGTTTGTTTTTGGTTTTTTTAAGTAATATCAACCGATTGTTATAATCTAAACACACTAAGGTAAACCGAAGACAAAATATCACATTTATGAATGCTAAACAAGCCAGAGTAAACACTTTTCAATATTATTTAATATAGTATGTATTATTGATTTTTATTTAATAAGTTATACACAAAATAAAAGTGCTGTTACATGAACAAAATTGTTAGGCCGAGGTTAGCTGCCTTGTTAGAAACCTTTCGAAATGCCAATTAATAAAATTAATTGTACACACAATAACACAGGTCTTTTCTTCAACACAGCACACACTAATACTTGACACAACTTTGACTTGGTGTACGTATGAGCACCATGCATCAGTAGCAATGTTTCCTTTATCAAACATAGAAATTGGGAAGATTCATAATCTTAAAGAAGAGAGAGAGAGATTTATTTTTTTCAACAAACAAAGTGTGATCCCATGGTAATATTTAATAATATGATGCAGTCTTACACTCATTCAGGTTGTTTTGGAGTGGTGTGCCAGTCAGCACCACTCTCCGCTGGGTCCTGATGGCGTTCATAGATTTGGAGATGTTGGATCTTTCATTGCGCAGGATGTGTCCCTCGTCACACACCACAAAGTCTGGACCTGAAGGAACGAGAACACACGAGAGGAAACGGATCGCAACCGTTTCAATCAGCAAAGCAATGGCACACATAACATTTTGATATCATCATGCCATGACAGTTACTGTACCTGGATTCACCAGTAGGCTCTTTAAATCTTTCTTGCACTCCTGATCCTTGACCATCTGGGCTAGCGACATGTTGCGGTACATCTCGTATCCCATAATCATAACACCTCCGTCTCTCCGCCACCTCTGCAGAGCCCTGATTCGTTCTCTAACATTCTTCACTGAGGCCAGTTCTGTGACCTGAAACATATTTGTGCGTCTGAACATTAACCAACAGGAGGGAGGCATGAGGCATAAAGCATCCGAGACACAAAATGAAGTATTGCCCATTAGTGGTTTTGCATACTTTTACTTGATCCTGTTGCATGTTGCTTTGCCATTTCTTGAACTCGCTGTCCCAGTTGAGGATGGTGTTAAGCGGACACACGACCAGGGCCGTTCGGAATTTCAGGTTCTCTGACAGCAGCACCGTGTGGAGGAAAGTTACCACCTATAGAATAACACAGATATGAATATGAAGCAGTCAATTGATCGCGGTCATTAAAGCATAGTGGGTGATAAACATACCGCAAGCACTAAGAAACTAATACATTTCACTTTGTGCACTTTGTGACGAGCAAAATCTAAAATGACTTGAAAATGTTTGGTGTATTAATTTGTTTCGCAAATGAGAACATTGAAAGCGTCTATGTCTTCACCTGCAGAGTCTTTCCCAGGCCCATGCAGTGAGCCAATATGCAGCCTGTTCCAGGAGAAGAGTTGGCCTTCTTCACAGACTCACAGCAACTGTCCCAAATAAACTGGACACCTGTCAGAGAATAAAGACAACGTGGCAAGTTAAGTTTGGTCGGAGCACAAAAATGAGACTCAACTGCAAAAAATATGCAGATAATAGACATTGAATTTGCCATTGAAATCAGGCAGACCAGTTGAGTTTTTGGGATTGATTGTAACCAGCGGTTCGGAGACATTTGTGCATTCAGACTCAACTGTACCAACTAATGCCGTTATTGACGTCAACATGCCTGCGCATAAAAGTAAAGCAACGTCCTCCTCGGTGGGATTGAAAAGAGAGCACAAACTAACCGTCCACCTGGTGAGGCTTCAGCCTCGTCACCAGGTTCCTGTGCACCTGAACAAGAGGCTTTTTGGTCGTCTCATCCTGATCCAGGATCAGCTTGGTGGTGATGGGGCACACCACTTGAGTCAGCTCATCCTCGATAACAATACTCTGGAAAACAAAGTCAGCATCTTGTCTTTTTGGTCCCCTCTAGAAAACCCCAATCAGCCATTTATTAACAGGGATACAGGATCTAACGATCATGTCCTGTTGCAGAAATGTGTTCAATTACAGTAAATATGCATTGGTCATAGACAGCGAGGTTCAATGTCTGTTCGACCTGCTGTGTGTGCAGTACCTCTCTCCTGTCCTCCATCTGTTGCTCCCTGCTTGCCAGACGCTTGCATCTCTCCTGCTCCTCTCGGACGGCTTCCTGGGTCTCAGCACGGAGATTCTCGTCGTCAATGATTTTGCGGATCTTCTTGCGTCCTTTAGGAGTGCCTTTACTGTCGCTGTTCTCCTCATCGTCATCCTCTTTATCACTCTGCTCAAAAGCAGTAAGAGCCACCAAGCGATATGACCATTAGACATCAGAGTTAACTCACAAGTTTCAGTATCAGAGGTGAACAGCTACAGATAATAAAAAAAACAACAACAATAATAAACCATTTGGTTATGACATCACACACTACCTTTTCACTGTTGGAGTCAGACAACCAAATGCAGGGCACTGGTTTCTTCTGCTCGTAACTAGGGGGGGCCTCCTTCCCCTTACTGGATAATCTGGAGCTAAAAGGAGAGAATAAGAAATTAAAATAAGCCAAGTACATATTAAACATACTGAAGTGTGTGTGTCGTCCAAAGGAAGTCTGTCAGTCTAACACCAGCAGACTGCAGAAAGATATTGCTGCATAACAGACATCCCAGAGTCAGTCTTACCCTACTTTACTTGAGCTATGGCGTTCTGACGGCATCTGAAATTAATCTACCTTTTGAGTCCGTTTCCACCGGCCTCATCCTCTGACTGACTCAATTCCTCGCTCATCCCAATATCCTGCGAATCCGACTCGTTTGTGTCCTCCTCACTTTCACTATCAGCTTGACAGATATGGAAATCACACGTTAGAGCAAAGTACATTGAGACAGTTGAGTTTCTAATGTTGGCCGTGTCCTTACAGCTCAGGTGTTTGCTGCTGGCTCTTTTCTTGCTCGCCGGTTTCGCCACAACGCTCTCTGGCTCGTCGCTTGGCGTTCCCTCGTCTAAGGTTAGTTTGAGGCGGAGAAGATGGTGCCTGGAGTTGGGCCCATTAGACGTGGTGTCAGAGGAGTCTGAAGTTAATTCTTCCCCTGCAGCAGAGATATATTGTATCATTTCAAATGTTCAACTAGTCACAGCTTTGGTCATAAAATGCAAATCTAAAATTCTACATTAGTTTAATATGAATAAAAGAAATTAAAAACGGTGCTTATTTAAAAAAAAAAGTGGAAAGCTAGATATGTGCTACTTAAAAAGAAAAGAAACTTACCATTTTCATCCGTTTCATTTCCTTGTTTGACCTTCTCCTCCTCCGGCGTCTCCTCATCCGAAGAGATATCATCGCCCGAGGAGTAGTTGGCTTTGATTTGGGCCAATAGCATTTTCTTAGCGATTCTTTCAAAAGTGGAAAAGAAGGAAAAGGTACCTGAAGTTCATTTCATGATCAGAAACATCGTCTCCAGCTGGTTAGTGTTATACTTTAAGGCTCAATCACAATCAAATGTTATACAGTTGGACTTGAAAATAAATGTTTTTCTTGTGTTGGTTATGTGCCAAATGTCCTTCAGCTGATACATTTATTATAAATCTATTCAGATATCTTCAGTGAGTCCCGTTAGTTCCACCCACATTATGTGTCAATAATAGTCTTGAACTGATGTGTCAATTTAAAGTTAAAAAAAACAATTAAAGTAAACTGGCACAACACTGGAAGACATGCATTTAAAATAATGCCAAATAAAAATGATACAGACACGTTTTTAAGAGCAAGAATTTATTACAAGTATTCTTCACAGGAAAAAAAACAAAGACATGCGATTTTATTCGCCTTTGGGAAAGAGGAGGGACAGTTTTATTTCCTACAATGTTTTTCGCTTGCTCGAGTCTGTAACAGACACTACTCAATTTGATTTCCATGTGAAAATAAAAGATGCATTGATCTCTTGTTCATCCAGTCGTGACTCTGGCGTTAAAGAGCTACAGACAAACAGCTGCGGACTGGAAGGCAACCAGCCAATTATTGTTGAAATAAAGACAGAGAAAAACATGTGGGACACAAACACGGAATTACTAACAAAGTCTATACATAAATATTTACTCAGAATGAAACTAAATACAACCCTTTTACTCCAGTGGAGAATAAAGTTTTTAAAAAATGAGGAAATGATGCACATAATCTGATGCAGCTCATGTTTTCTAAATTTAAAAAGTGTATGGATTCAATACCATATTGTGTTTTGAACACTCATTAGTACATACGGTGCGTTACCCTCTTTAACCCCTTCTACATCTACCTGTGTTCAACACGCATTTCCCAACACGAAGCCGACATGTAATTAATTACACATGATAACGGAGAGTCACACAGCTCGCATGCGTCCGGCTCGAGCTCATCTACTCTCTGATCAATTTCTCAACAAGCAACCGGCATCACGCGCACGGATTTGATCCTGATCTCAAAGTGTGGTTGTCCATGCAGGTCACCGGAGACGGGACAACACAGACGTTAAATCCAATGTCCAGTGAGAGTTAAGAGTAAAAGACGTATTGCCAGATGAAAGCAGCAGTAACCGGCCAAAGCCTCAGATCTCATTTGACATGCTTCAACTGGGAAATAGGACGAAACAGGAAAAACACTCAAGAAAATTACCATACAACCACACATGATTTTGGCATTATCGCCATTAGTAATTGCATGCAGTGTGGATTTCAATGGAATAACACATTACTGTTTATGTTTTAGCCCACTAACTATGAACAATGTAAACTTTACATTTCAGCTGACTATTTTTCTAACGATAAAGTTGTGCTATCACTCCGGCTGAAAACAGACTTGAAGAAAATAGAAAAAAACGGGTGTGAATAGGAGGCTACAATATCCCAGATTTAAGTCATTGTTGCCTAACAGCACGGCATTCACTGCTGTGCTGTCAGAAAATCCAACCTGGAAAAAACATGAGAAACAAACATGGATGTCATTAAAAAGGCACAATGTGAATATGTGCTTTTTGCATAATAGTTGTTTCACAACCCACTCTCAATTCTCAGCTATACAACGTTCCTATTGACATTTAAGAGCACTGACCCGGAAGGTTTATTAACACAAATTGTTTTTATCTGCATTAATGGAGAAAAAAACGCAACAGCTGGTTCACCCATCAAGCAAGGCTTAAGTTTAAGTACGTTCAAAATGTATTATTCATTTAAAAAGCTCCAGTATACTTTAGAAAATAGTCAGCAGTAATGTTTATTATGTGTATAGAAAGTGGGGTAAAACATACAAAAACACTGGTGCGGGTTTTGAGGAACGGCTTCAATCGATACCATTGAACGACAGGAAAGATGAACAGCAGCTGCACCACCACAGCCCAAATATTTAGAATGGGATTAATAATCTGGTGATTGAGGTAATATCAGGAATCAGCACCTAGGTCTTGTGTTTATAACTTTACCCGAGACCCTCAGACAATAAAGCTAGTGATACAATAAAAGGTGCACTGAATGTGTCAGATGGATGCTCTGAAATATGTCAGTGGTAAAAAGCATCCAATGAGTGTCATCACGAGAACTACATTATTTTTGATTAACTATTAAAAATTACCTTTTGAAAAATATTTTCAAATGTCATTTCTCAGAGCTTTGAGCATGGCCAATGTTCCTTGATGGTGCCCATTTATACCAGTTAGAGCTCAGGACAACCAAAGCCCACATGAATAGCCACAAAAAAAGATTTGAGACTTTGACACGAATGGCCACATGGAAATACCAAAAAAGTCATTTCTGAATGCATACGACAACAGATCTTTTTCAGAGTTTTTACGACTGCCTCTTTTTTGCCGTTATGCATGGGGAAGAGCCTCTCTTGGACAGAGTACGTCACATGACCTTCAATTTGGACGCCAAAACCTCCACACAAACCCTGTGCTGTCCCTGCAGTAATAACAACATTTCATCCACCTCATTGTGCTGGGGGAGGGTCAGAAATCTCAAATCCTCAGCAGATAAAACAGAGACGGTGTGCATAGCTAGATGCTACTTGAGGTAAAGCAGTGGAGGAATATTTGTTTGTAAATTGAGATAGCCACGCCTCCAAGACAATCTCTGTGAAAGCAGCACCGTCAGAGACAGAAAACGACACCGTCGCTGAAATCTACAAGTACAAACGTCTTTTGGAAAGAGACTCTTATCACTACTATAGAATATTTCACATATGCAAAAGTATACATTCCCAAGCTCCAACAGCACTCTTACCAGGTGTATCTGCAAGTCAAATATTCTAACACTAAAAGATACAGATACAACTTCAGGTCAGCGCTGCACAAGTATGTAAAGGGAGTAGCAGCAGCAATACGATGCCAATAAATACCACTGATTGACAGGAAGCTGAAGAGCAACTCTACCCCATCGCAGCCCAAATATTAAAACATTTGACTATCCATCATCTGCTCATTTAAATAATTTGTGGAAACGGTACCTGGTTCTCATGTTTATAACTTTTACTTGAGACCCTTTACTGTCAATGAAGCCAGTGATACACCGGATGTGTCAGATGCTCTGAAATAACTTAATAGTACAAAATGAGCACTCAAGGCTTCCAGTGAGTGACAGTCTGCTCTGAACTACATCAGGTGGGATTGTGGGAGTGCCAGCACCCCAGAAGAACTGATATTTGTAGTTTCTGGAACCACGGGAATAAACAAGAAAAAAAAAGAATATCTCTACTCTAGAGCTTGTAGCTTGCATATCTGCAGAAAAGAAGACACTACATACCGGGAGTATTATGTCACAACACATTGTATCATTCATCATGGTAACCATGTGTAAATACCAGAGCCTTGATATTAATGCCCTAAATGAACCACTGCAAAGCACCATTTAACAATCAAAGAAGGAATCTCTATCGAAATGCACTTCAAGTTGTTTCAACTGCAACTGGCCGTTGATGTCCACCATGTTATGTATATTATATAACTTGAATTCAGTGGAAAGAACATGTAACAAATGTTGACGTGTTTGGGTGAGGCTTTGGGTGTTTATTACCAGAAACATTTTCTTTGCTTACACATTTTCCAATTTTGTGTGGCAGTTGGACAGTGAGAGAAAACCTCTAACAAATCCTGAGTGTTACAGAAGTTCATGATACCGTCATTATCATCTTTTTCAAAACAAAGTAATAAATCAGACTGAAATAATGTATCAACACTGGCATCAAATGCAAACCCAATCAGGAAAAGGCAGCCGTAAGTAAAGCTCAAGTCATGTGTGGTAAAATAATTACTCAATATATTCTGTGTACAAAAATAAAAAGGGAAAAGGACGGAAATTTGACTTCTGTGCTTCAAAGAACTCAAAAGCTGAATAACATAAAGCTAAGTTGCATTTACAGATCCAGGTATATTGTATCAGATATCTTAAACAATACATTTGCCATCTTATTATAACTATGGACAAATCTAGTTATCAGACAATAACTAAATTATAAAGCATAACATAAAAAATATAGTTTTCAAGGTGAAGCATAAAAGTTGTATACATGCGTAAAACTTTTGGTTGATTAAAAAAAATACTTTCATTCTTGAAATGTAAATGTGGACAGAGAATCTGACAGGCATGTTTCAAACTCTGTGCTTCACCTGTAAATAACAATTAAGTGAAAAGTGCTGCTCAATGGAGGACAACAGTTCTTTGTGCATTCTATAATAAGTCAAACGTTAAAATACTGTCATTGAACACAGGTTGATCATGTAAAACTGAAATAAGTTTCATTCATTGTTTAAAAGTATGCACAGACCTCTTTAAAGGCAAAGTGGGTCAACTGCAAGGTTTTCCTTTGGTTTCAGCATATTTTATCAGAGAAATATAATATATCTATATATAAGTATGGTATATGATCTAATATAAATAATACATTCTTTCAGTAAAATGCATCGCTAGCATTTACACTGGATTGCACACTAAAACTAAAAACACATAGGCAAGGAGAGTGTGTTGCTTATCGTTCAAAAGCCTGTTCTAGGACAATTCAGTCACAGTGTATCATAACGTGGGCTCAGAAGCGTACCTCTAAGATGTGTATTTGAGTGATGGGCCTCTGCTGCAGCTACGTTTTGGTCTTGATTGATTAGACCGCAACCGAGTCTTAAACACACAAGTGCCGCTTGATTTTGCACAGAGTTTGAGTTTCATTGCCTTCTTTCCACATTTAGGGTTTTTTACTAATTCTACATCCGGGCTTTTTGAACCATACCTATTTTCTGGATCATCATCATCATCATCATCATCTTCTGCTGCCCACGAGGGCCCAGAGTGCTCCTCGTCTCCTACAAAATTAAAAAATAAAAATTAGCCATTAAGCTTTCCACCAGGCAACCTACAGCCATCTACTTATAATGGACTCACCCGATGATTGGTGGAAAGCTGCTGCTCCCAGTAAGGCCACATCTTCAGTGATTGGCTTCATCTTCTGATCACTTCCTTCGCTCCCAGAGTCGTCGTCGCCGTCGTCATCGTCGTCATCATCATCATCGTCATCATCATCGTTTGACGAGGATGACGACTCCATTGCCTTCTGATGAGATTTAGCCTTAGACTTTCCAGGCTGTATCCTACCCTGGTTTCTAGCCACGTCTTCATCCTCTCGTTTGACGAGGTGAGACTTCCCTATTGGCCTCAGCGTATTCAAGTGTTGTATTTTCTGTGAATTTTGATCACGAGAGGAATCTGTCCCACTGCCCCTTCGTGATTTTACGCTTCTGTTACTCGAGTCAGACTCGGGGGAGCGGTCCAACATTTTGCGTTTGCGGCGCATCTTCTCCGGTGAGATTGGGCTGTTCTTAGTGAGCCAAAAGAGACATTTCTTGGCCACCTTAGTTGAGGCTTTTCCACCGTTCTCATCACTCTGAGGTTCATCAGAGCTTTGCGTTATAGCTGCTCGCTCAAGCAGAGCTGCAGGGACTTCATCTGAGTCAGAGTCGTCTCTTGCTCTGTTCTCACTTTGTTCTTCAGTGTTTTTGGCTGGTGCTGAGCTGCAGGTTTCCTCCGGGTCAGAGTCACTGTCACTGTCTGCTGCTGAAGACGTTTTGGCCTTGACGTCACTCGGTCGACGCAAAGGCGTCGTCTTCACGCGAGGAGAGCGTCTATTGCCTTGTTCCTCTTCTGTGTGTAGAGATGCAATAGAGCTGTCATTACTCATCTTGCTGTCAGCTTTAGCGCCGACAACACCCGTCTCTTCAGAGTCCGACACATCCTTTCCCTCTGACTTATCGCTCATGTGGATGTCCTTCTCTGGGGCATCAGAGGATGGCCCCTGCTCCATTGGTACAGGTGTAAGTTTTACTACTAGTTTTTTAGTCATGTTGACCCCACTTGTTGAAGGCTTCAGGACAATCTTTTGTGCCCTCGGTCTCACTCCGTGTGAATCTGAATCCAAGTTTGTCCCAGGGCAGGCATGTGCGGTTCTCCCAGCAATGAAGCCTTTAGAGTCCGAATCATAATCTTCCAAATGTTCAGCTGCCAATTTCTGCAAGTCACTCAAGCACCTTTTATCTGGGTTATCTGTCTCTGCATCTGCTCCAGGTTGTGCATTAAAGTCCTCACTAAAGAACTTTTCCCAACAGCTCATTACATCCAAGTCACTGAATTCTTCCTTCAAGCTATCCTCCAGTGCTGCAAGGGATTTTCGCAAGCCTTTAACTACTGACAGAAAAGAGTTAAGGTACAGAGTGCGAACAGGAGGTGCTTGTTGGTTTGCCGTCACAGAATGAATGAAGTTGACAAATGTCCGGTTTAAGATGTTTGTCGAGTCCACTAAATGTTTGGCCTTTTTGGTAACATCCTTTGAAATCTGCAGTGTGTTATAGTTGAACACCACACTACCATCCATTCCAGTGTGATCCCATTTATCCAAGGGAATGTTTTGTGGCAGGTGTGGCAACATGGCGTAAAGGTCAGATTTCTCCGGCTCTACTCGGTTCTTCCTGCGCTGCTGATACCACAGATGCTCCATGTTCTCAAGCACATTGTCACAGGCCATCACCAGGTCAAAAAGGGTCTCTGGGCTGCACACATAGCAGTACCATTTGCTTTCCAAGATGCCAGACAGCTCCTTCCTTCCCAGATTTCTGAGAATACACTTCTTGCAGAAGGCATTACTACAGAAGTCACAACAGATCAAGTTGCCTCCTTCAGCACACCATCTGCAAAAGCGAAAAAGAAAGATAATAAAAACACTTGATGTAAGTTTAGCCGAAAGGAAGAACATGTTAATACCTCAGTGGAAATATTAAATGGAACAAATCCTACCGGCATTGCTCGTCCATTCCATCTCCATCCTTACTGATGTCATCACTTGAATAATACTTGTAGCAAGACTGAGGGAAATAAAACGTTAAATTGAAGAGTTACAGAGAGCTTGGACAAAAGTATATATATAGATTTTGTTTCAATAACAAAACAAATGTACTTTAAATTGAATAAGAAATATAGCCCGATGGCCCTTTTCAATCAATACCTTCAAATACAGACATGTTTTCGCATCATTTAATCGTATAAAATATTATTTTTTCTTTATACGTCTCACAATAGTGTCTGAGCACATCAAACAGTTGAGTTGTTGACAGTCAGACAGCTCAGTATACATATGTATTAACCATTTAAATATATGAAATGACAATGACCGAGTGGGGCACTGACTTTAGTTTGCATATCAATATTTAGATTAAATATAATTGCTTAAACTGCACGTCCAAATTCTACAGCGCTGAGGTATCATGATTTTATTTTTTATGTAGAAATGCAAAATTCTTCTTCCCTCGTTTTTATTTACCTTTATCTATCTTAAACACATTGGATTACTGTGGAAAATAAGGCTAAAGTGTGGGGGGCCTCTGGTCGTGAACACGATTGTGGCCTATTCCGAGACAGTGGTTTCAGTTCCAGGCTCATTGAACAATACCAACCACCACCAACCATTTACTGTCTTGGTGCAGACTATGTTGCCTCCTTCATGTAATGTAATTAACTTTATAAGTAATGATATGTGCATTTCATTTAGATAATACGGTATTATGTTAAATACAACCTTCAAGGACAGGCTAGAGCAAAATTTGAAGAAGAAGAATTGCAAAAGGGCTGATAAGGAACCAATCTCATCATCGATGGCGTCATTATTCTATAGCCATAACACTGTGCAATCAACATTTACTTCATAATAAGCTACAAACTTGTCTACTGACCCTTTACGGAACATTAAGGATGTATTTACGACTTAAATAAGCAGACTCACCTTGCAAATAAGTACTTTCAGAACTGGATGCCGAAAGAAGGAATCTTTCTGGAAATGGTTGACTTGTCGGCCACATGCAGTGCAACTGACAATTCCCATGTGTTCCACTCCTATGAAAAAGGACACCACTGTCATTAGTGAAAAATAAAAATGTCAAAGTCTGAGTATCCAGTGATCTCGCTCTCACATCGAAATAATGACTATTGTAAAAATAAGTAAAGACAAAGAACGATTCTGTCTTGGTAACTACTTCAGTATAGCCATGACCTTGCAAACCACAGAATGTGAAAACAGAAAACGCATCCCTTCAAGGAAGTGCCCGCCCCGGCAGCCACCACAAAACAGTCTCCTTATCGACACCTGTCTCTAAAGAAAACAAAGAGCGTTTCCCATTCCCTGTCATGAATTCTTTATCACAGTGTATAAAAAGATAGAAACTCAGAGACAGTCCTCTGAACAGCAACTTGGCGCATAACCTGCATGTGATTTCAACTCTGCTCCTTCTTGCAAGAATAAATTACCTGATTATTGGTTTCACACTCGGTGTCGAGTAGAATTTTTCTAACTATGACCACGCCATATTTCGACACAGAGTTAAGGGAATTTTTATCTTGCTTCTGGAGTGGTTTTTCAGTCTGAGTGTCTTTTGTCCACAAGCAATCAATGCATGAGTAACCTCAACAAGTGCCTTCTTTCTGTTTCAGTAATCATGAAGTGATGTGCAATGTTGTGACAACATCAACTAGAAGTGACTGACCTCCACGTCTTCTGGAGAAATCTTTCCGCAGTACGCCTGATTTGCGGCTACGAAACTCAGGACCCCTGAAGTCATCTCTTCCATTGTCAACAGGTTCAGGCCTCACCAGTACAGTGCCTGTGTAAACAAAACATATCATTAATGAATCAACGATATTCCATCATTATCAAACATGCAATTATTATTATTATTATTTGCACTGCAGAAAAATTCTGAGGCAGCACAAATAAGGAAACTATAATGGGGAAAGTTAAGACCTACCTTTTGGTAATCTAGTGATGTCAAGGCGACCATTTGTATTAACTGGTAAATCCACATCCTCACTTGCATTTGAGTCCCCAGATTCATCCAGTCCAGAGTGTTTTATGACAACAGATGGTTTTCTGATACATCAGTGAAACAGAAAAAAATGTAAGTCCAAGCACTAAGCAACAAATGGTCGTGGCTCCTAATTGCAATACATTGCATTTACTTTAGCTCAACATACAGTATATTCAGCAAGGAGCTGCATTAACTATTTGAGCATTAATTACACATCTATGCTTTGCAGGTTAAATATGAAATACTGACTCACCTCCTTGAGTATTTGGTATCAACTCCTGCCTACAAAGCAAAGCATTTTATTAGTTTAGTTTCACAGTTAGAAATCAATGTCAATGGTGGTATTTAAAATATTTAAGTTACAAGCTCACTCAGCATCTAGTACTTGGTTTATGGAAACAATTTCATTCTAGGAGACTATGACTGTCGTAAATAAAGCGGTACGATACAACAAACTCAATTTCTTAGAATAGTGAATTAATTGGAAGTACGTAGAAGGGAGAAACCATAGGACATTGATAAAGTATAATTAACAGTGGCAGAGAGATTGTGAAGCAAACAGTTGCATTTCTAAGCAATGGGCTGTAACTTCAAAAGAGAACGCTGCATTACATTCCTGTCGTCTAAAACTAAAAGATATGACTAAAATGTGAACATAATCAGAAGATAGAAGCTCATAAACAGTGTCTTCACAACATCACTGCCATCTAGGCGTAGGACGGTCTTTGTAAAGCTAGTTTATTACAGCATTGTTTTATAGCGCAGGTGAGGGATTGGACTGAAACGGTCAAGAAAATATTCAAGTGACAATCAAACTGAATAAACCCTTTGGCCCCTTAATGGAAAGTCATAGAAGAAAATGTAAACTGGTCCAAACCAATTGCATCTGAGAAAAAGTCTTACCAAGCTGTGGGATTTTTGCTTATGGAAAACAAAACAAAATGCGGTAGAAATATTGATGTTAAAGGACCAGAATAATTTACTTTTTTTGGGATTACTTTAACTTCCTGTGTGTCATGATCAGTGTCCACACTGATTTTATAGCAGCCAAAAATGATGAATAGATTTGTATTGTCACAATTTGCTATTATTTGGCATGTCATCTTGATCTCAAATGCGATTCAATATCATAGTCGTGTTCAGTAATAACAGTACCACTAACTGTATTCAGACATTAATTCAACACTGAAGTGAAACACCTTTGAATTGATAAATCCACTGGTATCACCTTTAAGCGCAGGAAACACACTAGAAAAAGAAAAGAAAAAACTCCTTAAACTTAGGTGCTCCGAGAACATGGCAGGAGTGCAGGTTTCTCAGTGCGGACATTTTTCTTATTTCCTCTTAATATTCATATTCTGCTATGGCTAATAATTATATTTGTTAACCCACCTGGCAACGATGCAGTAACTTGACCAGAATTGTTGCGGCTGGTCTGACCAGCTACAGATAATCAATTTGCTGAAAATAGAATCACCACATAAAATTGCCTGCAGTAATATCCTACATATTTTTGCATTCAGGTAAATATTCTGAACCTCAAAATATAGTGTTATTGTCTATTTATGGCGGTGCAAATTTACTCACATTTGGCAACTGCCAAGTATTAATTTTGAAACCTGGTCATAAGCTGTACATCTTCACATGGTTATTATTGTGTAAATAGACTTTTACTCAACTAAAATAATGTTATTTTCATGTTTAGGAGTGAATTGCAATTTCATAAACAAACATCCACTTTTCTAATGCAAGTTTAGCATCCGGGCTTCATCTACTTATCACAAAACCTATTTTATGTATTTTATGACAAACACTATTTGCTTTGATTTAGTCTAGCTTTAATAGTTTTTTTCAAAGTGCTGGTTCTAAAAAAACAAACATAATAAAATGCATAATGAAAAGAAACGATTACAAAAAAAATTATATTCGTGTACATTTCTGAATGTGACCATATTTTGTACTGGATCCATCTTAAAGTTACTGGCACAATGGTGGCACCAACTATATACAAAACTTGAGGTATATAAAAAACATCAAGAATGTTCAGTTACCACTGTCGCAGCATGACCTGTCAAGTTCCCCACAGAACAGCTCCTGTTTGTCAGACCTGTAATAACATATGTAAACCATGTAAATATGCAGATTATATAAAGATGACGTTCAATTAATCATGATTAGAGTAAAAAGAAGAACACTGTACCATCTGCATCCTCTGAGGTTGGTGTTCCATTGCTGTCCTCAACAGTAGAATGAGCCAAGTACTCGTGCAGCTTATTGACCAATACATTCAGCTTGCTTGTGCTACAGTCAAGGAAAAAAAAACATGTTTTGGTGAACTTAGAAGTGGCTCGCTGGTTAATCAAATTGTTTCTTAAAAGATGATTAATACTTTGTTAGTATGAAGTGAATTTGGTGGAATCAACAGTTTATCATACAAGATACTATTTAACTTAAGTCGCATACATCTACATCTCGACTTTTAGCCCAATACATACATACATACAGTAGTCGTTGACTATGTTAAGAGACTATCATGTTTCATTATATTACGTGTCAGCTTTCCAGAAAAAGCAAGGAATGACACAAGCAATGCAGCTTTCGACCTACATTGCAGGACACAAGCTAAACTCTAAAGCTCCCAGTATCCCATCTTATTGTGTTGATGTGATACATTATGTGTTGCACAACTCTTATAGTAAACTTGGGTAATGTGAGTTTTGGAGAGGTGTTTACATTTGGAGGGCGATTTATTAAATATAAAACTTTTGAAATTACTGATTTGAAAAGACCAGACCAAAAAGCACTGATTTAATCTGGTTTCCTGGGTCCTCGAAACACCGACTTAGATGACGCCTTTAAACTCAACGCCACCAAACCGCAGCTAAAAGGTGGCCTGAAAGATACAGTGTAACCTACACTTAATGCATGACTGTTGCATTTGACTGCATTTATTTGAGTTAGCTAGGTGCACCTAGCTGGCTACATGACGTCATGTCTACACTGGGTTTCGTTAAACTGACCCGAAGTAACCTAGTTTACCAATAACGTGTAGCGTAGCTAGCAACAGCTACGAAAAAAAACAACATGCTATCGTTAACGTGTACGTTATCTCGAAATAAATATTAGTTTTTCTAATTCACCTGACCGTAACGACTAGACATGCTGTGTCAGAGGTTAGCAGCTAGTGGGGTTAACTAACTTAAAGAGTTATTTGTATCGTTACAGTAAAAGGTAACCGAAGTGTTAGCTGCTACAGCTACCTATGTTAGCTCGCTGTTTATATATATAACCGCGTTTCTGTCCGCAGGTTTTACCTCAGCGTCGCTGCAGACATATCGCGAAGCACGTGGACAACCGAAGTCGAAACCTTATACTTTCATGATATTAATATATTCTAGGAAAAACGTGGCGCTCAATATGCACTCACAATCTCATCACTAGCCAAAGCAAAACTATAAAGAGGTAGAATAATACAGCCAACCAGTAAATGGTCCCGTTCTCTTCTTCTTTTAACACACGTGACCTACAATGTCAAGCTATTGCTCATCACCGCCACCTGTTGCCCCGGAGTGGGGATTGGATATTACATACATTTTTTTATTTTCTATTTCTTTCATTAAAACGCCTGGTAGTAAATACATTTATATGATCCTTTGCATTTGTGCTTACAGTTTTAACGAGGTCTAGTGTTAATGTGCGTTCACTACAATGTATCCTCAAGACTCTCATTGTTTCTCTCCCCCTCACAAAAAGGTAAACAACACCTGCATGTCAGTTAAAAGGTTCAGTGTGTAGGATTTACTGACATGTAGCCCTCAGGTTGCAAATTGCAACCAACTGAAACCAACTGAAAGAGACTAAATCTGCTAAATTATCTGTCTAGCAGAAGACGGTCAACTTCAGCGATTTTCATTTGGGAAAGGACACACCAATGTGTATCCTGGTTGTCTTAGTTTAGCTGCTTTAGGTTTTTGCATCTTTGACAAAAAGGATTTGAGCTCCATTGCTTTTTCTTGTTGTAAATAATACGTATTATGTTCAGTAAAACATAATAATGAATAGTATATTCCATTTATTCCAATAGACACCCTAAATCATACACACTGGTTCTTTAATGGGATATTATTTAGTGTAACGTTTACTTGTGTGTCCTTGTCCCTATAAATTCAGCTCTCATCATCTTACTTTGTGCCTCATATTTCAAGGAAAATATTTCACTGACTGCTCTTGTCATTAAGTCTTCTTCAAATCCTCCTCCATTCTTATACAATCAGTATTGACTGTTTCAACATGTGTTACAATTGACATTGACAAATACATTTATCTATTCCAGCAAAGTGCTATGAGCTGTTTCCCGTTATCAGCCAATCTCCAGACCCTGCTAATCAAATATTTCTAGTTTTAAACACTGGCCCTCTTACATTACAAGGAAACATCATTGATGGATGTCTTAATAATTAATTTGCCCACTATTCCAGCTACTACACTCCTAATTGTAACAGCAATACAAACAGCCTGTTTGTATTCTGATGTTATTGGTTCCAGGGCCACATCTTTACCTAGGTAACTTTTAAGCATCATCGGTTAAAATTGGAGGTTTTCAAATAATTAATATGCAGAAAAATCCACTTGGATGAAACAAGGTCAAATATTCCCTGGAAACAAACATCATTGATTTTATTATGAAATGTAATTAGTGTTTAAGACGTTTTTATTATCTTAAGCATATGTATTATTTAGTTTGAGCTTTTTTGCACAGATAATACTTCCCAGGCCGGATGTGGACGTCTGGCGGTGACGTCACCGACAGGGCGGGGCCAACATTCCGCCCGCTGTCTACTTTTGTCTGTACGTGGAGGAGACAGCACTGCACACGGGACGCTGGCTGGACATTTCGGGCGCACCGACAGTGAGTACCAATTTACCTGGCAACTTCTAGCCCGACAACTTCTTACCTAGTTTGAGTTTGTATCGGTAGCCTTGGTTAAAATGCTCTCTTCGTCTCGCCCTTTGCTCTCGGTGGTGTCCGGTGTCCTCCGTGGAGAGGGATGGAGTTGCGAGAGTTTCCTGCCCGTTAAACTTGCATCGCTATCCGGCTAGCTTTAGCTACACCTTCACTGTAGCCTATTCATCCCGGAGCATCCTCTGGGCGCCCGGAGAGGTCCGGGAAATACTGAAATAAAGTAGCCGCTTTTCATTCTTTACCCGGACGGCTTTTAGTCTAAATAACTAACTTTGTTATTGAAAGAGAGAACTTGGTTTGAGGTCACTAGTCCGCTGGCTGTACATCTGGGGGCACTTGTGTGTAACCTCGCTGTTCTTTTGATCACGTTGTGTCTTTGTGAAACGTATGATACTCTCTGTATGAGGCAGGCACGTGTCTACGAACTGTTTTAATTCATGTGAATCTTTCTAAACCTTTTCTGAACAGAACCTTTCTGTCAGTGCCACATTTCACTGTCCATGAGCTGGTATAATTGATCCTCCAAAAGACATATATATATATATATATATATATATATATATATATATATATATATATATATATATATATATATATATATAGTTCTGACATGGTCTTTCTTTAAAGTGTGATTTTCGTGCTCTTGTGGTCTGTGTAAACTTGTTTACTGCTCTTGAGTGATTTACCAGAGTGTTCCTGTCGAGCCATCTGGGGCTGCAGCTCATGTACATCTGGGATCCCAATTGTGGATCTCTGTTAGGACAGCCTTGAACAACAAGGCTGTCTGATAGTATCTGGACGACCCACATCTTAACTTGATAAATATTGTGTCTGTGTTGTGAGTACAGGCCCTCATATGTGGGCCTTTTTTTTCTTGCCTCACTGCTGTTGCAGTCTTGTCTTACTTGTGATAGATGTGTCGTAAAATGTGTTTAATACAAAGGTGTTAAATCCATTGTTGACATCAAGACAGATTATAAAGTATTGTTTATTGTGTCAACAGTGGGAATAAAAATGTTGTTTGCACATCCTCTGCCAGGAAGAAAAAGAGCTGTAAATCATGAAACTGACTTTTTAACTAACTTGATTGACGTGGTGAACTTGCTCATGAATGAGAGTATGGTATGTGTACTATGTGAGTTTCCCTTATTCATGCTGCAGAATCCCATTAGAGCACCAACTGTAGGTGTTTTCAGTCCAGTCATTACGCGTGTGTTGATCTCTCTGTAAAGACAAACCAGACAGACAGGGGAAAGGAGGAGGGATGGGTGCTCGTGCTTGTATTTTGCTTCCGCCGTGACACACCCTGATTGATACCTGTGGGAATGAACAGGTTGCCCCACTTTCGGCACTGTCAGGATTTTAAAGGGGTGCCTTCACTTGTTTTCCCAACACAGTTCATTATCTGCAATTGTTTTTTGTTTTTCCTTCAGCTTTTTATTTAATTTAATTTATTTTAATTATATTTAGTTTTTCAATCTTATTCCAATCAGAGCGATCCCCACCTACAATCCCTTAAATGAGCTTAACAAATGTGAAGAAGTCTTTAATCTAAATCAGTATATATATATATATATATATATATATATATATATATATATACACACACACACACACGTACGTATTGATAGCGCTGTATAAAGGATGAATCGTCCCAAAAAAGCATGCACTCTTGTATAGATCTACCGCAACAAAAATGAATAGTAATTTATCTCCACGCATAAATTAGTTGTGTGTGTGTGTCCCCTGCTTGTGAAGTCGGTGGTCACAATGGCCGGGTAGCAGGGAGAGATACCTAACTTGCTCAAGCGCACACGTCATGTTTGTGTGAGTAAAGTGTAGTATTCCACTGTCTAATTATGCTGTGTTTAAAGGATAAAGCTTTACAGTGCTTTTGTTGAGTAATTACAAGCCCTTGTAGGTGTGGCTCATTACCTGCAGCATTTACAGCCCAACCCAACTGATTCAGCGGCTTCTCGCTAACCTGTCTAATGACATTCCTCTGATGGTTAGTAGGCCTTCTGTGTTTACACTTTTACAGCTGTATCCTTTCCTTTGGGGAGAAGTAAGTTGTAAAGATTAGCTGCTCACGGCTAGGGATACTGTCAGGTGACCATTATATTTGCATGATGATTCACCATTTGCCCTCGCTTTGTAAGCCTCTATAACACCGCTAGACCCACAACAGGGCAGTATGCTTTCAGCTGTGCATGATTGTCAGAGTTATGTAAACTCCACATAGACAGAACATTTGTTGTCATCACCTTCTCCCTTACCTGTCAGGGCGGCTGTGCTTCTCTTATCCACACAACCTGAAGAGGAAATAAAGGGCAGCTGTCACAGACTGTTGGTGTTTATGAGTCAGTTTGACTCACATCTGCGGGTGATTGTGACTGAGTCAAAATGTTCTTGCGATGTTGGGTGTGTGAGCATATGAACTTGACCACACTCGCGGGGGAAAGGGTGCCCAATCTATTTGTGTGCCTCACATTTCCCATGTAACTGTGTGGATGAAGCACTGACAGGGCGGGGTGTGTCGGCTCTACACATTCAACTCCGCCATCTGGGAACAGCCCTTTTGCGTTCAATTGACTGCAAGCTCCTGCAAAGGCGACCATAAACGGTGGCAACGTGCCATTTTTGGCCCGACAATTGAAGCTGGTGCTTGGAGAGAAATCTAGCTGTTAAACAAGAGAATTGAGAGAGCCTCGTGAGTGAGTGGTGAACTATCTTGAACTCAAGTCCAGTTGCTCTTGTTTTGTGCCATGGCGAGATATCACATGACCTGGGTGATCTATGGGCCGTTGGGTCAATAATGTGTTTGAACTCCATCAGTAGTATGGATATGCTTTTAGGCCAACATAAGCCACTCCATTTGGGAGCCTGCTGCTGTGTTGAATGTTCTCTTCCCTTCAAGCACACGGTTCAGCTGTCAAAGAGGGCAACTGTCTTCGGAGCCTGGCGCTCTGAACTGATTTTCTAGCGTCGGGTAGGATTTATTGCCCTTGTTTGTGATGGTGGTTACAAACCCTCTATTCTTCTGTGGCACCAGTGATTCGTCTCACATTTGTTGGCTGCCATCTGTGCCCTTGCTCCATGTACTTAACCCCTCTTCTGTTTTCACTCTCCCTCTGTCCAGAGTGACACGGGCTGGCAAGGGGAGGGAATGTTTGTCGGCCCTTATTGTAGCTGCGTTGACTTCAGCAGCCACATTTCACATCCTTTTGGAGAAAAGTTAAATATAGCAACACTGGCGTCGTCATTTTCCTAATCGTTTAGTCAGGAGTTTGTGCTTGCCCTGATTTAGTATTATTTTGTAGAATAAAAACACCCTGTTCTCTGACTCATGGAGTGGCATTTAAAGGCATCTCTGTTGGTGCTGATTTAAAGGGACAAATCAGGCCTTGTTCTGACCTCAAACTAGTTGTCTATAAAACAATATATATAAAAACATTTCATCTGAATGACTGGTGGAAAACTCTATATTTATTGTGTTGAGCAAAGTGCTTTGGTATGTTTTAAGAGGTTACGGTTTCAACTGAGTCACATCTCGGAGACCACATGGCTACTGTTGAATCATCGTATATGAATTCTATTAATAGGTTCATTCATCAGAGGATGCACGGTTACTGGACCTTTGTTCATTGTTTGTCAATGTGAGGCTACTGTGGACACCGGAAGACTAGAGGGGCTGAAACCACCTCAAAGAAATTCAACAATTCAGGCTTGCATCTTTTTTAAAAATAATGATAATAAATACTGTAGTTAGTGGGAATATAAACCACAAACTGTGGACTGAAGTGTGGTTATCTAAATTAATGCTACTAGAGTGTATAATGTCAAGCTATCATAGCAATTAACAGATTAACTAACTATTTTTTTTTTTTTTGCCACGTGTAGTACTGTGGCAGCCAGAAATGGCTTTGCCCTGACTAATAAACTATACATAAAACAATCTGTGTCTTTAAACCAGGAAACGGGAACACTTTTCTATCTGGAGAAATCTGGGATCTTTATTTTCTGAACAAGAGGAATGCCACCATACCAGTTTAGCCTTGGAGAGCGAGGCAGCACACCCTGCTCACCTCTGTAAGTGAAGCTTGATCTGCCAAAGGCCTCATGCATTCCTCTGCCACTGCAGAACAGGAAGGAGGTACTCAGAGGAATTCCTTATTTTCAGTGATTTTTTTTTTTTTTTCCTCTTAGGAGTTAAGGAGCACTGTTTTTAAGAAGAGCAAAATAACTGAGGCTGAGTCTCGCTGGCTCATGTTATGAGAGTATTTACACACTTAAATGAATATTTCTGCCCGGTGAATAACTGCTCTCTGCTAAAATGTAAATGATATACCCGAAAATAGCTTTGTGATAAACCGGCCTATCAGGGTTTTAAGAGAAGCAGCCTTCAAAGAAGCCTCACACATATTCCAGATGTTATATTGTTGCATAAAACTGGAAGGTCTCCATCACTTTTCTAGTTCAGTTTGCATGAAAGATTATTTTTACATTAAAATAAAATGATTGAAATCTGCTTTGTAAAGCCAATGAAAGCAAGAGATTATTGTAAAAACTGGCATTTCTTGAGGATTTGGAGAACATGCTGTTGTAGTAAACAACTTTGGCAGAAAGTGTTGTGTAAAATCCTCAAAAGAGTGCAGTAGTCTCAGCTTCTCTGGCATTTGTTTTACAGCATGGGCCCGTTGCGATACAATGGCACAGGAAATTACTTTGATTATGGGAGAGAGACATGCTTGGAAAAGGAAAAGAGCTGAAATTAGAAACCAAAGAGAACAGTAGATAGGATCAGCGAGGGTGGGGATCAGCGGGGAGCACGGTGGAAATGATGTACAAACTATTTTAAGGCTTTTTAGACCCGACAGAAGATGGGGAGCGACTTTTGTTCTGCCTGGAGGAAAGTTGTCAAAGAGGCAGAAAAGTAGAGGGCGTTCGGGGTTCTGAGAGCGCAGTGAGCCGTCTGCATGGGCCGGTCATTCCTAGACCCTGTTAACCACTCTGTTAATAACTCTATCACTCTACTACTTTTCCTCTTCGCAGTCTCACTTTTCTCTGACTGACCACCTCGGTCAATCACAGAAGAAACATGACTGGAAAAATAACAAAAGAGGAGATGGAGGAGATGAGAGAGATGTTTGATAAAATTGGTGAGTAAAGGCCATGTTACTATGAGATTATTATTATTGACCAAATGTCCTGGTGTCTAATGTGTCTTTTTGGGTTTTCTGTAGATCTGGACAAAAATGGATTTATCGTTGATTTTGAGCTCCAGGAACTCCTTAAAGATGCCGGCCGTACCCTGCCTGGATACAAGGTTCGAGAGATCATCCAGAAACTGGATCGCAACAAGGACAATCAGATCAGCTTCGACGAGTTTCTTTCGGTACGTTAAGCTGAGCTCGGAGCAGTTTGAACTGTCGGCCTTGACAAGTTTTAACTTTCTGTTCAAAGTTCCTTACTGAGTTGGTCTTTGTTTTCTGTTCTGCCTAAAAGCACCTCGCCCTCCTGGGCGGGGCCACTACACAGAGCTACTTTGAGCAGCTCCAGCACGACAGAGATGAAATGCCTCTACAAGCCACTCACTCACTCACACACACATACACACACACACACGCGGAATGTGGAAGTGAGGTCAGCAAAGTGGTGCGAGGTCCAGTATTTTATTTCAGCAGTGATGACTGAGCAGTAATTTTAGAGATGGCAGTCATTCATAAAGGCAGTTATGTTTGAAATAATAATGGTAATAATTAATCAAATCACATTTGACATTTTTGTCAAACAAATAAACAAGGTCCTTTCCCAAAAATCAGGATTGAAACATTTCAGAA
This sequence comes from Cyclopterus lumpus, assembly GCF_009769545.1. NCBI lineage: Eukaryota > Metazoa > Chordata > Actinopteri > Perciformes > Cyclopteridae > Cyclopterus > Cyclopterus lumpus. The sequence continues at coordinate 15,590,719 of NC_046979.1, forward strand.
AAAACATTAAATAAAACCTGGGTTAGGGTTAGAAAAAGTTGAATAATTTGTTTGAAAAAACACACTTTCTCTGGTCACTTTCCAAAATCAAAGTGACGGTGTCAACAAAGGTGGAGGTTTTCTAGTCAATTTTGTCTGTCCGTTGGCAAACTACGTCAAAAAGTATAAATATAATAATAAATACAAATTCATGTAGATATCCTCCCTATTGCCCATATAACTGAATGTTTAGCTGAAGAAAATAGCGTTTTGCTAAATTGCAGAATTAATTATTGTCTTTGCAAGGTCATGATTGTCTTGTGGTTATCTCTTACCGAGAGAAGCCAAAAAAATGCAAGCTGGCACCCTGTGACCTGCGTGTTTGTGGTAAAGTGAGCTGTGCTCGGTCTCAGTCGGGCTGAATAGCTCATTGTGGTCTGACGGCTGAGGTCACTGATGAAGCAGCGATAACTTCAGGTTCAGGAAGTATCGCATACAATACCATAAAATATGTATTTTCAGAGCAGATTTGTGATGAGCTCCATACAGTATGGACCGCCGAGCTCTCTATGTTCCCATTAGTTGTTGTTGTTGTTGTGACTGATTTAATGTTTAGAGGTAATTGTTTAATGTCGGGATGTGGGGACAAGACTGAGGGTGGTGTTAGTGTGGAGGATGATACCAGCTATAGCTGTTGATGGTATACTGGCACTCACACACTGTAATACGAGACAAGGGGTGAATGCACAGTCTCACTTTAAATCCGTACAGTGTACTTCAAATGCACAACACACCATTAGTTGATTTCATGAACTCTTCAACACTCTTCCTGGACCTTTCACATTAAATTCAGTGTTTTTCGGCCCATTTCAGTAGTTCAAAACTCGGTTAATGGTCCAGATGTTCATGTTATCTTCTCAGCCTATTTCTTCATGCCAGCCGGCTGTCATGGAGGCTAACGGGAGCTCTACACGACAACAAGTGATGCGAACGGCCGTAAAAGGAGAGCAGATGATTCAAGCTTTTGCACATAAGCATGGCTGCAGCTAAAGAGTTTTTTTCATTATTGAGTAATCTATTGATCAAGTCAAATTATATGAGTGATTTGTGAAACGCGTTACAAATCACCAGAATCAGTGTGATTGATTGTGGTTACGATTTTACTTGCTGTCAGTGGTCACTTTTATAACCACACCTGTAAAATATAATGCAGTCTTGTACAGCTGTTCTGCCATAAAGTCTACTATTATGATGTCAATGGGAAAAAAATTAATGTTTTTTTTTGACATTATCATTGAGGTGTTATTTAAAAGATATGTGTTAGCATTGAGGTCACGGTTAATGGTGATGTTGTGCTGGAACGCATTATATTGAGAGTTGTCCAGTACAACACAACCTTTCATTATGACCTCTGTAATAAACTTAAAATGAAATGTAAACGGTTTTGACATTGTGCTTCATAATGGGGAAATTTATGGCAGAACGGGTTTACTGCCTTGCATCCGATTGGACGTAAATAACCGACATGATAAAGTGGACTCTGAGCGTATACGTCAAAAAATGATTAAATTAGTGCGTTGAAATATTTTATGATCATTTCCTTGTACAATTTAATGTGATGATGCTGACTCTACAAACATGCTATAAATGAAATGAATGAACAGCCGAGGGAAATTCTTTTAATTAGTGTTGGCCAAAGCAACAAGTTAGTTAACCTCTACAACCCAATGTCTTATCCTCCAATCAAAATGTACATAAATACGCCTTTTAAATATTTAATGAATTTCAGCCTAAAACCATACTGCAGGGTTTTGGAGGCACAGTGGTAGTTGGTCTCTTATTTTTCTTTGGGCTCTTTTTTTAGATTGTCCAGGAGCTGAAGGGCAGTGAAATAGCTAAAACCTTCCGTAAGGCCATCAACAGAAAAGAGGGCATCCTGGCTATCGGAGGGACGTCTGTGCAGTCAAGCGAAGGCACACAACACTCGTTCTCTGGTAGGACACACGGACGTCGTCCCTGTCTTCTCTCTCTCCAGCCGCGTCGCATGTTTGTCATTAACTGTTGTACCGTTTGCCCTTCAGCTATCGATGCTCCATTTACCAATGAACAAATGGACAATGTGACCAACGTAAATGACTCTGTGAGCGATACGGTCTCGTTCTATTGTTGGTGTTTTGCTTTTAGCTGATGCCTGTCTGTGTTCATCCCTACAGAGGAGGAGCGATATGCATTTGCTAACTGGATCAACACGGCTCTGGAAAAAGACCCCGACTGCCAACACGTCCTGCCCATGGATGCCAGCACAGACTCCCTCTTCACGTCTGTGGAGGACGGTATCGTACTCTGGTGAGTTCCTGTTTTCACCTCAAGCCGGCGACACGACTCGCCCCTCACCAAGCGACCCTTCTGTGATAAATGTCAGATACCCGCAGCTCACTGCACTTGTGATCACATTCTGGGTGATGAAATGAGACACATGAGCCTGTATTGGGATATCAATCGCCCATAACAACGTTCTGCCTCGCGGAGCAGCTGTTGATACTAAAACAATACTACTACATTCATTAAATATTCAGAAATGATTACATATCTTTCCTTGTATGAGTTGATTTGTATTCAGTCACCAGTTCAGGGTAATTTGAAACAGAAAAATACTTTTATCACTCAAGTAACTTAATCAAAATTGTAAGCGCTGCTGTAAATGGAGGTCATATTCGGCTGAGAGTCAGTTAGTATTTGAGAGCTAAAATCTGCATTTTGCCATGTTTATATTAACATCAAACATATTTCAGAGTTGTTTAATTGTTTGACACCAATAGGCTCACAAACAAAGAACAGTTTGGTTTGTTATCTCCGCCTTACTTTACGATGAGGATACTGCATCATATGTCTTACTAAAATGTGATGTTTGGTTTTGTACTTCTGCGCAGCAAAATGATAAACCTGTCAGTGCCAGACACCATCGACGAGAGGACGATAAACAAGAAGAAGCTGACACCGTTTACGATACAGGTCAGTTGAAGTTACCGTATATCAGGGCTGCTGTTTCGCTTACTTGTATCTGAATTGTGTAAAATCGGATGCTTTGCCCCTTGCAGGAGAATCTGAACCTGGCCCTGAACTCGGCTTCTGCTATCGGCTGCCATGTGGTAAACATTGGTGCTTTAGACCTAAAAGAGGGGAAGCCCCATCTGGTGCTGGGCCTGCTGTGGCAGATCATCAAGATCGGTCTGTTTGCTGACATCGAGCTCAGCAGAAATGAAGGTACAGGCCACAGTTGATGGGTCCATCACATTAACGTGTATTTGAGCCTGTGCTCCGATCACTGGGGTTTCAGTATCTTAACCGATCATTAACATTTCTCGACAGCGCTGGCTGCATTGCTGAGAGACGGGGAAACCCTGGAGGACCTGATGAAGCTGTCTCCAGAGGAGCTGCTGTTGCGCTGGGCAAACTTTCACCTGGAAAATGCTGGCTGTCAGAAGATCAACAACTTCAGCTCTGACATCAAGGTGGGCTGACTCCCTAACATTGAATCCAGTTGTTGTATCTAGATGCAGGTCGAGCAACCACTTGAAAATATTACGAGACAATAATACTTACAGGATCAAAAGGTCTTTTCTAGTTACTGGATCCACCATTGCTGGTGTCTCACAAATCCGCCTTCACTGCTAAAAAGAACTAGGATTGAATATTTTCTTTTTCTGGGCAACATTGTTAAATGTGTCTGTAAGAATTGAAGATGTCATGCACACATTTTGTGTTTAAAAAGGTAAAAAGTGCATTTGTTTCTACGACAACATTCTTGTTATTAAGGGTGTTCAGATAATTAATAGCAGTCAGATGTGTGTTAGTTGGTTATAAAATGTCATTACACTGGTGGGTGTTGCCAGGCCACTCCATAAATCAACAAGACAGGCATACAAGGTTACTGATGTATTTTTCTTTCTCATTCTTGACCAATTTGTACGCAGAAAGTTTTCTGAGATGCCTCGCTTATGTTCCTACTGTTCTAACGAGCATTTTAACCTTTTGCAGTCTAATTCAGTATGTATTTACTCTTTAATATGCATGTGTTTATAAAGGAAGACTAATGTAGATGCAGAGCATTTGGCACAACCCAAAGCATATAAATAACTTGATTTTAGGTAGGTGATTGGACAAAATACAAAAGTAGTGTGCACATTAAAAGAAGCTAACAAGCAGTATAAAGATTATCAATACTTCACCTGGAGTACAGCTTAATTAATTAAGATTTTCTTACACAGCATATTGTCTTGTTCGTTCTTTGGTAGAAATCTGATCGTCTTTGTTTGTCTGCTCCAGGACTCAAGGGCCTATTTCCACCTCCTGAATCAAATCTCTCCAAAAGGCACCGAGGAAGACGAGCCGCGCATAGACATTAACATGGCGGGCTTCAGCGTAAGCACTTTGACAGTCACAGTTGAGTATCTTCACCACATGGTAGCAGCTGCACGTGTCTCTGATCGGCGCATGTGGTCTGTGTGTTCAGGAGAAAGACGACATGAAGAGGGCAGAGGCCATGCTCCACCAGGCCGACAGGCTGGGCTGTCGACAGTTTGTCACCCCAGCTGACGTCATCAGCGGAAACCCCAAACTCAACCTCGCCTTTGTGGCAAACCTGTTCAACAAATATCCAGCGCTGACCAAACCCGAGAATGAGGACATTAACTGGGGACTGCTGGAAGGTGAGCGTGGAGAGAGTTACAGGTCTGGTAATAGAGCGTAGTAGTGAGGTTTCCCATGTCGGCTACCGTCATGGAGGTCTACTGGAAAATTAGCTTAGGACAAATAAGGTCCAAATACACAAATAACAACCAGAGAGATTAAAGCTGGTTGTGATGAGGCAGCATGTTTAGGACTACACTGACTTACTGAGACCTCCAGTATTGCCGTCTGCCATTTCATCAAAACCCGCCTAAATCCCATGATCCTCTGCTGTCTAGGTGAGACACGAGAAGAGAGGACATTCAGAAACTGGATGAACTCTCTGGGAGTGAACCCGCATGTCAATCATCTGTATGGGTACGTACCACAAACGAGATGCAAAGACACAGAAGATCTCTCTCCTGTATCTGACGAGGACTCGTAATTTATCATGTTTAGATTATCTAACAAAATCTTGACTTCTAGAGACCTACATGATGCCATGGTCATCCTTCAACTCTACGAGAAGATTAAAGTGCCCGTGGACTGGAACAACAAGGTCAACAAGCCGCCCTACCCCAAACTGGGAACCAACATGAAAAAGGTGATTCAGATTTTATTCATTCCCATGCAAGAAAAAAAAAAAGAAGGTATTTTTTTGCCCAAACATTCTTTTTGTGCCTCTAGCTGGAGAACTGTAACTATGCGGTGGAGCTGGGCAAAATGGCCAAGTTCTCCCTCGTTGGCATCGGCGGGCAGGACCTGAACGATGGCAACGCTACCCTGACTCTGGCACTGGTGTGGCAGCTGATGAGAAGGTGAATAACAACACGACTGCATCAGGGTCACTTCGGAAATGAACGAAATAGAAACACATCGGTCATGCAAAGCCTGTTTTCATAGATTCTCTGCTGTATCTCAGTTACAATGTCACATTAAATTTGATTACTTTAATTAATAAAAACCAGTAAGACAGTGGTATGTTTTACATATCAAAATATATAAAGAACTAATGACAATTGAGCTCCTGCAAAAGTATTTGGTCTGGGGCCAAGAGACATAGTAGGTGGCTATCGTGAAATTGCTGAGCTTTTCTGGGGGAAACCAACAAATCAACAGGATATTTGGGTGCATGTACATGACTTTGGATTGATGTTCAGATAAATGTGGCTGCATCGAAACAACATATTGTTCTTTCAGTCGGTGTGTCTGTGCGTCATTTTGAAACGCCACAGTCACCATCGACTTCATCACTGTGTTGACTCTGTATGTTTACTGTAAACAATTCTCTGAAGTGAGTAGTTGGTGACCTCCACGTCATACCAGTGGTGTCGTTAATGTGCCTGTTCCTCAAAATTAAGACCACATTTACATGAACTCAGCTGCCAGGCTTATTATGTGTTCTCCAGAATTAAAGTTCGGTCCCCGATGTTTTAACGTTTTTAGTCTTTGGGCACCAGTGGAAAAATAATTAAACTGGAGATCTTGGAGTTCATATTCATAATATAACAAATGTTCTGCTGCGCCACGCTTTCAGATATACGTTGAATGTACTGGAGGGACTGGGTGATGGACAGAAAGTAAATGATGACATCATCGTGAAGTGGGTGAACAAAACATTGTCAGAAGCTGGAAAATCAACCAAGATTTCAAGCTTCAAGGTGAACCGATTTTTACTCTTAATATATTTCTGTGAAGAATAACTTTGCTTGTTCATGGCCCCCTCTCACAGGTTCAATATGGAAAAAATAGGCAGTTGTTACATAGTTACTGTTCCAAAGATGCGCCTGTGTGTTAGACTATTAATCTGTGTATCGTGTGGTCTTCAGGACAAAGAGATCAGCAGCAGTTTGGCGGTAGTGGAACTGATCGACGCCATCCAGCCCGGCAGCATCAACTACGATCTGGTAAAAACCGGCAGCCTCTCCGACGAAGATAAGCTGGAGAACGCCAAGTAAGATTTGCTCCGACAAAAAGAGGAGCAACCGTTTGGTAACTGTGTGTGTGTGTGTGTGTGTGTGATCCGTTTCTGTACGAGTCAACCTCTCCTTCATCCCTAGGTACGCCGTCTCTATGGCGAGGAAGATCGGAGCCCGTGTCTACGCTCTCCCAGAAGACCTCGTGGAGGTCACGCCCAAAATGGTCATGACAGTCTTCGCCTGCTTGATGGGTCGGGGGATGAAGCACGTCTAAGACTGCTGGGATCATTGTGACACTTATTCTTACCCACAGGCCATTCAAGTTTTTTGAAGAGCTTTCCCCAACTGAAGGAATGAAGATTTCTTGTTTTTTGTATGAGGATAAAATCTTGTCAGAAGTGGAATTTGCTTGCGTCCCGGTCTCTTTAGAGGCGTTTACTGAAGAATAATGTCCTCCTATTTAAAGTGAATCCACAATACTAAATTATCTGAAGAGATGGGTCTTGTGTTACAGTGGACAATGTGTTACTCTCCATATTTAGGACTCTAGATTCATGTTAAAGAATGCTGTTTTTTAAAGCGAGTATTCATATTTCCAGCTGCAAGGTTGTTTACATATTTTTACTTGGACTGATACGTAAATGATATCCTTGACTACTCACATTCCCGAATACCATACTTATGATTTAAAAAAAAAAAAAAAAAAGTAATAAAGCGAGAGAGGCGCGATGTTTAAGTGGAACACACACTTAAAAACACCCAAACGTTGCCTCTGCTTAATCAAGTACAAGCATGTCCTAATAACTGGCACCATAAACTTCTACATATCTGTATACAGAAGCCACACAGTCATATTATAGGCATGACCAGCCTGGCATGCTGTCTTTATCATTGTACCTATTTGTTTCTTGGTATTATTACTCAAGGTAAATGCTGTTTTGTTTGGGGCGTCTGGTCTGTGTTGTGTTGGACTTGTCTTTAGTCTGTTACGTTGGATGAGGAGCAGGTGGACTGGACTCTCATGGCTTCTGCTGTGCCTTCTTCTGGTCTCAAAGACGACTTCTACTCGCGCCTTCAGGTTTTCCCTTTTATCTTTTGTATCCAACATTACGAAATATAAACAATAACTTCATTCCAGGTAGTTTCATGATATTCTATGACAATGGCCAAATTGTATTTGGTCTCATGTTCATGTCTACTCCTTTTTGTGCTTGTAACAATAAATATGACGTTGAAAACTCTCGTGTTTTATGAAAAATGTAATCCAAGTGGATTAAATGGGGCTTTTCTATGATCAAAAGGGTTCCCTAATTGTCCATTATTGTCCCCTGTTAAGGAGATCGTGTGTGTGTGTTCCCAATGCTCTCTAATGGGAGTGGGTGGAGTCCCCTGGCAGGAATGTAGATGATTTGAGATTGACATAAACATTGTCTCAACTTGACGTCAATGCTCTGGAGAAACTTGTTTCTACGGCCAAATATTAAGTTTCATGTCAAACGCTACGTGCACATGAATGAGAAGTCCTTTAGGTACAGAGAAAATATCTTTCCATGCCGAACTCCGTCTGCTGCTTTTTGTGATCCATGTCTACATTAAAGACATATGTCGATCTGATGGAAGATGTCCTCCAACTGAACATCACTTTTATGATCTGAGCTTTTACTTCATTTTCCTTTTATTGCGTCTCCTTTCTCTTATCTAATCTTTCTGTTACTGCCTTTGTGCTTTCATATTCTTCCCTCTTTCTCCTCGTAAAACACGGCGCCTGTTTTAAATAGTGCCTCGTAAAAGTAATACAGACATTTAATCGTTGTATGCCCCCCACCCCCTCCCCGCTGCTTCCCAAGAGGAAATGCATTATATTGCATTACAGTATTCTGTTGTCACTCTTTCTTCACAGTTCAACAGTGTCACAGTACAACGGGATAGCGTTGGCAGATTGTAGTTTATTGTTCACTGGCCTGACTCCCAGTCGGATGTAAAGTCCTCTGGGCTCCGCTCCCTGATGCCGTTCTCAGTGAGTCTCTGGTTTTCTACGGATCTGATTAGAGCTGAGACTGTCGGGCTCTGTCAGAGTGATGAGGAGGATTCCCCCAGTGGCCTTCATCAGCTGTCTTTTCAAGCCCCATTTGCATCCTGTGGTGTGTGTGTGTGTGTGTGTGATGCAAAGAGAGTTTGTATTCATAAGTAAAATATACATTTGCATTTTATCAACAAGATTAGTTTCCACAGAGGCGAGAGGGAGATCAGACAACAACCAGTCCAAGTCTCGTATCAAACTAAAAATGACATGTTCAGAACAATAGAATAAATTACTTTTGAGGGAAATATGATGTACATAATAAAATGATACAGAAAATATCAAGCCAACAGTCGTGGTAGGAGTATTGTGAACATCTGATGTAAACTTTAACACTGCAGTATGTTTTATTTGAGGAGTAAATCTGTCAAATAAAGTGGAGTAAAAAGCACCCTGTTAGAGTGCAACATGTAGTGGAGGAGTTTAAACGCAGCACATAATCAAGTGATGCAAGTACACCATTCAGTTTTGTACTTACTGTAGTTATTGTCAACAACTGCAAGCCAACATTTCAAGTAAAATATAATATACACAGGAGAATGCCAATATATGAATGCCCTACTAATAATTAATGTAGAGATAGAAGAAACTTGGAAATGCCAAGTAAACAGCCTAACACAATATATCAATATATTCTAATATGATCAATATATGATTTATGAAGGGAGCTGATCTCCAAACAAAACAAAAGAGATAATCGTCTGTTGAGCTGCCTGCTTTGTGCTGCTTCTCGCTATTCTCCAGTGTCGGAGACGTGCAGAGGAAAGACACCGCCGAGAGGTTCCCCCAGAGGACTCCTCGGGTCTGAAGCCGAGCCGGGCTCTGAACCATCCAAAGGTTTCTCCGCCCTGCAGCTCACATCCTGCGTGTGCTGCTGCATCTGAGGATCAGGTGGACCACGTGTTCGTCTTCTGGGGGGAACCACTTGAAGAGGAGAAGAGCGAAGAAGAGAAGCAGAAGGTGTTGGAAGAACTGGACTCGGGATTGCTTTTCAAGAAGTGTTGGATGACGTTTGATTTTTCTTCTCATAGCATCATCCACTGTGAGAATGGAGGAGCTGCTCCAGGTGGGCCTGTTTGAAGTCACCCTAAGGATGTCATTGGAGTAACTGAAACTGAGGAAACTAAAGGTATGAATAAAGATGTGTGTGAACTGATGGATTTTTAGACTTTTCTATGATTTTCTTTTTATCTTTTTCTTTTTCCATAAAACTGTTTTTTTTAATAATACTAATAATCCACAGGTGCTAAGTTGTAAAGAATACCATTTAATGACAAATAAAAAACCTTTTCTGGAGAAAATACATGTTCATTTAATACTGTTTGAATAAAAGAATATGTTTCACCGTGGTTTGCTAAAACAAATAGAAGCTCTCATAATGTATTAATTAAAAAGCTGTATAATACATAATATGTACAGTATATGCAATGGTTGGTTAATTTATTGTTTACATATAAAAAATAAAAAATTATCTGTCAGGTAATTTCCTAGAATATAGCTATATGTAATTTGACACATATATATTAATGTTTTATTAATTAGTGGCCACAATATTCTCAGTATATGTTAAATTGTTTGCCAGTTGAATAATAATAAGCAATTGATCCTATATAACAAGCATAGGATTACAACATTACAACAGTAACAAACATTGCAACGCATTCTCTATGAAATAATTGTGAAATGATTCCAATGTACAGTAATACATGTAGCTCGTCTCAAAGTACTTTGACAGTCAACCCAGTTACCTCATGACACACAGGTGACACACGTTGCTCTCAGTCAGCAGCTCCCTGGTTTCCTAAGTGATGCTGCTCCCGAGGGAGAGCAGCTGATTGGCTCGCAGAGCCTCAGAGCTTTCTGCCGACTGTGTGTGTGTGTGTGTCTGTGTGTGTGTGTGTGTCTGTGTGTCTGTTTTCGGTAATGATCCACCAATTAGTCAAACAATGGTAACAGTCATCTAATCACTTCGTCATGTGTCGGGGTGAAAAGCCATCGCTGCTCGCGTATTTTTTGGTGTGTGTGTGGGGGGGGGGGGGGGGGGGGGGGGGAGCTTTTCGGTGCACCTCCATCACGTCACAAAGTGTTTCAAACAACGCAGCATCAGTATCATGCAGTTTCTCTTGTGGCTGCTTCACTCACCACAGCAACTGGCTGCTGTGTGACAGGCCAGGTGAGGAAGCGTGGCAGACAGTCCCAGTCGTCCCAGTCGTCCCAGTCGTCGTCCCCCTTGACTCTAATCTGCCATACGCACCATCAACAGAGCAACTCTCTTCTGCTGCCACAGTGCCACCCAGGAGAAGTCATGCTCAACACCGACAGAGAGTTGACAACGAGAGTGACATGAGTGTCTGTCCACACCTGCAGGTGTGAGGATGACGGGCCAGACGGCGGAGAGAGAGCGCTCGCCACACAGTCTGTCGGTGAAGACCACCTTGGAGGAGGAGATCGATAGAGCCGACAGCATTCTGAGCAGGTGAGGACAGCCATTGGATCGCGCTGTATTTGTCTCAGAGGTTTGTTTGAGAGAAGCAACAAAACAAAACAAAAAGTATTGAAAGCCCACATGTGTGTTTGCCGGTGTGTCTTCACCCCAGGGTGCCATCTGTGTGTGATGACACTTCCTCAGAGCTGCAAAGAGTCGCTGCTCTCGACCCTCATGGACACAATTCCAGAAATTCATTTCAAAGGACCGGAGCCGTCTCAAGGTAAAGTGTCTGATCAGAGAAAGTGACTCATTATTGTGCAGCTTTTTATTTTTAAATTGTATTTGTTTTGTAGCAAAGAACCCAGTTCAGACAATGTGAACAGACAGTTTGGTTCCAAGTGTTTTTAAGGTCACACGCTGGGTAAAAGTACATATAAAGTACATACTGGATTCATGCTCACAAAGATCTTGTGTATTAAAAGGGCAAACATTTGATGAAAACCAAGGCGATCCAATCAGTTGTGATTAATTCCAGAGAAATGCATTGACCTGTTTGACTGATCATTACTTATAGAAAGATTTTAAGACTAATTCTGAGATTTAAAATTTAAAATTAAAAAAAAATTTTAAAACATTTCCCGGATAAGCCAAGATACATATTTCTTCTTTGAGGATGTTTTTCCCAAACAATTTGATATGTTTATATTCAAAGCTGACTTTGTAAATGGCCTTGGACAAAAGCGTCAGCTCAAAACACGCAATGTGAAGTAATTAAAAACATAAATGAGCTAAATTGTTTGTGATTCTTAGTACAATCCTCCAACTGAACGAGACTGCGATCAAGTTAAACTGTGTCTGCTTCTGAATATGTTCTGCAGCTCCACGGAGATGCTTACCTTGTGTCACTGTCGTGCTTATCTTCATATAAAACTCTTTACAATGTTATGAGAGTGTGTACGTTTCCTGTGTGTGTCAGGCTGGTGAGCCTGGTGGTGAGACTGAGGGAATGGGCACACCGGAGCCTGCTGGAGGAGGAGGAGCGGCCGGACTCCTTCCTGGAGCGCTTTCGTGGCCCTGAGCTGCGAACGGCCCCCAGCCGCATCAGCAACACGCAACCAGATGCCGATGGCAACAATGCCAAAGGGATTTTTAGGTATGCCCACCAACCTGTCCTGAACCACCTCTATGCACTTTGATATACACTTTAAGCACATGGGTGACCAGAAGAAAAGAAACCCCAGAACACCGCAGGGTACACATGAGGCGTCAAAGTGTCCATTCGGTCAAACATTTCCTGTTTAAATAAAGGTTTTAGAAAAAGAAGCACTCAGAGGTGTAGATTCAACTCTGGGATATTTGATATTGCTGTGTATGTGATTGCAGTATACTGAACGGTGTTTCAAACCGTTCTGCTTCACTAAAGAAGGAAAAAAAGATGGACAAAATATTGGAAACACATTTAAATTCAATGCAGTACAATAAAAGACAAATGTTCAGTCGTGATATCTATTGCACAGCCGTTACATTGCAGTGCTTTATATCTTGCAGCTGCTTCTATTTTTTTCCTGTGTGTCTTTGCAGTATTAATGGAGGCTAATAACTATTCTTGTGTATCTCTCTGGGCTTTTAGGAAAAAGTGGGATTTGTTTGTGGTGTCCCCATCCGATGACGCCTACTACCGCTGGTTGTTTGTTATCGCCACAGCGGTGCTCTACAACTGGTTCCTGGTTGTCGCGAGGTAATGACTCCACAGTCGCTGTCTGATGATGATGGATGTGGTGAATGGTGAGGGAATGGGGCTTTCTGTCCACTTACATGTTTTATTTTATTGTTCTATTCACAGGGCATGCTTTGAAAAGCTACAAGTGGGCAATTACATCTGCTGGTTGGTGCTGGACTACCTCTCTGACTTTGTGTACATAATTGACACTTGCGTCCGACTTCGCACAGGTAAACCTCTTTGAGAATACACAACAATAGCATTCGTTTGGAGTTGAGTTTCTGGCCACGTGACCATTGCTATTCTAATATTCACTCTTCTTTGAACTACTCTTTGTTCTCCACCAACTCCCGCGGGACATGATCTGGCTCTTTAACTGCCAAATGCTATGTGCACCAGCTAGTCCCAAACTTGGTCTGTCCAGTTCTTGTTTCGCATCGGTTAATAAAAACCTTTTGTTTATCCCTTCGATGCATGTGGGTTATTCTCCCTAGGGTAACGCTACATTCATTGTTACTGCCTCCCCTAGGCTTCAGTCAGGGAACATAACAGCCCCAAAGGTAGGTTTCTGAGACATTTCACAGAAAACAGCAGCCGGAAACCGGGTTACTGAGAGTCTCAAACAATAAAGGTCCAAGCAGAAAACCAAAACAATGAGCTGAAAGGTGCCAAAAGGCAGAACAGTAGGTTGAGATCACAGCTCGGCTGACTTTGTGCTCTATTCTTCTCGTCCTCAGGGTTCTTGGAACAAGGTTTGCTGGTGAAGGACCACGCCAAGCTCAGAGACAGCTACGTCCGAACGTTACAGTTCAAGCTGGACGTGGTGTCCATCCTGCCCACGGACCTGGCGTACATCTCCACTGGCATCCATACGCCACAGCTCAGGTTTAACCGCCTGCTTCGATTTCCGCGCATGTTTGAATTTTTTGACCGTACTGAGACACGCACCAACTACCCCAACATGTTCCGTATCGGCAACCTGGTGCTTTACATCCTGGTCATCATTCACTGGAACGCCTGCATCTACTACGCTATATCCAGTTCGTTGGGATTTGGCTCGGACACTTGGGTGTTCCCAAACATCTCCAAACCTGAGTATGCCTCCTTGACTCGGAGTTACGTCTACTGTCTGTACTGGTCGACTCTTACTCTCACCACGATTGGAGAGATGCCTGCACCCGTGCGGGACGAGGAGTACCTATTTGTGGTCTTTGACTTTCTCGTTGGGGTTCTTATCTTTGCCACAATTGTGGGAAATGTTGGCTCTATGATTTCCAACATGAATGCCACCCGTGCCGAGTTTCAAGCCCGGATCGATGCCATCAAACATTACATGCACTTCCGCAAAGTCAGCAAGGAACTGGAGACACGCGTCATTAAATGGTTCGACTATCTTTGGAACAACAAGAAAGCCGTAGACGAGAAGGAGGTGCTAAAGAATTTGCCAAACAAACTGCGGGCTGAGATTGCAATTAATGTACACCTGGAGACTCTGAAGAAAGTACGCATTTTTCAAGACTGTGAGGCAGGCCTGCTGGTGGAGCTCGTGCTCAAACTCCGCCCCCAGGTCTTCAGTCCGGGGGACTACATCTGCAGAAAAGGGGACATAGGGAAGGAGATGTACATCATTAAAGAGGGGAAGCTGGCTGTGGTGGCCGATGACGGGGTCACACAATACGCTCTCCTCACCGCTGGCAGCTGCTTTGGGGAAATCAGCATCCTGAACATAAAAGGGAGCAAAATGGGAAACCGTCGGACAGCCAACATTCGCAGCTTAGGTTACTCGGATCTCTTCTGCCTCTCTAAGGACGACTTGATGGAAGCAGTGACCGAGTATCCAAACGCTAAGTCTGTGCTCGAGGTGAGGGGCCGGGAGATCCTGCAGAAGGAGGGCCTGCTGGATGAGAACGCAGAGAGCGGCGGGCTGCAGAAAGAGGACACAGAGGAGAAGGTGGAGAGGCTGGAGTCCTCCCTGGACACCCTTCAGACTCGCTTTGCCCGCCTGCTGAGCGAGTACAAACACACTCAGCAGCGGCTGAAGCAGCGCATCACTCTGCTGGAGCGGCAACAGAATCAAACGGACTGCGGCGCAGACGCAAGCGATGACATGGATGCCGAGGCAGAGGCGGTCAATGGAGCAGACCCTGGGCCTGTTGCCCATACAGATGGGTCTCCACAACAGAGTGGTGTGCAAATGGAGGACACAAAGAGCCCAGCAAAGATGTCACACTAAGGAGATTTTAGATTGCTTCTTCCACCGTGAAAATGTTTAGTTAGCTGAGTGTAAAGAGATGTCCGCATGTCAATAAAACATGAAAAGAAATTGGAAGACACTGCTACGCCGATGCAGTCTTTGAGTTATTGTCTGTGTTTTTAGATTTCCGACTAAAAAGCTCTGGAAATTGCCTGTTATTCTAGTTTTTGGGTCCCTCGTAAACATCCTTTGTTCGGTTGCATCAGCGAAGGGATTCAGTTCTCTCTGCATGTTATATATTATGCTCTGGCCCCGAACACCTCGTCTCTTGCTGCTCCTCCTGGGGAAAAAGTCCAAGGAGAGATGGTCGAAGGTGATTTGCTGACTTCACAAACACAATTATTTTCCAGTGTCCTTATGTTCTGTTATGTGGTGTACTTTGGTGATTATCATAACAACCTTTTGACATTTTATTTCCTACTTTGGCTGTTGTGAGGTCGTACATTGAAAATAATGTTGTCTCTGGTGAAGCGACTCCCTCGCAATGTGGAGATACTGTTGTTTTTTTTGCTTTAAAATGTATATTTATATTAGAATGAGTGAGCCACTTCATCTTTGTTTGCATTGAGTTGCTCCCATTTCTATTGTGGAGACTCACTCTCAGCAGCGAGGGACTGGGGATTTTCCAGTTATTCGGCTCTGTGCATTCCAGGATACAAGTCAACCACATGAGCAGTGCCGATAAGCACAGCTGGAACAATGCCTCTGCTTCAGAGCTGGCTATAATAAAGGGGCAGGAGGGGGTGAGTGCATATCCCCTGCAGCCCCTGAAGGAGTGGGTGGGATCAAGTGCCATGGACAAATCTCCAGTTACCTGCCGTCGGCTGGTCAAACAGCATGAATTTATATATGAAGCCCCCACATCACACTAGAAACTAAAGGCATGTAGCTACAGCTCTTCATAGGCTCACATATCAAACTTGTTTTGTGGACAGAAATATAACCTTTAATGTGAGATTTCTTGAGATTCAGTTAACGTATGATTTGCAAATGAAAACATCTATATATGAGGAAAATGTATTAATTATAAAATATATGAACATTATTTCAGTTAAATTAATAGATTGATCATTGAAATGTGGTTGAAAATGTTAAGTGTGTATCTAATCTAGACTAAAGAAATCTTTCACTTTACAACCAAAGCTGTCCCACTCCAAACCGAGATGCCTTGGCGATGTTTTGACCCTTAAGGCACAAACACATGCAAACAGTTACATATGGACTGTGGTTGGTTGACACCAACAATTAGTCTGGCTAAAATAATATTTGGGTATAAATTAAAAGCAGAAATGAGGTGAAGTGTGAAGCCCATTCATGCTCTTGCAATAAAAGCCATTTTAATTAGTTGTCAAAGAGCAAAACTTTCCACCAATCACATCAGTCAATGTAAAATTTACTATAACGTACCTACTGGCTGAAGAAGTGCGGATCGTGGTGATTTAAGAGCATAGTGTTGGTTAATCCAGTTGTACATGTTATCAGAATGTGTAAACGTCGGAGCCAAATGTTTTATGTTGAGAAGAAAGTGTTTGCCAGCAGCCATCAGTTTAATGGGATTGGGTCAGCAGTGCCAAATATGTTTTTCTCAACTGACATAGCCATTAAAGGCTTGTGTAATGACAGGACAGTCCCAACTCAAAGTCCAGTGACAAGCTTTTTTTTTAACCAAATCACATGGTTCCTCATCAGCAGAAATGGCTGTTGTTTGCGTAAGTCAGTTATCATTTAAATTGCAGTGCATATTTCCTTCTACGCTTAATACATGGTGGAAATTTGATGTATTTTCTTCATCTTACTATGAGCACATGAACCCACTATAATATGTCAAAGTTAAAACAATGTTGGTTGTATTCCATTCAATATCGCTGCAATACTATGGTTCCCTCACTGTGGCCTTAAGGAGCAGCTCAGTTAGAAAAGGGTTATGTCTATATATTTTAAACAGACTGATGACTGCTAGGTCACTTTCAATTAAATCAGATTAGCAGAGTTACCAAATAAAACCTAAAAGATGTTTCTACCGCGGTCATTTCTTTCCTCATGAACGTTAAATGTTATACTTTTTTTTCAGGATCTTAAGTGCTAATCCAGACAATAACAAAAGGAAATTCAAAGTAATTCTATATAACAAGCTTATTAACTCAGCCGTTGGAACACGTTGTTCCATCTGCATACACTGCTGTCGACTCCATGACTAACAGGTGCACTCACTCGCACCAAATGTTGGCCCCATCTGTCATGTGGACAGGACAACTGGTGCAGAGTGTCAAAAGACCTCGTGGCCAGACGCCCTACAAGGACTTCAAGCAATAAGAGCAACGATCTCTGAGCTAGAAGTCTTCTTACAGGAAGTAAATATGTACCAATATGTTGATCACCATTTTGTTTTAAATGTTGATCAAGTGGTGAGCAGTGTCAAAATGTAAAAGCAGAAGAAAAACACGTAACACACATTTTTCTGAATATAACTATATATTGTTTTCAAAGTGTAACAGCTTACAAACTGCATTTGAAAATCAAACAGTATCCGCTGTTCATCATTTGGAGACAACGTCCCCCGATCACTGGGATTCACTGCATGGAGTGAATGAATCTACTGTATAAGACAAGGTGTGACAGCAGAGGAAGTCCCCTTCGTAGTAAACACAACTATTCATTTGACTTTAACGGGGTCGAGCGAATGGGGCAAATATTCCAACAGTATGTGTCGAACGTAATGGTACTTATGATCACTGTAGAAAATAGACCAAAAGGAAATATGATTTCTCCTGTAATAGCTGTGATTGAGTAAGAAGATATAGAGTAGACAGTGCAGGGCTGCTCGTGTGTGTCGGCGCTGGAAGACCGCAGCATGCCGCCTGCGGTCTGTGGACTGATTGGCTGATGGTTTCCATGGGGACAAATGCACCGGCTAGCGCATTCGCATGTGCAAGCTGTGCTTGGGTCCATCCACTCGCTCCAACTTCTCAAAGTGTTTCCTAGCATTACGGATATTGATGAGAGTGGCTGCAGATGCTGAAAAAAAAAAAAAAACAGGAGACACGGATTTGTATTATGCCGATTTGGTTTCTAAACTCAAGAAATGTTAATCGCCACTACTCACGAATGGAGGGGTCCGACATGATGACCATGACATATGTGTTGGAGGTGAAGACGTCAATGAAGGCCGCAAAGTTGGAGTTCCTCACTTCCATGCTTTGGAAAGAGGCTGCGAGTTTACTGGAATACGAAATAAATAAATAAATCAGAAACACCATAAAGCGTTAGTGGGTGACGGCGATGTTTCTGCAGAGGGAACTCACCTACAGCTGAGTTTGAACTGTTTGATAATGTTACTGATCTTCTCGAACCGGTGAGCATCGCGCTGCTCTTTGCACTGATAGTGGGAGATCACCTGTATTTACAAAACATGGTGAAACAAATATATACACTTTCATTACTGGATCCAGATTTCCTGCCCAGACCCCAGACCCCAGACGGGGTTGCCCTCACCAGGAAGGTGGCTCGCTCAAACAGAAGGACTTCGTCTGCCTCTATGATCTGCGCAAAGTTTCTCAGGTTGGTTTCCAGCTGCTGGACGTTCGGGATGAGCTGGTACACTATGCTAGACCAGGCCTGCAAAGACATTTTTAAATGTTTCTTAGGGTGTCAATTTCATCACCAGACATCCAAGAGGTCAAATGTCCCAACCTTATACAGGGTCTCGTCCCAGATTGATGTCCTGAAGCAAGTGCAAGCCAGAGGTCTGGACAGTCTCTTCAGATCTTCTTCACGCTCCTTGAAGATCTGTTGAAACAGTTATGACGGTCACATGATCAGGCCCATTAATTCATCAATAACAAATATGCCATCCAGGGTGGGGGAGGGGAAATACAAGCCCTTTTTCCATAAAGTACATAAAGTTGTACTATTACAGATATGATGAGTTGCCGTTGTAGTCAATCTTACCTAAACTATTGAAAAATGTCAGGATTTAAAATAGAGAAATTTGTCTTTAAAAAAAAAAAAAAAAAAAGAAGTAGAAATGGCATTCATAAATTGAAAGGGGTTCTAATGGAGAATGATTATTAATACTGGTAGCTTAATTGATATTGTTTATTTTGTGTTTTACTATCACCTCAGGTTTCATTGTTGTTCAGTAGCTTATCTTATTTTAAATATATAATAATAGAAGTCATATTGTTCATTTAGCCATTCTTAAGTATTATGTTCTTATTTAAACAAGACTATTTATTAGAGCCGAGTGATAAATTGTCAAATTATTGCTACAATTGTTCTCTAAAATAAAATATTACAATATGGTTGACGGTCATCTTATTTTCATACCGTCTTATGATTGTCAATTTTAATAAAAATCACAGCCACAAAGTTTTACCACACAAAAGCCAAAAAAATGTGCCAAAGAAAGCCGTTTGTGGTGAGTCTGTGAACATGGCTGTCAAGTGCTTGTTTAAGGGCTTCAGTTAAATCGACAAACAGGTGCAGAGGAGAGCGGAAGACAACTCTCCAAACTGTTAACTCACCAAATCCCTCTGGTCTTCCTGCACCAGATCCATTTTGTGAACGAGGCAGAACACTTTGGCGTCGGGGGAGTTCTGCAGGATGGCCTCCAGACACGACTGGTAGTAGTGCATGTCTTTCTCCAGCTCGCGGCTCTCAACATCGAATATATAAATGAGTACCTCTACATTTCTAAAAATGTTGTCCCTCTGGCTGGTGAAGTAGTTCTCCATGAACGTGTCCTGTCTGTTGGGTAAAGGAAGCACAGAGCAACGTTTCACAGAGGATTTACAGATTGAAGTTGGTCCAAAAAGTTGCAAATAACAAAAAAATGTACTTTACCCTCCACAGTCCCACAGGTTTAGAACCAGATTGCCAAGAAACCGTACATGGGAGTGCTCCACGTCAACTGCATTTAACAAAAGATGTAAATATCGTGTTATCGACGATATCAACAGGAATATGGGGCATCATGCGGCACCGTGTTAGTTTAAAGCACTCTTACTTGTAGCTCCAAGGCGCCGTGTGTCTCGAGCTATGTAATTAGCAAAGATGATTGATCTCATACTGGTCTTTCCAGACCCACTTTTTCCCATCAGTAACACCTGAAAGCACAAAAGCAACAGATTCAGTCATCACTGAAGATGAAGTCTCGTCTCTCCTCTCCAGCGGTGGAAGAAATATCTAGAATCTTCACTCAACAAAAAAAATAAAAGCAGTATCACAATATTAAAACACTTCGTAGGACGTAAAAGTCCTACATTTATACTTCAACTTTTATACATAAACCTTGCAGGTAACATCATGCACTTGAAATATGAAACGCAAAAGGTACTCATTATGCAACAGAACAGTCAAGCTAGTCAAATCAGCTGATTTCAATTTCTGTTGAGTAGTTTGATACCCGATAATGCCTCATATTCTATTAACTGTGTGTTTGGTACATTTTATGTGTCATTTATTAATTACATTGTTCACTGATAGTTTCTGTAAGATTGTATCCGATTACACTATGACCTGAAATGTTTCAACAGGTTCTGCCAGGAACATTATTTTGAGAGAGAAACACTAAATCTCATCATTCATTTTAGAATCAGACTTAAAAATGTCTGTGAATAAGTGTGTGACGATGTCAGAGAATAGTGGAAGGATATTTTTTGCTGGAAGTGCATCATAGAAGTGGGAACTTTCCTACAGTGTTGGTACAACTGGAGACTTCTTACTCATGTGTATTTTGGGACAACTCATAAAATAGCAAACACGACATATCAAGATGTGATTATACATCATTGGGAGCCATTTCAAGGCATTGGAAACCAGCTCAAGCTCAACATGAAGAAGGACCAGAGGCATGAAACGGAAGTACTCCCGTAAAGTACAACCACTACTCGACGATCAGCTGCTTCACCTTTTTCTTCATTGCTGTGCTTGACATCCCCCTCAGCAGACACGATGTCGAGTATTTCTCGGAGCTGCAAGTCAGATGACTTTAGTCAGCGTCTGCAGCAGCTCTCCTCTCCTTCGGCTGCAGCGCGCGCGCACACACACACACACGCACACACGCACACAGTTTCACCTCGCGGTCACTTCGCGACATATTACGACAAACACACAGTCACGAGCTTCTTAGACACGAACATATAAACAGTTCAACAACTTTACTTAAACTATGTTCTGTTCCGGATAAACATCTAAGCTAATGCTAAGTTAGCTAGCAGGACAAGTAGTCCAGATATAACGTTAGCTCTATGCGTGTGTGTGTGTGTTTGTTAGCTTAGCGGAGCTGAACGGCTGAGCCCTGTTCAAACTCAGCAGTGTGTCGTCTACTTACTCCCGACGGGTAGATCGGTGACTTAAAGTCCAGCAAGTTCAGACGGCCAGTTGTTCTTTGTTTTCAGGACTACAGTTGTACACATTACTTGATGGACGCAGGAGTGAAGTCAAGATCAGCTGCTTCCTGTTTACGCCAAAGTCACATGATGGGCTACTGGGGGTTTATGCCCAGGACTTTGTCTTACGGACAGATTTGTGCTCCATTACCAGATCATGTTCGCCACCGAGGCCACACACACAATAAATATTGAGGTTATATATATTTTAAATCAAGGTTATGAAAGTAGACACAGTTAGAGTATTTTGGAAGCATAACGATAAAATTGCCTAACAGGCAATACACAGGGATAATTATCCCCTCGCCTTCTTCTCCTTTAATTGCGTCAAAATAGGTTTAGTACTATTAGTACATTTAGTGCAAGATTGAATAAGGGAAACACATTTTTTTAATGCATATTTGCTATGTATACTGTATTTGCTACTACCAAGTGTGAAACATTTTTTCATAAGGAACTATTCAAGGCATTTGAAAGGGCTGCATTCACATCTGTGTAAATCTGAATGTTTTATGTACACACTTTGGTCTTTGGGTCACTTTTAGCTCATTGGCACAAAATAACGTGTAGTATAGCATATTAACAATCCAAATTAACAGATAAATAAACAGATTTATCATGTTTAGCCGAATGTTTTCATCTAGATTCTTGTGTTGTGGTTGGCAGTACATTTAAGAATGAGTTTAATGTAACTCAAGTAAATAATAAATACTGGACTTTATACTTAACATCAGACATATTTTTTCGAACTTATGCTCTAACAAGGTAATTACAATAAGACTTGAGATGTTAAATTGTAAATAATATGTAGGAAGTAATCCGTTTATTTCTGCATGCAGTTCAAATATGAACCGTTGGGTCAACTTTTGATTTGGAATAGCACGCACGCACACACACACACACACACACACACACACACACACACACACACAACATTTTTAGATCATGTGAGAAGAAAGTGGTCCTTCTTGGGGTTGCTGGCTGCTAATTTTTTTGTTTTCACTCCATGCTTGATTATCTGCTTGTAAGCTATGTGTTGTCTTAGTGGACAATAAACACATTTTGATTTGTGTTCAAGGGTGCACAGCATATTATTTTCATTATATATTATCACATTATACAATGTTGCCTTGTCACTGGCATAAGAGTCCTCAAGACATCCCGACCAGGAAACCGAAAGAAAGTGGAGGAAGAAGAAAACAACCACAACGCCAGCAAGGCTGAGATCCTCTGTGTGGCACTGGCACCGCAGTGGCACGCCTGTGGCAGGCGTCAGTACGGTCTCTTCTCGGTAGTGGCAAGACCACCAGATGGCTTTCTCTTGCGCTGGTTGAGCATCCTCAACGGTTTATTCTGTAGACAGACATATAACATGGCCTGTTGGTGTCTGATCCAACAAGCGGACTGCATTTTGCAAAGAATCCAAGTGAACAGCAGCTGTAGCTGAGGTTGAGTCCAGAAATGGTCCTGCGGTGAAGTTGTTAACAGAGACTGAACACATGCAAAGAATCAAACACACACTGGTAGAACAGACCCCCCACACACTCGATTACGTATTTCCGGTTCAACCTTTGTACTGACACACATAGACACACACGCACACACACACACACACACGGGTGAAGAAAAAGGAGAAGACAGCAATGCAATAAAAACGTCGATGCATGTAGAGGGGTTTTCCACATCAATAAAAAGACAATAGAAGAAATTATGAGATTAATTGGGAAAGAGACTGATTGATGGTGATGATTAAAGCAGTGGACCTGCCTATTAATTCTGAAAAAACAATGATACTTGCCGCTTGCCACTGTCAGTAATCGCACGCGCTGTTGTCTCTCCACAACGCCGTGGTAAAGGTGTGTTACAGTTCCCGACAATGGACACTAGATGGCGGTAAATAGTCATGACGTCACGTCCGGGCGAGCCTCCTAGCTTTTGTCAGCGCAATCTGCGTTCACTTGGCATTTCATTTCACATTTTTACTTAATGTACTTAGTACTTTATTTGTACTGTCCTTAAACAGACATGTTGCCCTCAATACCAAGACTCAATACGTACTTCAATAACCAAAACCTTCCCAACTGTCACTGCTTCAGTTGAAGAGAAGCCAAATGGGTCTTTCTCACACAGATATTGCTGTAATAGAGCCCGAGGTGATTTCACTGACCTCATCTGCATGCAATGGAGGAGAACATTTAAATAAGGACTTCCTCTTGAAGAGAGCTATGATTACCAAGAGGGACAGAGCAGCAACAGACAAAAGGGAAAAGACAGAGAGCAGCTGATTTGGACCACTTGTCTTCTTTGAGTTGATGAGCAAATGAGAGAAACAATGACATGGCCAGAAATAATACAAAGCAAAGAGAGCCACTTTACACACACCTGAAATACTTGGTGTCCTCTTTTGTATGATGGTATTACACATTTATATAACGGGACTTTTCTTCTTTTTTTTTTGCACTGAATTTCCTACTAATTATTTTTATTCTAAGACTTTATATATTTCTGGCTCTTTGGGGGTTATTCATTAGATGGCATACATTTTCTACAAATATCGGCACCTACATAATGTTGATAAATGAGACCCTTTGTCTCCTCTTTCGCCGACAGCTGGATGAGACAAAGCCTCAACATAAAACCACACTGCAATGTATGCCATGGATATCGTATATAAACACACATGACTTTGTTTTGCAGTGAATTATCAAAATGGATATTTCACAACAGATGGAATAAAAATGTGTATGTTATAAGTAAAAGGCAGAGAGATAAAAGTATTATAAAATTTTATTATTTACTTACAGTATGTAGTCTCCATACTGTAACCCCTTCCCAAATGATCAGTGAATATGCTTAAGATGAGCAGACAAACACACGGGCTAATAGTCCGGTATCTTCTTGAAATATTCCTCAGAAATAAAATACAACAAATCTAAACAAGGAGTCAGTTCAACAGTAACCGGGAAGTCTTTCACACTCTGAAATCAAGAGAAAAAGCAGATTTGTTTTCTGCAATCATGCACGTATTAAGATAACATGTAATTCTAAACTCAAGCTTATTCACCATAATGATATGTTGTTGTATGAATAACATAACTGCCACGCTCTATATATATTTAACAAAATGTATGAAGTTCTTAAGTATACATATCAAACAAAATAAAGTTACATTAGAGCTTATTCATATGTAAATATGTATATTTAAGAAATAAATACATTTTCAATAACCAGAATCTCAGTTAGTTTACGAAATCCAAAGGTTATTATTAATAATACACAACCGACGAGGGCTAGTATCCGCGGGACAAAACAATGATACAGTAGCTCCTCTACAAAGAGACACGAGATGTAAAGAGGAGAAAATACACAATGTCAATAAAAGCTGTGTGGGAGTAATATTCAGGACGGTGCCAGTCCAATGCAGCTGTCCTTCACATCTGGTCTCGGAGTTTGGCGAGCCTTTGAGACAGTTCATCCTTTGGAGAAGAAAGAGCAGAGCATCAGTGAGCAAGATGAAGATGAGAGAAGAATCAGGGTTATTTTGATTTGAAGGTCATTGTTTGACCAATACATTTCTTTTTCACTCAGTCTACATGTTAAACCCTTAATTTACACTGCTACAAGCTATCCGGTTTATGATCTTTTGTATGTATATTTAAGGTGTATCTTTGCCAGATGTAGAACAATTTTAACATCAAGTATGCACGTGTACCTGCTCTGCAGAGGCCACGCTGGTACCCACTGATCCCGTCTGTCCCTGAGGGAGCTCCATATTCAGGTCCAATCTAGACATGACGCGCACACACACCAACATTCAAACCTCATTATTAGATTACAAACAAAATGGGTTTGCTCACATTACACTGAATAACACCGTCAGAAACATTCTTGTCAATGTCTATCAATTTTGTTTCAATAACATGCTCTATTTAGACTTCAGTCTCAGACAGCACACCATACACCTGTGTATGCGATCGCACATCATTTCACAAAGAATGAAGACGGTTACCCTGCTTCATCAGCCAGTTCGTGCATCAATGAGTCCACTTGATTCTGAAAACACACATGAGATTTACAGTGAAGGTGTTTGTCTTTATAAAAAAACCGACAACAAGAAAGCATGTAAGAGTAGAGGAGAGAAACATACCTGTGGTGTTGTGAGTGTTGTTGTGCTGCTCATGGTGTCCTCCATGTGGGCCGTCTGAACATCCAGAGTTTCAAATTGGCGCTCAAATCTTTCCATGAGACCGGAAATCTGAAAAAAAAGGGATTGAGACATTCTTTTATAATTATGAGGAGTTTTTTCTTTACCGACTACTGTGACAACTACATTCTATTGGCTAAAAAGAAATATGGAAGAGAATATTTGTTTTTGTGTAAATGACTCTACCTTTTCCAGATTCATAGACTTCAGAGTGGCATCCATGCCTTTCACCACTCCAGCCATAGACTTTGTGACCTGAAAAAATAAAACACCGTCACTAGAAATGACAACATACACACGTTCTCAAGTCTGAAATGAAACTCTTCAGCCCGTCACTGATCCTCAAGTCTCACGGCAGTATGCAGTGACCCAGTATTCAACATACCTGGTTCATTGTAACTGCAGTTTGGACCCTCGCTGCCACGGCATCTATCCGAGCACTCATCCTCAAGAAGTTCACAGACTGGTTCTTCTGTCGGATGGCGTTCTCCGCATGGATCCTTGCCACTTCCATATTCCCCTTCTGGATGGCCTAGAGACAGTAAAAATAAATAAATAAGGCGGTACAGTAAAATCTAGCCTTTGGTTATCTTGATTAGCGGCCTCTGAGGGACACTTACTTTCTTAATTTTAGCCTTCTCTACTTTTTCCTCTTTGTCACATTTCTTGGAATTTCTTTGGAGTTCTTTGGCGGCGAACTTTAAATTGAAGAGCTGTTCTGGGACATGAGGTTAAGGAGACACAAAGTCCAAACAAACACAACAAACAGGTTGATAACGAAAAATGGCTTTAAGCTTCTGAATGTGTGATGTAGTTATCTCAACTTAGATTCTGCTAATAATTGTTGGATCAGCAATACAACATCCGGCATTCAGTCTGACATTTAATAATAAACATAATTGGAAAAACGGTACTCTTGACTGAGTAGACGTGCAGTGACACATACAGGTATGTAGCGTTAACTGGTGTTGTCCTGTGAATGTATTAATATGTTATTAAATCAAAGACAGTCAAACACGATGACATATTAGATCAAGTCGAAGCTTGGCTATTTACTTCTGTATTCGTGGGGTTAAGTGACACTCCGACTACATGGTTGAATTGTATATCAACTGACGGTTGTTGTATTTCCAGCCATTTGTCTCGAAGCTTCCGAGGCCTTCGGCCCAGCTCTGTCCCATTTCACGACGTCTGTAAATAACGAGGACATGTTCAGGTCGTTCAGTAAGCCAACGTTTGTGTTTCGGGCCAACACCTCCCGTGTTCACGGTGTTCCGGGTGTCAGGGACAGAACTCACCGGCCTCGTCATGTTGTTGTGCTCGGTCTCGCCCCCCCCCTCCGTATTGACGCTACACACTCTGACGTCCCACCGCAGCGTTAAAAGGATACTTTCCATTGCCGGCATCTTGACGCCACTTATCTCGAGTCCAACAGTTACGCGATGAAATAATGGCGGCCAGTCGGCGAAAGAAAAGCTCAAACTTGTCAGTGAAACTTCAGCCCGTCGGGTTTCGGTCTTCTTCCGTTCGCTTTCTTCCGTACTTCCTGATGTCTTACCAAAATATGAACGACGTCAGCGTCACGTGGTGGCGGTATTCCGTCTGACGTCACGAGGGAGCTGCCTCCCCCCTCATCCCCCCTCCTTCCTCGCAAAATGTGAATGAAATAGAAGAAGAAAAACAGAAACAACAACAACAACAACCGTTAACATTGACACGTGAGCCGTTTGTTGTTTCGTGGTGTTATTTGGTCATTTGATATGATGAAAGTGTCATGGCGTTGAAGCAGCGCGGCAGTGGGCGGTGAACTGACTGATGATTAGATGTATGGAGTGGATCAGGCGGGGAGAGAGGATGACTCACCCCGCCTGGTGTGATGCTCAACCCCGCAACAGCACGCCGCTCGCTCCGCCTGACACGTCGCTGTTCTCCGCCAGTGCGAAGTCAAACTTTATCAACGTGTTCGTGTCACTTCGCCCGGCCCCGCGGCGGCCTGCCCCCCCGTCGGGTTGAAACTTGAGCGGTTGTCGTGCAGACGCGGAGACCGAGCGTCGTGATTTACCGTACATTTCGTGACGCCTGATTGCCATGGAAACAGTGCTTCTGCCGTGTTAACTTCAGCATCCAATCTTTCTGACGGGGTCGGGAAACCTGTTGGATACCTCACCGTTTCTTTCGCTTTTCTTGTGTTGCTGCCATTGGCTTCACTTTACATTTCATTTTGACCGCAACACAGGTGAGTTGTTTAAACTGTGCGGCTGTTGCATGATTGTGTCTTTGCGTGGACAAACGCAGTTCATGTTATTATGCTCCTCCAGTGTATTGCCCCAGATATGAGCCTGTTGAACTTGAGACCTCCGTCTATGTCTTTCAGCGAGGATAAATGCACCATAGAATACAGACGATGAGCTCATTTTCAGTGATGTGTTGATTTAGTTAGTTGATTAATGGGTACTATTTGAGTTTATACATCAAAGAACAAAAAGTGGCCTGCATGGGCAAAATATTGTTGGTCATGGAAGTGTTTGACATGTCCATAAATGTATGTGTGCCCTCCAGATCAATCTATAGGTAGAATAATAGTCTTTAAAAGGCTGTAATCCATTCACCCGGCTGACTATGCACA
The DNA here is from genome assembly GCF_009769545.1 of Cyclopterus lumpus. NCBI lineage: Eukaryota > Metazoa > Chordata > Actinopteri > Perciformes > Cyclopteridae > Cyclopterus > Cyclopterus lumpus. Next base: position 15,618,986 of record NC_046979.1, read on the forward strand.
GCACCCCTGAAGTGGTGCATTTTGTATCGTTGTTGGCGCACAGGGAGATAATCCAGGAGAGCCAACGAGTGATGTTTCATTCAGGGGCTGTATGACTCATATAGTCTTATTTATAAAGAGGCCAAGTGGTAGAGGAGCAGTGCTGCTGCAGGACCGGGGCTGATGTAACCCCTGAGATTCACTAGAGGCTGCTGTGTGTCGTGCTTCCCTGTGTCCTCACTGCCCCGGCCTTCATTTACCCCGATGACCCCCTCAAACTAACATAGGCTGAGGATGTTCACACACTCTGCAATCAACAGCTGAGTTCATACTGTGTAAGTCATAAGACCAGGCAGGCAGCTTGAAAACTGGCACCGTTTGCAAAATATTCATATTAAGCTCTGGCTTAATCATGAATATAAAGTATTAAATGCTACAGTTATGATCTCCTATATCTGTATTCAAACTTTATTTGTTTTAAATGCAGAACATAAATAAATAAATAGGCATATAATCCGGTGGTTGAACCATAGGCCACTTAATGATTTGTATGAATAGTGATGTGCTTATTCCTGCTGTTATAATGTGACAATATTGTATTCGTACAAGGGAAAAGGGAAAAGGCTACGTCATCGTTGATGTACACTGACTCACTCACTTCTGAGGCAAATATTCAGCCCATAGCCAGAAGGCTTTAAAGAACCTTCTTACCGTCTACCTTCATGACAATATTAGAGTTAATAAGGATCCTCATGGTGTTTTGAAAGATGAACGCTCTCATCATCTCTTTTACTTCATGCAATGAAAAATACAATAATTCTTATAAAGTGCTTTTTATTATCTACTTTAATTTTATTATTTCTTAAAAGGAGATCTGGTTTATTTTAGTGAGGGAATTAATTTATCTTATTACATCTTTGCCACTGGTCTTTGCCCCTATATTTCCTTTACTGCTGCTCCATCTGTACTTTAAATATCACTTAATATTATTATTTTCATAATTCTTTTTTAAACATCTTTAAATGTCTTTACTTAATCAGAAATTCATTCCAGATGTGTGCCAAAAGTATTATGTAGAAATTAGAAATTATCGTCCATCTATGTTATATATTGTTCGGTTATCTTTTATTAATTATTCCTACTATGTTTATCTATTTTCTGCATTAAAAAAAATGAAAACAGATATAGGAGAGCATAACTGTAGCATTTAATACTTTATATTCATATTAAGCCAGAGCTTAATATGAATATTTTGCAAACTGTGTCAGTTTTCAAGCTGCCTGCCTGGTCTTGTGATGTACACAGCACAAACTATTTGCATGTCACAGACAAACCTGTCGCTTGTTGTATTACCTCATGCAAATACACAGAGAAGTTCAACATGGGAAACTCATATTCGTTACAGTGCATCACTATAGCTTATATTCAATCACTCACCTGGTGGTATTATCACTCAGTGCTCAGTCGCTTTGAGTATGTTACTCCCATTTTTGCTATATGTTGAAGAAAAACTGGCTCTTGATCCGGATCTGTGAAGGCCTAGACTTTCAAATGATCAAATGAGGATGGATGCATGTAAGCAAGGTGCTGGGATGATACAGTTAAGTCTTTCTGTGTACTTTCCATGCATTGCCTTTTGAAAAGGGCTTTAAAAAAAAATATTAATACTCTGTTGTCCTGCTTCAGTCGTCCACCGGCCATGATTCCTCACATGAACCACAATGTGATATGTAAGACCTATGTTTCGCAGGTGAGGATGATGGAGCTTCAAGCGGAGAAGAGGTTCCACAACTTGACCCTCGAGCAAATCCAAGCTCTGGACCAGGTCTTGACTGAGGTAATCCCCATCCACGGACGAGGGAATTTCCCCACACTGCAGGTGAGAGCGAAAGACATCATTCGCGTGGTGAAGGATCGGCTGATCGAAAGAGACATCCAGGTGAAAGATATACGGCTGAATGGCGCGACTGCCAGCCACGTCCTGGTGAGAGATAACCGCATGGGCTATCGAGACCTAGACATCATCTTTGGAGTGGAGCTGCCCCGGCAGGAGGACCTGCAGGTGATAAAGGAGGTGGTGCTGGGCAGCCTACGTGACCTCCTCCCTTGTGGAGTTAACAGACGGAAGATCACCTGCCTGACGATGAAGGAGGCCTACGTGCAAAAGATGGTGAAAGTCTTTAATGAGCACGACAGATGGAGCCTGATCTCGCTTTCTAACAACAGAGCTAACACCGTGGGGCTCCGATTCATCAGCTCCCTTCGAAGACAGTTTGAGTTCAGCGTGGACTCCTTCCAGATAATATTAGACCGTGTGCTGGAGTCTTACTGGGAGACTGAACGGAAACAGGGAGGAAAGGTGGCATTGAATGCTGGGGATTTGTCTCAAAGAGACAGTGAGGAAGAAAAGAAACCAAGCGTTCCGCGGGATGTTGAAAAAGACTCTGGCGGCCAAATTCCAAACCCGAATGAAGCAGCTTCTGTGCCTGAGAAAGGTCATCCACATACAAAGGTTCTGCATGTGGATGGAAAGGCCCAGGAGGGGTTCGAACACAAGGCCGTCGCCTTACAGCAGGAGGAAGTAGATGGCATAGAAGATGTTCATTCAGAGGAGGACATTGTGTTTGAGCTCTGTGACGGCAACGGAGAAGAGAAAGGACAGTTCCACAGGGGTTATCCTTTAGTCCCATCTCCTGAAACTTTACACACAGATGTCAGGGATCCGCTGATGACGCATGCCTGTTTAAAGCCGCAGAGCAGTGAAGAGCCGTCTGCATCACAAGCTTCCCAATCAACAGAAACCGCAGCTCCACAGGAAAACGTCCATTGTGCGGAGATGACTCAGTTCAAAGTGATCGGCAGCATTGAAAATACGTCAAGCCCACAATATTCACATCATGAATATTCCTTTCCTCCTCCAGCGAAGAAAACTTGCAGCATATCACAGGGCGTTGTACCGGACTATTGCCATTCACCAAAATTACAAAGGAAAATGTCAAGGAAGTTGATCAGTACTCCTGAGAAATGGTCTTTACTGACTGATTTATCAGATCTTACGACACAGCTGTTTCCACCAATAGACATACCCAAACCACTTCAGCCTCCTTCAGTGGACGGTGCTCACGTTCATGGCTCAAATGTTGCATCCTCCAAGCCAGAGGCCGCAGACGCCCTCACAGTTGTCTCATGCCATCCAGCCAGCACGCCTCAGGATGGGACCGTCTCCAACGAAACGGTGGAACAAACTGTGAAGCCGAAACACTCGAAGAAGCCTCCGGATTCACGAGCACAAATCCACACACGTGCAGTGCATGCTCAGCCTCAGATCAATGAGCCACCAGCAGAGCAGGCGGACACTGTCCCCAACAGGTGCGGGGCAAGCTCATGGGCCGGGGCAGAAGGGGGGCCCGCCATCACCGTGGAAGCGGAGTGCATGTACGGAGACTTTGAACAGGCGATGGACCACCTCCGCCACCGTCTCATCGCCACACACAACCCGGAGGAGATCCGGGGTGGGGGCCTGCTGAAGTACAGCGACCTGCTTGTGAGGAACTTCAGACCGGCCAGCGAGACAGAGATCAAGTCCTTGGAGCGATACATGTGCTCTCGCTTCTTCATCGACTTTCCCGATGTGAGCGAGCAGCAGCGTAAGATCGAGGCCTACTCGCAGTGCCATTTCCTTGGCAACGAGGAGACGAGCAAGTACGACTACCTGATGACCCTGCGGCGCGTGATAGACGAGAGCACGGTGTGTTTGATGGGACACGAGAGGAGACAGACGCTCAACATGATCACAGTCCTGGCTCTGAGGGTGCTGGGCGAGCAGAACGCCATCCCCAACACGGCCAACGTCACCTGTTTCTACCAGCCGGCACCGTACATGACGGAGCCAATTTACAGCAGCTACTTCATCACCCAGGCCCAGCCGCCGCTCGTCTACCACCCCTACCCGCTCCACGTCCACATGCAGACGGGCCTGGTGTAGCTCCAGTGACGTGCCCACGGGGAGGCATGTAGGCCGCTTTCAGCACGATGCTCTGCAAGCAGAGGCACAAATGGAAGTTTTAAAAACAACAAGCAACCACGGGCGCAGTGTTGTTTGATGATGCTTCGAACCCCCTCGTCCCCCTCGTCCCCCTACTGCTTATGACATGAAAGATCATTTTAAAAAAAAAATGGCCTGAAGAGGGGTCTGGAGGCAAAGCATGTCACCCTTTCAAGATGAACACTTTTGGAAAGGAAAGAAATGCCTGGAGCCCACTCACTCGAGAGCTCGGAGAGAGGATTTCATTCCAGTGGAGGGACTTTGTTTACGTCTGTTTCCGCTCGGCGATATGAGGCAGGGCTCCTTACGCTGGTCATCATCCCGTGTGAGGAGAATGTTGTAATGTGACAATTCTCTAAGGCTTGGAGATCCACTTCTCCAACATAATAACACATAATCTATGGAACACCTGTTGGCAGCAAAAGTCTGATTAATGATAACTCCTTAATGTTTCTGAGGGTTAAAACCCTCATATAGCTGTTTTGTGAATCTCTGTGGAGTAAGTTTCAGCACGTGAGTATACCTGTGTATTCACCGTATAGAAATAGGGAACCTTTTACTGAGGGCGGATATTAGACAACATGTCCTGTGGTGTGTCCATGTTACCGTAGGTTTTATATTTATGAATGTAAACAACTTATTTCAAAGGTAGAAACAAGAGATCCAAGTAGGTTCAATTAGGGACTGTATATGAAAACTATTTGGGGCGGTGAGAGAGGACCTTAGGAAAACATCTTATTCAGAGTTTCATCTTCATCATGGACTGTGTGGGTGGGGTTTAATCTGATTTGATTGGCAGTGGCCTGGCATCATGTGCAAACAACACAGCAACTCTCAACAGAGTTTAATTTAAATGTTGCTAAATGACACATGAATGACAAAAACAGTGAAACATTGGGTGGAAAAAACCCTCTCAGACTGGAAGGCAAATGTTTCCGAGGCCTTTAATGTTTTCTTTGAACATTATTATTATTATTCATGCAGCTATTAACTGCACTGCAAAGAAAAGCTGAACAATACAAAAAGGAATAATAATAATGTTGCTACAGCCCCGTAGATCAGTGGCAGATGTTTAGCTGTTATTCAACGCCAGATGCATCACAAGAATTCACCTCCTGATGGTTTTATGAAGAAAGCCTCGGCTGTCTTGTTTGTTTGGTTTCCTGCCGAAAACTCCAACCGGCGGAATAGACTTCCTGTGTGTACGACATGGTGAACGAGTGGACCGAGTGTCATCGTGCATCCAGCAGGTCGTGACTCTGTCCCTATGTGTTCACTGTGTACATGCAGAGCTACAGTACATGTAATAGGTATACATATTTATAAAAACAGACAATAAGCACATGTGAGCTGTTCAAACAATCAATTTGAGACTGAAGCATGATGTAAATGCACATATCTGTTATGAGTAACGATGGTGTTTGGTGATGACATGCTCGTGAATCTCCAACTAAATATTGAAGACGTTGAAAATACTGTGTGCAGTCGTGAAGTGATGTATCTATCTCCAGACTTTGGGTGTGTTGTGTATCGTTACAGAACTGTTTCACGAGTAGAGAAATTAAAATATTCCTGTTATGATATCTAGTTGCTCAGATTGTTGCGTTACTGTTGTAATAAATATAACACAAGCGCTCTTTGTCTGGAGTCTTCCATTTGGTCTGAGATTCACTGTCACTGGTTTAATTTCCTCAGGCTGTAGTTTCCAAACCTTATTACAGGCACCATAGGTGTGTGGTTACGCACATGCACGACATAACATGATTAAGAAAGTACAGTTTGGATCATTCATTTATTTGAATGATTACATTTGAAGTCACTTTAAAACCAAAAAGGCCATTTGGCAATTTCACAACTGTCACTCTCCTGCTGGAGAACACAGACATACTGTCAGAATATCCTGTTAGGCACGACAAGAACACTTGTTTGTAATGTTTGGGACATTTGCAAAACTATACTCTATTTAGGGAGCTGCTTATATCTGAAGGTTGATGGGTATATTTAACTTAGTTCCTGAATGCGTTACATAGAAGACTATACATGCTATTTGGGTATTCCACTGCTAATACCCAATTATCTGATGAAAAACACCAGCATCACTTGTCGGTTGCTTCATTTATGCACACGTACAGACCGTGTAATCCTAATAATGTGATTATTGGAACTAATCCCAATTAAATAGCGAACACAAAGTTCACCTGATGACCTCATTTATACTCCATAGTCATCTTTGTGTCCTCCATACCAGTCTATACACTTGACACATAGCTTTGCCCCCTTAGCACCCTTTAAAGTGACCTTTACCGCTTCATGCGTTGATCCATTTTAATTCCCATGATGCTCCAGCACCTCTGCAGTTTCTAGGTGTGGCAGAGAAGGTGCGTCACAGCTCAATCTCGTTTGTTCCTCGTCTGACTCACCCCAGCTCTCAGCGCATTACTGCAGTTGCAGATGGTTGTGAGGTTTACGACGGTACATCACCGTACTCTGGGTTGATGGTTTATGACCATACGGTCATAAAAAGACGACAGATGACTCTGTTTAAGTGAACAGTGGCTGAACAGAAGCTTCAGGAAATCATTTAAGAACAAGACCTACACACATTGAGACAGAAAACCAAAACCAACAAATTCATTTTAAGATCTTTTTTTTAAAATGTATTTATTTTTATTAAAAAAAAGAAAACACACATACAATCAAATTATTGCGTATAAAAGACAATCACGTAATCTTAATCCACCTACAGTAGAATGTTACTGTTGTATCCGTCATCAACTAATATGATGCATCGAGGCGACGCTAAAAGCCATCTACTTTAAGAAAATAAGATTCCAAAATATGAATCGTCGTCTTCTCACACTCAACCAGAATCATTTCAATGTTGTTGCACGCAGCACCCTAGATGCTGATTTGTGTGTTTCTATATTTCAGAGCACCCGACGTTGACCGAACTCTTCAGCACCCCGTACCCAAAAATAAAAAATAAAAAACAGGACCTCCTCCTCAGCCTCTCAGATCTCAGAAGGCCGTACAGAGGCAGAGTGATGAGGAGGCGTGTTCGGATTAGAGCACCCAGTGTTCACTATTTGTGAGTCAGCTTTCCTGGTTTCTCCTGACTCTAACGCTCTACCAGCCAACGACCACACGAGCTTCGTAGTAAACATCATTGGTGCGACAACAAGGATCCAATTTTATGCAATTCTACAAGAAACAAAACCCAATCGACAATGAGGAATCCCTCATTGCCAAACTAGGCAGAACAACTCCAGTGTTGATTGGAGCATGGAAAAAAGCAGTAATCTGTGCAGATGATCGACCTGAAGCTAAAAACAGCCATCCGTCCATAGATGGTTAGAAAGGCCAAAAGAAACCGTGCATAAGATTAGAGGAGTCCTTCCGCATCATACACAAGTTGAAATAGATTGTTATATCCCGTTTTATTCTTCCAACTAAAATAAAATAAAAAGACTTGAATGTGTGCTGGCACAGTTCAATCATTCTTACACAAAAAAAAGAAAAAAAAAAGAAAAATCACTTCTCTTTCTATACTATATTTATTACTCAGCTGCCACGTGGAGAAGATAAATGTGCAAATATTTCTTCTTCCGCATCACTATTAACATAAAAAATAGTTAAAGTAACCTTCGTATAATACAATGGAAAAATAAATATTTCTGTGGAAGAGAGTACTCCGGGGACACCTTGCGTATGCACATGCTGGGTGGAGAACGAGTGATGCAAGCAACCATGAATGGGTGCAGGTCTGATCCACCAGGGATTACAACAGTAGAAATACAAACAGGATGCAGTGGCTTTTTTTACCCCAGAAATACACTTTTACCCTTTTAAAAAAAAAAAAAAGAAAAAAAAAGACACCCAAGAAAAGAAAAAAAAAATCAAAGACCCTAAAACAGTCAACATCACAGAGAGGGAAGCAGGGGAGAGACATATGGAACAGTCACAGGCCAAAGACGTCAAGTTGTGCAACGAGGGCTGTGGGATCTGGGGTACTACTATGGTTCATGTATTCTACTGACTTCTGTCTCTGATTCCTAGTATTGCAAGTATTGCTCGTGCCCAAACTACACTTTTCTTGACTGGAGCAACAGATATAAACTAGATCTGAATGATATCAGCTCTGAAAACTAAGGCTTGTGGTTGTGAGGAAAGTACCAAAGAAGTTGACATCAGTGACCTCGCGGTGACACTGCACATGTCGCGTGCTGGTCGTGACTGAACTCGTGGCTGCCAGCATGGAGTTTCTTTAAATTACTCCACACAAAAAAAATAAAACATGAGCACCGTTTTTTTGGCATCTCCGTATCTTTCTTTGGTGACCAGGGGGGAGAAAAGTCACGGGAGGGACGAGGAGGAGGAGACAGAGGGGTATAGTGTTGAAACTCACAGGAGGAGCAGCAGGAGGAGGAAGAGGAGCAGTGCCGCTTCTTAAAAGCTCCTCCAGTGAGCAGTAAGGCCGAGGTGAGTTAGTCCAGTTGGAGATTATCCGTGTTAAACAGTGGCTGTCGACCAGGGAAGGAAACTCCTAGGCATGAGCACCATCAGTTTGAGAGTCATAAGCAGTGTCAGATAAAAAGAAGAAAAAAATCATATATATTTTATATACACTTGTACAAAAAGAAAGAAAAAAAAATCCCTGAAGTGTTACGCATGTTAAACAGTTTTTTGTTTTTTTTAAATTGAGGTTTGAAAAGGGGCGTCCTGTCAGTGACTCCAGCCCATGAGGTGGCTGACACGGGCTTTCTCTGTCATGCGGCGTACCCGTCCTGAGCGGGACATGCCCAGGTTGAGGGGGTCCTCCTTCGACCCATGGCCATCGTCCTCCGACTCGTCCCTGTACAGAACTGTCCTGCGGCCCTGGTTGCGCGTGTTGACCCGCCGAGACTTGCAATGGCCTCTTAGACTGCTAGCTGCTGTCGCCGCGGCAACTCCTGTCTGCATTCCATCAGTGTTGTCCTCTTCCTCGGGTTCCTCCTCCTCAGGTTCCTCCTCCTCCTCGTCCTCTTCGTCCCCCTCCCCCTCCTCGTCCTCTTCCAGCTCTCCCTCATCTTCGTCATGTCCTACATCTACCAGTTGCTGCTCTTCCTCTTCCTCTTCCTCCTCCTCCTCCTCCTCCTGCTGTTGCTGCTCCTGCTCCTCCTCCTCTTCTTCTTCTTCTTCTTCTTCCTCCTCCTCCTCCTCCTCCTCCTCCACCGGCAGCTGCACTCGTGCTCTTTTAGGTCTCTGTGCCGTGTCCTCTCCTCCTTTGTGTCTCCTTTTCCCTGAGGCCGCCACCTTACCCCTAGCCGAGTGGCTTACTGACAGGTAGGGCGCTTTGCTGTAGTCGTGATCTCCTCCTTCCACATACTTCTCCATCTCGGACTCAGAGCTGTTGTCGCTGTCCGACGATGACGAGGAAGAGGAGGACGATGAGGTGGAGGATGAGTCCGATGAGGAGCTGTTGGATCCCGATCCCGAACCCGACACCGCCTCCTTCTCATCCACCTTCTCCTGCACCTTCTCCTCCTCCTCGTCGTCCTCCTCGTCGTCTTCCTCCTCGTCCTCCTCCTCGTTATCCTCGTGGTCAGACGGCGGCGCCTCTCGCCCGCGGCGCTGTCTGGAGCCGTTACTTAGATGCAGGTTACGCTGGCGCCCTGAAGCAACACAAGAGGACGATGGTTCATTTCGGCACACTTTTAACTCACATTGAAATGAAAGACGTTGACACAGAAAGTATTTCTTGTCATACTTGACTTCTTCACGGGAGTTGCTTGGCTGCGGGTCACCCGGTGCGGCCCTTGCTTTCCGCTCTCGCTGCTCATCCCTGAACTTGGGGAAGAAGGCTGGATGTCTTCCTCCTCTGCTACACTGCTGCTTTGCTGAGCTACAGCGACAACAGACGGCCAATTATTCAGAATGTGTGAGCAAAACAGTAAATAATATCATATATAAATACACACTGGCACCCCTAAAAAAAAACATTAAGCCACAGTAGTGAAGTTTTACCCTTATGTGATCTCCGAGAACGATTCTTTGTTGAGGGCTGGGATTTTTTGGGCTTCGACACCTTCCCTGACTTTTGCTTCCCTTTAGGGCTGGACATATGGAAGCATGGAGAAGAAGCAGCGGGTCAAAATAATGACTTCAGTATATAAAAGCAGGGTGCCTGCAACTTTCACCAGCTTAAATTTAAGGCTTTGAAACTGCTTCTCAGATCCAGACTTTTTAAATCTGAATGGCAAGCGTAAAACAGGCCTCGAGTTTAGAACAGCACATTTGAGATATCTTCAACAGACATACTGTGTACACCGGAATGAAAAAGATAATTTGATAATAAGGAGTTTCGATGACGGGTTTGTCAATGATCACCTGGGGGATGGACTATTAGGCGGGGAGTTGCCACCGTTGTGCATTCTGTTTCTGTAACTGAGTCTCTGGAGAGTCCGCCGTTCATTCTGAACGGCGGACTTGTGGTCTGAGATGATGGAGATGATGTTTTTTTCAAAGAAGGCCGACAAGCTGAGGGTCATAGTGTAGATCTAGACATAAAACAAGAAGGTCAAGAGTGAATCTACCAGATTACAGATATAGTTGCAGCGCTTTTTCCAATCCCAGTGATGCTACTACACCTGTGATTTCTTGTTCGGCGTGTATGCTTTGGAGTTGCTGAAAATGAGGCGCACGTCTTTGGCAAACTCCATCGGGCTTTCATAATTTCCTGCCATCAGCGTTTCTGACACTGAAGCCAGATCCATGGGAGTGTCGATGATGTTTCTATAGTCCTGCACAAAACAAGGTGGAGTACAAACGTTAATGAGGCTAATTGTAATTTGACATCTGCGTTTCATTATCCACCCTCGGCATGCATTGCTCATGTTATTTCAAAGTTGTTTTACCGGATACGCAAAGAGGTCCACCGACTGCCTGAACGGCTCGGAATCTGGCGAGACAATCATTCGGCGCACCAGCTCTTTGCATTGACCGTGCCAGAACTTCACATCCAAAACCAGACCACGCTTCTTGGAATCCGGGTCGGCTCCCTGGCAGAGAGAAGATTAAATAACTAAGACTGGCGCTACTGCATATGATTTAAGTCTGTGGTGTTCTCAGATGGATGCTTGTGGGACACTGGACTCTGGTCCCTCTTACCCAATGTCCTGCAGATGTGCCCGGGGTGTCAGAGTCCACATCCAACTCAGCCTGCAGAGGGACACAGACAAAAGTAAACAACTACTTACAGCAAAAAGACTAGTCTAATGAAAACAGCACCAACAATTCTTACCTCAGCTTCTTCTCCACTGCTGATCTCAGACTTCAGTTTGTGATACAGATCCAAGATGTCTGTGCAGCTCTGGTCGCTGAAGGAGACAGAGGGCTAAGGCATCAGACACATGTGTAGGAGTATTCACTATTGTTACCCCAGAATCATTGAGGTGGCCATTACATGAACTATTACATGTCCTACCCGATGTAGTGCAGGAGAACATCAGTCACCACTTTGGCCGTTGCTACAATGGGGCTCTGGGGTTCGTTGAAGGTGCGGGCGTTGTGCTCGATGTAGCGCACCTCCCACATTAATGCAGAGATCCGCCTGCAGCAGAGGAGAATATCCGCACTTCAAGCTCAAATGTCGACACACTGGCAACCGGACTTTGAATTTACGGTGAAGATGAAAAGTGTGCGTTTATGTGCGCTGCCTCACCTGTAGAAGCGGTTCTCCAGTCGTTTGCGGACGGTGCCGAGGTCAGTGAGATAAGCCACCGCCGTGCAGTACAGAGGGTAGTCCCGCAGGTTCACTGGTGACGCGAATGCCTTTGCTACATCTGTGGGCAAACGGGAACGAGATCAAACATGGCCGACACGTACGGGATCAGACTTTTTCCGCAACAAACAAACAAACAAACAAACAAACAAACAAACAGGTGTCATCCCTTTGGTGACCTACCCAGTGTAAGAAGCTGATCGATGCCATGGAGGACTCGCTCACAGTCTTCATCTCGTGTGTGAGCTCCCCATTCTCCCTCCTGAGGCGTGTAGAGCAGAGCCTTTAGCTCCTCCTCAGCCACATCCACGCCATCACCTACCTGTTCAGGCAACGCAGCTGATGGAGCCAAAAATGAAAAACTATTTAGTTAATTGCTCTAAACTAGAATTCCATATAATCAATAGCCACACAATCCTAATAAAATACTTGTATTCTTCGAAAAGGTCTTCTAAATTCCTGATTCACAACCATAATGTGGCCACAATCCTGCATAATTTGAGTTAACTTCAAAATCAGTTAGAGAAGAAATGTATCAGAATTAAATTAATTGTTTGGCGCATCATCCTATGACATGAATATATTTTCCAGTTTGAATGGTAATGGTATATCATACAGTATGTATATTTATTTGCATGGTGAACAATTGTGTTTAAACTTTGAAATTGTGTCTGTAATCTAACAAACCATCACATTAAAGATTGCATTGGTTAATAAGCTGATGAAAATACCACCGACCTTCCTCAGGAATAGGCTCCATGTCCCAGGGACTCATTTTCTCCCGCTCTCCATTATCCCACCTGGTGAAACAAGAAAGAAAAAAAGACAATAGTTAATAATGAAATCACACTGTATGCAAGATTACAGTCGAGATGATACACTCCACCAGCACAAACACTGCAGAAATACACACGCACTTTACTGCATAGCACTGAAACAGGCTGTCTGGGTACTCTGGCTGCAGAGGCTCCTGGTCCTCCACGGAGCCGAACCACCAGGCGTCATCGATGATGCTGCGGAACCTCAGGCCTGAAGAGGGCAAAGCGAAGACGGGATCAAACAAAAGAGAAGGACGTACACGATCGACAACAATGAACGTGTTCTTGATCTGTTTTTAAACCGCGTATACTGAAAGACTGTGGTCTCTGCCTGGTATTGATACATCAGACCCCTCTCACAGACATTTTATTTAAAGAATCGGCGTTTGCAATCATACAGAAGCTTTAGAGCCCCACAGGCTAGATCGATCATGTTAAACAACTGTTTTCTTCCTCAGTCTATCAAACTAATAAATCAGAGATCGGGTTCTACGTCGGCCTCAGAGGACCTGGGTCGAACACTAAATGGAGCGATTGCATTGACTGCACTGCAGACGCTTTTTGTGATGTCTGATGTTTTTAAATGTTTGCAGTATGGCTTTGTTTTTTGGTTAAATGTCGTGTCTTGCATTTATGTCGAACGGTGTACTTTGGAAAATATCCTGATAATAAGTAATCAAGAGTAAGAAATCATGAGTGGTAAACACATCACTTCAAAACACTCACCTGGCTGCCAGTTGTGCTCTTTAGCCTCGTTGTAAAACTGCTGCAGTACCAGAAAATCTATGACATCAGGCATGTCATGGTACCTTTAGAGTGTGGGAATGAAAAATGAAATGAAATGCACATGCTTCAACAATTATTCTCTTGTACCATTTATACTGCATGTGAACGCTTACTTTAATGAGAAAGACTCATTGGTCATCTTCCCTGAGACCGGGTCCAAGAAAGCCAGTTTGAGGCAGCAGAGGGTGGGAGGTCCCACTTCATATTTAATTCCAACCACCTTCACCGATTCCTGGTCCTGAAGGGGGCAGAAGAAAATACACAAACGCTGAGACGATGACGACTGGGACTGTTGAATATATCTGTGCTTTGAGCTGAATGGAAACATGCGAACAATGACAACACCATCATGCTGATGTTTAGTAGGTCAAATGTTTACCATGTTCACCACCTTAGTTTAGCTGAACATACTGAAACTACGGATGGTGGCACTAAATGAAAAGTCAGAGGATCACCAAAGTTATTACAATTCTTTCTGAGGGATACACGGCAACCACATTTCATGGCAATCAATCCAACAGTTGTTGAAACATTTTACTTGAAGCCATATGCCAAACTCATAGTGGCATTAGGGGGAAAGTCAGGGGATCATCAATCATTATGATCCATCTTCTGGGCACCATGAATATCTTAATCCTGTGGTAATCCATCCAATAGTTGTAGTTACTTCAGTCTGGACCAAAGTGGTGGACCGACTGATCAATAGAGCCATGCTGTAGGACGTATTTTACATACTGCCATATTGTGAAATATGACTTGTTGGAATATGTTGTGTGAATGAAATCCAAAGACTGCTGTCTATAAATATGTTCTCGTCTTTACTAATACAGAGGTGAACTATGATCACCTGTAACAAATGGAAGTGCGACAGAGGATTGTGGAGGAAAGAATTTCCGCTCTGGAAAGTGGGCCTGACCATAAGATTACCACTTTCAGAAAATTGCCTGCTGTTTAACAGCTTGTCTAATTGAGCATATAAGGGCCTCTACACAACATTGCCTATTAAATAAAACTGTGCCTCACCCTGAGGTCGAGTCTGTTCCACGGCTGTTTCTGAGGGTTAATGCTGTAGGCCTTGGCCCTGCGCACGGCCCGCACGTAGGCCTGATGGCCTTGTTTGAAGTAGATGAGCTGGAGGACAGGAGAATAACGATCAAAATGCAAGTCATAAAAAAATTAATTTCAGTTTGATATGAGTGTGACACATACCTCATCTCCCATTTGAGGAACAAAGGGAGAGCGGTGTGGGATGGTCTCTATTATCCATGACGGTGGAAGCCACTCCTCCGCATCGAGTCCAGCCAGAGAGGCTGTTGGTTTCTAGGTATGAGCAATTAGAACAAAATGTTCACGTCCAGAATTTCTCCTGTACTGTGTGGTGAAGACATTCACTGTGAGTAAAAGGAGCTGCTTGCGTACCTGTTTGGTCTCCTTAGGCTTCTTCCTCTTCTCATTGTCCCTCTTCTTGGCCTCCTTTGCCTTGCCATCGCCTTCTTCCTCCTCCTCCTCAGAGCTGCTGTAACCTTTGGGCTGAGCAGGCCTCCTGGTTGGTCTCTTCGGTGGCTGGAGGTTGATCCCAGCGTCGGCAGTCCAATCAGAATATTCACTGGAGGAGTCGCTGAGAACGAAACCGGGGGGCGAGGGGATGTTAGTTAGGTGATTATAACTACATCTTGAAAACACTGCTCAGTTCAAGGAGATTTACCTGGAGCTGCTCTCGCTCTGCCACTGAGCTTCATCATCAGAGGAGGCTGCGCTTTGCTCCGCCTGCGCTGCTGTCTGTCAAACAAAAAGACAGAAAGCTCCATCACTATCACGAACGGTAGTGAACAGACATCGCTCCACAATGCCATGTCCCGTTTGGAAATGTAGAGCTGAAAGGCGGAGCGTACATTGCCATCACTGTCAGAGTCCACCTGGCTGTCAGAGTTACGTCGGGTGCTGGAATTTCGACTCCTGTTCCCAGCACGACGGACTTGAGCTGAGCGGGTCTCGTAGGCGTGGCGCTGCTGCTTTTTCTTGGTTGGCCGCAGGGAGCGCAGTGAGCGCAGGCGAGAAGTCAGCAGATCGCTCTACAAAGTGTGGAAGGAGGTTGGAAAATAAAAAGAGCAGGAATGAATTAGCATGCATACATATATATATAGTTTTGTTTTTTTTACTTCCTGAAACAACTGTGAAGTGTAGCGCAGCATACCTTGGGTGTGCAGGCTACGGGTTTCTTCCTCCTCTCAGCATTGTATAGAGAACATTCCATGTCGCCTTTGGCTCGTCTGCACTGCTCCACAACTCTGACAAAAAATAATAACTTCCATCGTGAAATGAACAACAAAAAAAACAAAACACGAATTTGTTTAAAAATCTAAAATCGACCTGCTGCAATGTCCTTACTTCTAATTATCTCTGCCTCACCTGGATATGCCACGAGGCACTTCATTGACCATCACCCTGTGGCTCCAGGCCAGCAGGTCCCTCTCCGTGGCCACTTGACTCCGCAGGGCATTATGCTGCATCTGCCACAACCCGCCCACCTGCCCACTTCTGTGTGTTTCAGCAGCCGGAGAGGAGGCTTCCAACTCTGCTTCATCAAGCGCTAAAAATAAGAGGAGAATTGTTTGTTATGACAATTCCTTACTTGGCGAATATGCCGTTTTGGCAATAGAAGTAAACGCCAGAGAAAATCGTGTATCCACACATTGCTCAAGCTCAGATTTACACTGAAGCACACTAGACAAACCAAGAACATATGATAACTTTGCACAATGGAAATTTAACATACCCTCTACGTCTGGAGCCGGCTCCTCTACGATCTGACGCTCGTCCTGCTCATTCTGCAACTGTCTGATGAGGTCGTCCAACAGGCTTTCTCTGTTTTCTGCCGTTTGCTGGCCAAGTACCTGCTCAACCAACTCTCCATCACCTAAGCAGCAAAAAGGCCGATCTTGGGTCAAACTGACAGTTCTACTTACAATACATACTATACAATTACAAGAGAAGCATTCTGAGTGGTATGAGTAATGAATGAGCAGGTTTTACTGTTAGCCATGTATCCGAGCTGGGGTACCAGCTGATCCTCCTTGCAGTTCTCTCTTCCTGGCACCAGGCGCTGGTAGTGAGTAGGGTGAGGATTTCCATCAATATCCACGAGGAAGGGTGGAGGCATGAGGTGTGGGGCTTGCTGCGTCTGCTCGTCCAGCACGTAGTTATTAGAGTCACGAATGAGAGGCCGGTAGTCCGTGTGGAAGAACATCTGGTCAGGAATCTGGAGGGAATAAAGAGGACGTTGGTTCTGATAATGAGGGAAAGAAACTCTGGCTTGCTCCTTCCTCTTCAAGGCAGAGTAGGACACAGATGAAGTTACAAGAGAGTTACTTTATGGTTATTCGCTGTCTTGCCGATAATATTTCAGATCCTCATTGTTACTCAGATTTTATGATTAAAGAGCAGTATGTGTAACCTCAAATCCAACGTGATGTCGAACAGATTTCTTTACGTTAACTATGTTTTTGAACCGCTATGTGTCATTACCTTCTCGTATGGTCTGCTGCAGCCGAAGCCAAAGATGAGCAAATGGCCGTGAGAGTCCGTGCAGGCAAAATGCTGCCCATCAGCGGAGAACTTGCAGTCAAAGATAGCACTGTGGCCTTGCCCTTCAATCTGGAAGCAAACATATAAGTATAAACTCGATGATAGCGTAGAGAGAACACTACTGATGGGTGATCATTGTTGATAAATTACCATGTTGAAGAAGTTGCGGATCTTCGCTCCTTTGGTCAGGTCCCACATGTAAATGTTGCCATCGTGGCCGGCAGACAGCATGATACGGGAGTCAAATGGGTGAGCCTCCAGCACAAACACCTCGTCATCGTGACCCTTGAACAGAGGGAGCATCGCGCAGTCGGTTGGTCATAAAACAGCAGTTTTGTTCATTTTTGCACAGCAGAAGAAAAAAAACAGCTTCAGCCACTCACAGATAAAACATGCAGCAGATGTCCAGTGGTTGTGCTCCACACTTTGAGCAGGTAGTTAGACACTGCCGTGATGACGGTGCTGTCTGCACGGTCCCAGGCCACCATGGTCACCACCAGCTTGGTTTTATCGTCCCCATTGGCGACAGTAGTTCTGGAGGAAAACATCCCATCAGGCATGAAACACTAAGCGGTTCACGGAGACCGATGAGGGTCAATCAAACTCCGTAATGCTGTTCACTCTCTTACCCAGGCATCCTGGCAGCAATGTCTAAAGTGACGCTCTTCCACTCCTGTTGCTGGTAAAGCCAGATCCTGGCTGTGCCGTCGCGACTGCCGCTCACAAACCTTAGGCTGGACACATACAGAGTGAGAGGCCCGAAAACCAAGCAGGAAAACAGTTTTGAAGTCGATGATCACAGCAAGCACACTCACCTGTCGCTGTTATTGCTAAACTGGACGACAACAACTTTATCCTGAAACAGGAAGCGAAGACATGTATTCAATTTATGGACGGATCTCGTTTCAATGAAGGTGAACAGAGTGGAACAAGAATGATGCAGCCACAGCATTTTATTTCTTACCGTGTGCGCATCCATCTCAGAGACCTTCACAGGAGTCTCAGCACCAAGGTAGTAGACTCTGATCAAATGGTCAGTGCCACCCGTGGCCATGAACATACCCCCTATTAACAGTAAAGAAAGAATTAAATCGATGTGAGAAGAACACACAGTCTACAACAATATCCTTATATCAATAAGCACTACTTATATGTTCGGTTATCAAAACATTTCCCATTTTGCAAAAGATTAAAAAAATAAAAAAATAATACACGCTACTTCATTACTCAAAGGTTTACCAGCAGACAGGGAAACTTACCACTGCTAAAGGAGGAAGTGGAGACTTGAACTCCTGGACGCGATCGCTCAACAAACTTGACGGGTTGATCACTGAGAAAAGAGTATAAAAACACAACCGCTGTAGTTATTTCCATTGAAATGGACAACTAGAGCTAGAAATGGTATATCTACAACAAAAAAAGCTTAAACATATGCTTTAAAACACTTACTGGAATTTCATGCTGAGCGAGTGCCACTTCCAGAAACACACCATGCCGTCTGCCCCCGTGGAGGCCAGGTACCTCGTTGTCCCTTTGACGGCAGGACAAAACTAAAAGAGGGATAGAAAGTGAGTGTTGGCTGGTCAAAGGCAATGAGTTTTTCTGAAGTGAAAACATCATGGTTTAATCCCAGATTTGTTTGTGTTATTGCTTTAAAATGCACCAGTCTCACCTGCATGGATGTGATGGAGGCCCCGTGGGCCTGCAGAACAGTGATGGGTGCACAGGTACGCAGGCACCACACTCTGATGGATTTGTCGCAGCTTGCAGAGGCAATGAGGGTGTTCTCGTGGTTGACGGCCATGTCACAGATCTCCGCTGAGTGGCCGCGGAGTGTTGCCAGGAGACGGCCGTCATCTGTGGCCCAGATTTTCACCAGGCAGTCATCAGAACCCTAAATCACATCGGACATTGGTGATAAATAATTAAGACTGTTTCATTGGGAACTACATCCAACTGAAGAGCATCCATCGTCACTCAAACAGTTTACATGCAGGACTCTTGGGAGTCATGTTGAGCATCATCCTCTTAACTAAGTGAATAGTGAAACTAGTTTATATCTTACAAAACATACACTGCATACTATTCCAATGGTATTTATTTATTCTTTCCATGGGAGCTTGCTTCTCTAAATCTCCTCAATGTGGTGGTCCTTATGAGGAAACATCATAAATCTGATTTGCCTGCAATTCAGCTGAAACCGTGCTCATTTTGACAGAGTTATCAGATCCAAATTATAATGCCGCCGCGAGTTCTGGTTTATCTGAGCCTGTTCTTAACCGCAGTTAAGCCCCTCAGATGCATAAGGACACATATTTCTAAAAACAGATTCTAAACATTACTGTGTCCCATTAATGTGTTTCCCCGACAGATATTAACTTAAGATCTGGAATTGTTCTACTTATGTACTTCAACCCTGCAAATAGTTTGCCAAAGAATCACTCAGCAGATGGAAACACAACTAGTGAAAACCGACAGATAAGAGTTCTTTTGCAATAATCATCTGAAGCCTAAATCATCACTCACCGTAAATATCCTACGGCCGGTGCGGTCAAAGGCTACACAGTAGACTGAAGAAAGGTGGCCAAGGATACGTTTGTGTATCTTCATATGTTGGTAGGAGGAAGACGGCAGGACCTGGCTGAACCGAGCTGTGCCTGTAGCCTGGCGAGCACCCAAGATGGACACTTGATAAGACGACAGACAACAATGATTAGTGGAAGCAACAGACTGAAGCAGATTTAACATTATTGGTCTATGGGCTAATGTTATGTTATGTTATGTATGTATATAAAAAGTGTCACACACCAACACTGGGAGGATCTCCATTGATGACTGGAGGTTCTGGTGGGCGGCCTCGGTGAAGTGCAGCAACAGCTGAGCCACTGCATACTTTATGGCTACAACCTAAAGTACACAGGTAATTAATTAAAAAGTATATTGGGGAAATGATCACTAATTTAGATACAGCTCTATTACCAACAAATCACACAAAAACAACTTAAGTAACTATGGTGGATGGGAGGCAAATGCTTACTTTTGGTAGTACGAAGCAAGGACTGTCTCCCCAGCCCCAGAAGTGTTTGGACTCCAGGAACACTCGGTGGGATCTCCTTCTCTATAAGCGGGCCTACACGCTGACAAACACGGAGCAGATAGTCTGCAGGAATGTGCTGGTTCAAAATCACCTGCAGGAGTCACAGACTGCAATTAATAATAATAACAACAACAATAAAAATAATACAAAGTAATACAACGATACATAGAATATATAAGTCGCATTTATTAACAAACACTAAAATATTATCATCTCTGTTCCTTTTTTTTAAAAGTGACCATGATGTGTACAGATTGGGACATTTTAGCCATCAGCAGACATGTAAATACACCAAAATATCAGCAATGAGCTAATATGGTGAATAGGTCGATCGAACCAACTCATCCGTTCCCTTAAAGATGCTTAATGCAACACAAAGTTTAGAAAATTCGATGACGCAAATCAAACAGCTGTGTAGTAACACATCCATCCATTTACTTCCTCACAAATGACCTCAATTATTGTATTCTCTTCCTGATTATAAGTGCTCATAATTGTCGCATGGTTTTGTAATGCAGCTAGTTGCAAAACATTGAAGAAGGAGGGAGAGGGAACGAAGCAGGAGGCGCAGAGACGCTCACAGCGAATCACAAGCGAACATTACAACTGTGATTTCATTGGCTCCGACGGATGACCGACAGCTCTTTGGATCCGGCTCAGCCAATCACTTCCTTCCCTCGTCTCAATTCCCCTCCTACTAGCCCACACAAAACCAAAGCCTATATATAGTTATTTACCAACGGGCCTGTACTAATATAAAATGTTTAAATGTGTTCAAATAAACATAAACATATCATATCCGCGTCTCTTCTGGTGGTCAATTTAATTAAAAATATAAACATCACTTAAGAGATAATTGTCGATTAACGTAAAGGTTATTGCGCTTCATTTGATGAAACGGTTAATTACGACAATTCCCACTCACCCAGTCTTGGAAGGTCCGTTTGTATTTCTTCCCGTCCCAACTACATCGTTGAGGGACCAACTAAAGTTAAAAGACAAGCGGTTAGCGACAAAACTGGCAGTACGTTCACGGCTCGGCAACACGCTCCTTTATCCGACACCAGCAAAAAAAATACTGAAAAGTTGCCCGAAAAGCGGAAAGATATGCAGCAATACGGAAACCACCCATGTCAATAAATAGAGAAAGGTCCAGCTGAACCTACCTCATACTCCTGCAGCTCCTCAATCAGAACCTAACAACAGACACACACTAGCGTTAGCGGCGAGCAATGGCTACTAATTCAACGGTCATTCTTTTCCAACGATTCGAGTCAACGTCTTATTGTGTATCGTTACCTGCGATGCCTTCTTACAGGGTCCGGACTGTAGAAACCTGGCGATGAGGTAATACAGTTCTGAAAAGGAACAGAAGTGCGTTAGCTGGATTAGCTATTGTTGCTATTGAGCCGAGCTAACGTTAGCTATCTCCGGATTGCATTCGGTCACTTAGCGCGTTAGCAGGCGCACAACTGCAAACTGTGGTAATGCAACATGTTTCGTCTCTACCCAAAGGGACGCCCAGCACTCACCAGCTTCGATTCGTGAACACCGTTCTCCTGCCATCGCTTGATGAGACGGGCGACATGAAGACGAACTGGTGTTTTAGCTCGCTCGTTAGCCGCCGGCTAGCTAACAGTAGCTAGATGTGTGTAGCTAAAACAGGCTGATGAATGGCCTCCTCCTTTCGAGTTGTTCCCTGACCACCTGGTGCTTTGTGTTAGCGCCCTCCAGTGAAAATGGGAGATATTGGTTGGTTAGTTAGGGTTTTTTTTTTAATCGAAAATGAATAAATGCTAATATGCTCAAATTCACAACTCTCTGTCCAACAATTTAAGGAAAATTAAATTAGGAACTTTCTTTATTTAACGGCCAGAAATATACGTTATATTTCCCATGCTTTGTTTTTTTTAAGTGAGGTAAAATAGGTTTCCATATTTATAAGAAACATTTTGAAGTTCTTTTTTTAATGATTGACTGTCATCTTGTCGGTGGCAAACAAATAATAAATAAAGTTTACAAAATGTTTCTGTCAAATACATATATTTTTATAAAGTTTAAATCTTATTTGTTTATATATTTGGGTACAAACATAGTTCACATAAAGGTACAGGGTATATTCTAAAGTTGTGATTCATAATTTTCCAAACATACCAACATAAGGGCTGGCTGCAACATTTCCAGTAGTTTTGTTTTAGAGAGTGAGCCTTTATTATTATGAATGGGGAATTATGGATCTTCTAGATAAGATAAAATCCCCATTCTAATAAAATGGTACTATCATGATTCTAATAACATGTTTGTGTTTTTGCTCATTGTCAAAGTTTCAGATGTTGTTTTGACAAAACAGATTTATAACAGAAACCATGCTTATTATTAGCTATACTTGAAAAGTGCAAAACAAATGAGTCATGTTGATGTATGTAATGGTATTAACTACTGTTGCACTGACTGCAATAATTTGCAGATGTCTGAGTCTCAACAAGATGTCACTAGTTATTTGGAAAACTGAAGGTAAATGTCCCATGATTCATGCTTTTTTTCTGACCCAAAGAAAGAACTGAGCATAGGCATAATCTTATAATCTATTTTTACCACTGTGGCCAACAAAAGAAGTGCATGATGGACGTGAAGTCCTTCACCATCTGGCATTACAACTGCAGGGCAGATTGATTGGTATTGGTTTTGCGAGTTGTGGTTGTACACACATTCACCATGTTTACTTTGTCACAATATGAACTGTATGTGCGTGTGTGGTTTGACCATTATGCTTGTCATATGAAATAGGAGCTATGATGTTCAAGCTTTGATGTTTTTACGATTTTTTGTTGTTGTTTAAGTGTCTGAGTTTGCAAGTGTCACAGATGTTTTGTGATGAAGGTCTCAGGCGTGCCATCCCTCCGTTACCTGTTTATGAACTTGTTGATTTCAAGAACACTTTTAAGCTAAGACTTAACTAACTGCTTCTTTGAACGGTAAAAGATTGATAGAGCTTTTGATCTTAAAGGGGCACTAGATTTTCCTAGTCATGCGGGGGATCACTGAGCCTGCGCAACAAAACGATGCTTCTCAGGGTCATGCTAAAACACTGTGAAGTTGCCTTATGATCCACTACTTTTGGAGATTGATGCACAACAAAAAGTCAGAATATCTTGCCTTCTGCTACATCAATTTTGAATTTGAATTCTTCTCACTGTGATAGAAAATTCATTATGAAATGAATTCTTGGAGAGTGATTAAATCTGTATCTCGTTAATCTACGGTTAGTATTCATTTCTAAGGGACACTTATAGTGTGATACTTTCCGTTTTGTGTCTGCATGTGTAATAATAACACAAGTGTTTTCCTGCAGAATAACACTGAGCCTCACGGTGTTTGTTGTGTCTAAGCTTGACACTTTGATGGACAGTTTGACTGCACATATGTATAATAAAACAAAACTCCAAATACAAGATCAATCAGATCATTTTTGCTGCTGCTGTTTACATTCCTCCTGCTGCTAATTACCAAATATTCATGGTGGAGCCTTTGATTTGAAACTGGTTGCTTTGCTTTTCCAAATGATCCACATGAAGTGTTTGTCCTGAGAGATGTGAGCTTTTTCAGTTGGTGGATGTTAATGGCATGAGGAAGCTCACTGCTGCAAGCTGACATTTAAATACACAACCAACTACTGTGATTTATTACATGTTTGACACACTTGAACCATTACCATTATATGCTACTTCATACACACTACATTTCAGAGGGAAGGGAAATGTGGTACTTTGCACTTCCCTACATTTATGTCACAGTTACGGTTTGGTTACTTTGCAGATTAATATTTGTACCTACAACATAATATGTTAATTTATTCAATATAAGGCAATATTATAGATTAAATGACTCAATATACCCAATTTATAAAGTAAAAATTAGCTATACAACCTCAAGCAGTTACACCACTAATGTGCTATAATGTGATCATATAACTTTCAATAAGGGCCATATTTCTGCATCAGTGCTTTCTACATTTTGCTGATACATCTTCTGCAAAAGTAAGACACTTACATTTGGGTATTGCAACTTGAGTTATTCACCATAAGAAACCCTCAAAGACCCATTTTTGGGAGGGAATGGGGAACTTTAGAGGGAGGTAGCGGGTGAACAGCACATGCCACATGGTGTACATCAACTGGAATATTAAGTAGAGCAGGTCAGTAATAAGTGTCAAGTTTATGTCATAATTGAAGCAATTCTTCTGGTTGATACCATTTCAAAATACCACATTATGCTGGCATTTGGTATTGAAGCCGCGTAGGATAATCATAAAGTGTGCATCTCTGTAAAGAGGACACTCGTGGGGGCCCATTTACCCCATTTTCATAAACATATTTTAAGGTCAGAGGACCCTTTTGAAGATGCAAGAAGCTTCTCTGATGCATGACACCAATATGTTCCCCGAGTCCACTGCAGCCTCTTAAAGACAGCAATGCCTCGGGCCTCAGAAGGCTCTGAATACTCCCAGCACTGATTTGCACGGGTCGACATGAGGTGGGCGCTCCAGTGTTGTTGTTGGATTATGTGAACCCGAGAGGACTAATTCATCTCACAACAGCTTTTACACGTTCAGGATAGCTCTGATCAGCCTGAACCCATGTCGACCAATATGTGAATATGGGCTATATAATAGCTTTCGAAAGCATGACTCAGAGAGCAGAAGGCATGACTCACACCAAGCACAACGGTTTACTGTACAAATATGGAATACCGGTATGCAGAGCTTTTAATAACCTGTTGATGATTTTCATAATCAGCCAATGTAAATAATAATGTGTTTCTTTGGAGTGCATTCAATCCTATTCATATTCTATCTGTTCACTTTAAAGGGTGTCTTTTAGAGCCCACCCACCACCACACACAAACTTTATTTAGTACAGTATATAGTCCAGAGGGCGGGACTCTGCGAGTGGACGCACTGTGGCTGCAGGAACATCTCTCCATTCAAGCTTTCATCGCTGCATGTGGACGGGGCTCGCTCGGACCAGCGCGGTGTCCTATACAGGTCGAGGTGTGTGGGCTGGGTCCGGATCCCCTCCTCCGCGGGCTGCGTCCCCAAAGACACCGGCGGTGCAGCTTCATCTGTGGGCAACTTTTTTTTGGGTGGGGGGGGGATATAGAACGTCGTTTTTGGTGGGGGTTTTTTGTGCTTCGTTTAAAGCCCCCCTTTCCCCCCCCTCGCACGCTTCCGCTGGGTAGCATCTCAGCCCCTTTACCTCGACATTAAGGTAAGTGTGTCGTTCCGCGCCGCCGGTTCGGTCCACCGGGTCCGTTTGGTAATTACTCGTAAACGTCTCGGCTGTTACACGTCTGACGCCAGCTCAATGGCAGCGAACGTTACACGGGTGAAGAAAGTCTTTTTCACGCGTGTCTGTCTCCCGAGTCTTTCATCTTAATGCGCTTCGCATCACTTCAAACTTGTTCTTCCTCTCCAGCCGTCGACATTCAGTCCGTTTAACACGAGCTGGTACACGGAGGCAGTGAACCTACACGGCTGTTTTTACACGTGTTACATATGTGACATCGCCGTGGTGCGTTTGAAGAGATTGACAGTTTCTCTTGCACTCATGTTGTGTGAAGGCACCCTGTTAATGAAGTGCTGTTTGACTGTGACTCATATTAAGTTGTGTATGTATTGACCAGCTGTTGGTTCGGGGCTTACTCTGGCACACTATTAAATCTGACAGAGTTCAACACATCGATCAGAGGAGAGAGAACTGTGAGGCTAAGTCAGTGGCATATTTGAAAGAATACTGGAGAGGGTTTATTTGTGTGTGAAGATATATTTGAAGGCTATTTGGACACAGAGAAGTGGGACATGCTGCATTGTGGGATTGGAAAAGAGTTTGATAAGGCAATGCTCATGTCTCACTCGCCTACACTGAAAAGACTGATGCCAGCCAAGTCGATGGCAACTGTGCCACTTGGTTGAGGGACCTGACCACCCCCCCCCCCCTCCCAAAAAAAATTATTTCAAAGGAGCCTTTGTGCAAATCATGTCAGTGTCCAAACGGTTGTTCCTCGTCTTCATCCAAGTATACTCACATTGAGGCTTGAGCCATTTTGCCGGCTTGCTGCGTCAGTGCCGAGCTCGGCCCAGCAGACATGAATAGTGATGAGGATGTGTGCTGACAGCTGAGTGGGACAGGATGGGCTGTTCCATGACTGACTGAACTGGGTTGTTCACCGCATCATGTGCTCCTTTTTACCATCAAGCTGCTCAACATTTGGGCCGGCCTCATGACTAATGCTCTATCGTCCTCTCAGCCTCAGCTAATTTCTGGTGCCTTCACGAAATCCAGCAACTCTAATTCACCCTGCGGGCAAGATACATTAGTGTATTACATTTCGGGCACACAGTCTGCCCGTGCAGAAACAGAGATCAGGAGTCAACGACAACCCTCGTCCTTTAGGTGCTATGGCTGCGCACAGCTGTTTCACTCACTGCATTTCTCACTTGTGAAAATACTAATAATAATTATGGGGTACAAATAAAGGCTTGACAATAAAGCAAATTCATTGAACTGCAGACATCACTTCTCTCTTATCAATCCAAATGTTGTCTTCATCCCATATAAAACATACAAACAACACCCAGTGCTTCAAAAAACAATCAGACATACATTCAACCAATCAATCAGCACACAGTCCAAAAGTCCACAATCTCTAAGTGGTCAATGGTCATACTTTTAACACCATAGTTGTTAGATTTGAAAGTTGAGTGAAAATACATCAACTGTGTCAGTGGCTCAGTAACAATGCACTATATGTTACTGTGCCTTGGGGGCACCCCAAGGCATTGTCCTGGTGCCACTCAGCAATCATGACCGTTTAAAAAATATTATTATTGTTATACAAAAAATCTCATAATATATCTATCAAGAGACGGCTTGTCATAATTTAAATCTTATTACCTTGTAATTAGAACCAATAACCCCATTACTATGGCTTATCGTTTCACTATTAGCTCACCCCATAGTATCACAATCTTTTTTTGACAATTTCTCCCTTTATTCTTTCCTCTTTGTGCCATTTCATTTCTTCGTGCCTATATATTTCTGTGTCTCCTCTACTGTTTATAAGCAAAGAATATCAGTTTGCAACATAATATGTCACTGAGCAAGAGACTCATGAACAGAGAAATTATTGTGATCATCGGTTTTCTGTTTTTACGTCAGCAGTGCTGCATCTGGGTTTTTACGTCTCTTTGCTGAAAATGTGCTGTTGTGAAGGTTTGTTAACTGATGACACACAACCCCATCTCTGATGTTACAGAGCATGTTGTGGGGAAAGTAGGTTACTGGGCCATGTCCTGCAAGCTTAAACTGAAGGCTAGTCTGAATATTGCTCGAGCTGCTTAGTGTGACTAGGCATGCACAAATGGTGTAGGTCTGTGCAACAGCGGAGAAATAAGTTCTGCCCTCTGTCTCTTTAAGAAAACAGAGGCGCTCCACATAGAATGAATGTTGAATGTTCAACCCACGTTGATTCATCTCAAACACACATGAAATTGAGTGAAACAGGTTGACTAACATAACAGGTTGCAAATTACCAAGCTGTACCTAAACATCAGTGATACCATTGTATGTGAGAATTGTATCTTAATGCTATATTGTCTACGGGGAAGTTAAAATCTTGGATTTTGGTACTGTAAAGATGTTTCAAACCTGTTGAGTCATTGTGCAACAGTTCGTTCAGTATTGTATTGGAGCTCTCACGTTACTTGCACGTGGATGCCTTTGTACTTGCTTCCTGTTTGGTACCTATAGCATACATGGGTGTGTTTTTACAGTTGTTTGTAACTAGATTCCCTAGATTCTTAGATTGCACCGTAACAACCTGTAACACAAAGATGTTTCAATTGTTTGATACGCCCTCTGTCCAACTCTTAAAGATAACTTGCATAACTTAACTTGAGAATACTTTTGCACAATTGAAAGGACACATTCAGTTAATTTAGTTGGACTGGAGTTACTAACTTCTTACCAACTGGCACCATGGTTTGTGCATTGCTCTCTTCCGACCGCCGCAGTCCACTTTTGTAGGATTCTCAATAATTATGTCTCCCCAATTTGTAGAAAGTGTTACAGTTATGACCATATTAGCATTACAAGACTTTGATTAAGACAGTGCCTAATGCTACTCTCGATCTTTTCCCATTACATCTCCTGTATGATTGTGAGAAAGTCTGACAGTAGCATTTTGTTGCAAAGTATCTTTAACATTGTGGTGGTACCATCACCACAATGTCAAGCTCAGCCCTACAAATGGGGGTTTATAAGAAATAGTGTCTAATAAAGATAACACTACATCAGAGGACTTGGCACAATTTATGATATGATAGTTGTAATGAAAAAGCTATTTACATTAATTATTATCATTGTGTTTTTCCATAAACCCAAGACATTTACTTTACAGTGATACAAAGAACCAAAAAATATCAGCCAATCATCTTACCTACTAATCATTTACCTACATGATTAATTGATTGTCAAAATAGTTGTGGATAGTCTTGGTCCGATTCACCAAGACTATCGATTAGCAGAATGTATGATTCAGTATGTTGAGTGCCTACACACTCCTCTTAATGGGGACTTATTGATTTACTTACTAATTTCTTTCTCTGTCTTTCTATGTTGCGATATTTGTCTATTTTTTGTGAGGATGATTTGTTATTATGTTGTTGCTGTACTATGCACTACATCTGCTATTGTTGTGCTTTAAAGAACTCACTGATATACTTTCTGCAGCTAATGAGCAGGATGGTGGGTTTCATGTGGGAGGTAAAGTCAAAAAGTCCTTAAAGGTCCTGATAAAATTACTCTAATTTGTCCAATGTTCTACAACGTTTCTGATAATGTATTTTGTTTTATATCCAAATGGTTAAAACTCTGAAGCCACGAAATTGTCAAAGGACTTGCCACACTTTGTGGTTAAGCACAGCTGTGCAGTCGTTCAAGCCGATAACATCTCTGTCATCCTGAATGTAGCACTCATAATGGATAAGATTCACATGCCTTGTGATACACTTTTTGAATAGTAAATAGTTGGTGAATCACCAGTAAGGAGCGTTGAAGCCCTGAGAGAAGCCATGTATCTGAAGAGGCCGACGTGCTGACTAATAACATCAAAAATGGACATTCCTTTTGCTCCATACTGCTGTCCTGACTGATGTCAGCCTTGATGAACTCGGCCGGTGGAACTACGTTGCACATGACTCTTGAGACTATGGCTGGTATTCATGTATCCCTCTTTAACCTTGTAACTATGACAGACAAAATGTTCAGCTCCAGTTATATAACTGCCTCCACAGACGTCATCGTCCTTGCTGCTGTCGCTGATCTCTTGCTCCAAAGCACACAGTCATTGTCCTCAGCAGCTTCAGGCTCAGATCCACCGGGCCATGATTAAGACATTTAGCTGCTTTGTTTCTCTTTACGTGCTTTCTACAGGCCCCAAGACTTTTCACATTATGTGAATTTGCTTCCTCTCTTTATATTAGTAGCGGGAAACAAGTGACTTTCTCCCAAGAAAAACATCTGAATGTAATGTGTGAAACCTTTTCAGAGGTGCTGCAGTAGTACACAAAGGTGACCTACATTTTCCCGTGTGGCTTTTGAGGTAGTTATCCACATTTAAAGGAGTCGAGATGAGGTTGTGAAATTAACTATTTGAGTGCTACACTGTCTTTTATTTGGGAGACCCGGTCTATTCTATGATTCATGATTCACATGAGCTTGTATCTCTCTTTCCTGACAAAAGGTCACTTTCACAAGTCAGGAGTGGCTACACTTTGTATTTCAGATGAAAAAAAAGGGTTTCACAACATATGTAGGTGACCTAGATGTGATTCAGATTTTTAGCTCAGGGTGTTGGCTGCATGGGCATTACGATGCGGTTTTGTCGTTGCGGAGAGGACGCAGCAGAAGACCATACCAAACGAGCATGGCAGGGCTGATGCTGAAATGGAAAGAGCACTTCCTGGCGGGGTTCCTCATTCCTCTGATGTTCAGTATCTGCAATCTGTGATGTCAGGGAGCAAAACCTGATCATAGCTCGTGACACTGGTCTCACACACCATATGATTACATTTAGTGAAGACATACAGACAGCAGTGGGAAGGTTACATTAGAAAGGTCATAGGTCACCCTGTAGTAATGTGACTACTACAGGTAATACAAAGTAACACTTATTACTTTTGATTACTTTTCTAACAAATTGGGCAATAAAACTGAAAATAAACCTTTACAACAGTACTCAACACTGATTATTTTTATTAAAACTATTAACTATTAAACTTCAATATTACTTGAAACAGAGATCATATACATTTATTTATTGAATATACTTATAGCCATAGCTTTTTACCAAAAAGCATATAATAGGCTGTAACCCCTTTAATCACCACCATCTTGATTGGTTATTTAATTGCATAACTGTAACTAATTAAAATGACATGTATGTTTTCTTATTTAATTATGTAACTCTGTTACATGTGCCTACTTTCTCCCCAATACTGCATACTGATACCACAACCTGGATGCTCTGGTCTCATCTTGTGCAGTATTATTATTTTTAACATTTTGTTGACATAATATGTATTTCATAAGAAGCGAAGAAAGTGTAATTTGTGTCAGGAATCTGTCGGGAAATCCTGGTTCAGCATCCACAGAGAGGTCAGAGGACTCGGTCTCGTACAGAGCTAGAAGTGATTTAAGAGGTTTCTCAAGGATACTTCAGCAGGTTGTATGAATCGTGACTCATTATCACACTAAAACACAGTTTCTACATTCACTACACCAATCTGCTTCCCTGTTAGTGTGAGGTCTTTTAAATCATCCAAATTAGCTGTATTTTGCTACTTTAATCAGGCATGAAGCATTAACTCAGTGTGTCAGCGAATGGGAAAACTAGTCAGTGTGATTATTTTTTTCCTAGCGACTAATGATCCAGTCTTTTATCATTAAAAATGCAGATGTTATTAACCCACTGTCTTAGTCAGGCATTGTGATTAAATGTCAACTAATTTCTTCAGTTAACGGTCCCTCGGGCGAACAAAAAGAGGCCATCTGCAGCTGATATTGTGTCCTATAGTTCAATTAAAATGTTAATTAACTCACAAATATATTACAGATTAATGTATAGCTGTTTGAATCCGGGAATGAAAAAGATCTACAGTCCTGTTCTTTTGGTTTCAGTGGAATAAAATGAGAAAGAATGGATATTTAGTCATAGTGTAATTTAATATTCAGCTATTTGTTCTACCTTTCTTCAAAGAGATGCACATTTGTATTATTTACTTATTACAAGCTGCTTTTTTCTCTTTAAAAAGAAACCTGAATTTAATGTGAGAGGTCTCTGTGCTTTCAGGAGGGAGCTTTGGAAATACGGACGGCAACATTTCATAACAGGGAAAATGAAATAGAAATAGATAGGAATGGAGACATAAGGTCATTTTTTCCATGGACTGCTTGCAGAAGGCTGTTTGAGTTCATTTCGGAGTCTGTGTTAAACACGGACTCTGAGTGGCTGGTTGCAGTTTGGGTTTTAGGAACACTCCCTCACTGATGGATTCATAAGAATAATATCATTCCGGTTATCGCTCCTAAATGTTTCTCTGAGGCATTATAAAAGGAATCAGAGACAGGAATTTAATAAAAGATGTAACCTACGATCTGAGTTCGAGACAGCGGTACAAAGAAAGGGCGGCATTGCCCTTTCCACCTGTGCCCTAGAATTGTGACCCACATATTTGCTCAGACACTGCTTTAGGTAATTGCATCTTTTTTTCCGAGCAGCGGCATACAATAACAGGCCAGGAATAATTTGTTGATTCATTTAGAAATGCTGAAAGAACATTTGAGAATTAGATCTGCATGGTGAAAGGATATTTATTTTAAAGGTCTGCTTTCTCATTGAAAGGATGTGGTCACCAACAGTGAGGCTGTGCTGTGCGGTGAATGTGTAACCTCGAGGCACTTTGGGTAAAGTATCAGCAAAATCACTCACAAACGTTGTTGGGTAAACATGAAAAGTAAACACAGAATCAGTGAAAGAATACATGAAAAGGCGCATTACCCCGTAAAAGGATAGGACATGTGAATATAATTTACTAAAATACAGTTAATATTCACTTACAATAATCTAATTGTGTCTATTAAATGTCTTCAATCATTTCCATCAAATTGTAATTAGAGACCTAAAATGATGTCTTCAGATTACCATAGTGAAATGCAAAAATAGTACAGCCACCAAATGACAGGTCTTACTATTTGATTCACAAATTGATTATTTGACTTAATAATTTCAGCACGGAAAATACAAGTCCGTGATTCAGGTTGTTTATTTAAGTGCAGTGATGAAGAGCACGAGGAAAGGGCATCCGTTTTCCCCTTCGTGCTCAGCAGGTTGTCCAGTGGGTAAAGCTCATTGAGCGCGAGGGTTCAGCCGTGGCCCAGGGGAGCATTAGTGTGAGCTGCTGTGTGGCTGAGATGGACAGCGCTAAGGAGGAGCACGATGGGTTGTGTCTTTACTGACCGGTGCTCGCCATTTTCCATTGGCTGCTCAATGGAAGAAAAGGCTGTTTTATAGTGGAGGATATACCAAACATTCTCTTCCGTGATATTTATTGTTCCCCCTGCTCTGCTGTTATATAATGTCTGAAGTTGTTGTTTCGTGTTGCTCCGTGTATGAATTACAAGGTGGAAAATGCTCTTGACCTGAACATTGTATAACGCCAAACCAGCCAACAGTGAGAACGCACTGAACTGAACGGTTATGTCGAAAATGTGGGACACCAGTTCCGGTAATAAAGTGATTTTCTTTAGTTGCTGCATGAAGAACATCTACTGTTGACGTCATGCTCTCATCTCTCTGGGAGAAGACAGAACTCAAGTGTATTTTCATTTATCATCATAAATACCAGTCTTCCCAGTTATAGATTTTATTGTGTACTTATTATTGACAGTTAGGGCTTTAATCTTACCTCATCTACACATGAGTATAATCTGTGAATTACAGTACGTATTCTTCTTTA
Organism: Cyclopterus lumpus; assembly: GCF_009769545.1. Taxonomy (NCBI): domain Eukaryota; kingdom Metazoa; phylum Chordata; class Actinopteri; order Perciformes; family Cyclopteridae; genus Cyclopterus; species Cyclopterus lumpus. Next base: position 15,652,130 of record NC_046979.1, read on the forward strand.
CTTCTTTTCTTTTAGTAAACCTAACTCAGTACTTTTTATGCTTAAACATAACTAAACAAAAGCCCCACAAGGGGTTAAAACCTTAACTTTGATATACACGTATGTAGAAATGTTGGTATGAAACATTTTGGTGTTCAGAAATGTGGCGATATGACATAACACTGGCTTGCAGAAACGTAAAACATGCCAACATTTTATCGGGCGACTGGGTTGCAGTGAATGTGTTAAGAAGGTTTAGGTTGTTATAATGAGGAATCAATGCAAACAGCGAGAAAGGTTGCCTGCTACTTTATTAATATTAATCAGACTAATAAATGGGCTTCTGAGGTGTGTATTAACAAAAATCGCTTGGACCTGAAGAAAAGGGAAACCAGGGGCTTGATGGACATAGCTGCCTTGGCTGGGGGAAAGTAGACACCACACATTGTTACCATGGGAACACAGAGTGAACAGCAGTGCCACAGTCAAATTAATGACAGTCAGTGCTTCAGCAGAGGGCCATGATGACATCATCAATACCAGTATCACAGATGTAGCTCGAGGCAATATGGCTTAGTGTCTGAGTGATTATCACAATAATCCAGTTTCACACTGATGTAAAGGCGAAAGCAGTCTTGACTGAGGCACAGGAGGTAAAGCACAAAATACTGAGCCTTTATGATGTCGTGGAGCCTGCCTATGTTATGAGCACTAAATGTCATCTCATCATCCAATAGCATGACCTACATAAAAGAGCAGAACTAATCTCCATGTAGGCGGATGGTGAATAATGCAGTAAAATGTGGGAGATCTTTATGAATCTTAGATGTCTCACACATGTTGGTCGCTGGCATATTTAGTTCAGAATTATTCTATATAATCGCGCTGGCATCGTTTCTCCTCATTGGTTTGTGTATGCAGTGTGTAAGCGACCATATGACTGAGTAGATGACACAGATCTCGAGTGTTGTGTACATAATTTCATTAAAACAGCCTTAATTAGGTGACTTTGTCACGTTATATAACACATGGCATCTGTCCCTGCATTAATATGTCTTTTTAAGTTATGCAAAGATCACTTTAAAGCAGAAATCTCAATTGTTTGTTCTCTCAAGGACCCCTAACAACAACATAGAGAATATAGCCCCCCGAGACACACACATACACACGAGAAGTGTTTACATCACATATCATTTGTTAATTTAGAATGTAATCAATTAACCATTTGAGATTTCCAAATTAAATATTTTCTTTTCAACTATGAAGCCTTTTGTGTAAAGAAGAAGAATTTCAAAAAAATACGAATGAATCAATCTGCAAACTTATCACCGACCCCACTTTGAGAATCACTGCTTGAGAGTATCAATTTAGAGGTACTGCATATTTATTAGTGAGATATTTATGTGAGTAGCCATGCATATGAGGCGGCACTTTGGCACAGCAGCTAAACATGCTTATGTTTAATAGGCTTAGTGTTTACAATGGTTACCATCTTTACTGTGTTAGTGTGCTAATATTAGCTAATTAGCACTAAAGGTCACAAATTTATTTGGTCATTATGAAAGTACTGGACAAATTGGACATTATTTTCCTCCATGGAGGCCAAGCATTATGTATGCATTATCTGAGCTTGCAGGATAAATAATTGATAGGGAACGAAAAACAATTAGGAGACATTGCAAATGTGGCACAATTATTATGGGTAAAGAATCCTCAAGTGTAACACGATGGGCGACTGTGGGTCAGTGGTTAGCTGGTCTGTCTTTCAATCAGGGGGTTGGTGGTTCAATCCCCGCCCTAGTCGGTGTGTCCTTGAGCAAGACACTTAACCCTGAGTTGTTCCCTGTAGCTGTTCTACAGTGTATGAATGTAACACGATTATAAGTCGCTTTGGATAAAAGCGTCAGCTAAATGACATGTAATGTTAAGAACAAAAAGCCACACTCACTTAAAATTGTTTTTATTTTGGTAAAATAATGTTAGTATCCTTTGGTGAAAAGCAATCCCAGACTAGACAGGTTGGTAAATACAAGTATGCGGTGTAGTTTATTGACATCGTGTTGCATGATTTCTGGGTGTTAAAGGTCAGACTTTTTAGACAGTTACCTCCCATCACCAAATATAGCCACTGCCTCTCTCAAGAGTTTGAGCATATTTAAGGCCTACTTATTTTGTTTTTTGGATGAAACTATACACACTTTAAAATCAACATTTTGTGTCAGGATATAGACAAAGGAGCTCTTTATGAGAGCGACTTCTTCCTGATTATTGTACTTCCTGTCCCTCCTGTTCTGCTCATGTACAAATACTTTGCTATGTTTGATAACAATAAACCATTCAGGGCCATTATAATCCACATAGAATATGTTTAAATAATTGAATAAATCAAACTTAATTAACAGTTAACTCTGTAAACTACTAGTACACTAGTTGCAGCCTTACTGACACATGCATGGGGAGTCATGCTCTCTGTGTGTTCTCTAGGACAGAACCATTGCAGATGAATGAATGGAATATTTTAGTTGTCTGGTCTTGGTTTTCACTGGCTGACAGAGTAGTTTCTATAGTGCCTTTGTCTGGTATGAGTCACAACATATAATTGATTTCCTCATTTGGTAGAAAATTGCCGTCCACCTGACTTTCATGTCTTTCAGACATGAGATAAATTGGGACAGCCAGTGGGATCACACAGTGGGAGCTCCACACAGAAAGGGCGAACGTTAGGAAATGAATGTGGCCAACGTATGGGGGGCTTGGTGTTGCCTGGTGGCCTTGTTGTGTTCGCTCTAGCTAAACTGTAGCATGCTTCATGTTTAAACACATACACAGCAGTGGATTTACTCATATTGGATTCAGTCTACTTTTACTTTCACATAAGAAGCATTATTTGGGTTGCTTGGTTAGGAGTTCAGCAGACAGCCTCCTTGATTAGCAATCACTTTCATTTATTCTAAGTGCAGGACTAAGTGCACTAGTTGTCGTAGACTGTTTCCAAGAGAGCCCTCAAACTCTGTATCTGCTGGGGAGCTGCCACGGTGAAGACTGCCATGGTGAGACAGTGGAAATATGCTCCCGAAGTGAGTTAGCACAGACAGTCAAGTGCTATAAAAGATGCCATACCAATAATTGGCAGACTGGCTGTGCTGCTGGGGCTCCATGTCTCACAAGCTGGTTGAACTGGCATCATACTGGTACCACATCAGAAGCCAGATTAGTCATCAAAAACCTGGACTACTACAACAGCTGCAGTCTGTGGGAAAGTGTGACTCATTACACAAAGATGGCCACGGAGGCAAGTGGTCTGCAAATGAAGCATTGCTATTACTCTTGTCTCAAGCCCAACGACGTCTGGAGAGACTATAATCCTAAAATGTCAAATAATGAGGTCTGGCAGAGGCTTCGATGTTTCAAAATCACAGACCCACAGACTGTTCTGGTTTAAAAGTTATGTTGCTAAAAGCCGTTAAACACATTCACAGGGACCCAAAAATATAGAACATGAGATAAAGATGTTTGTGTCTGTGCACACAGTAATGACCTTTTCCGTATATTACATTGCACTGCTTGTTATTGATATTGTACTGGATGTGCTCGAAGGGGATACATATTGTTTTTAATCCTTCAAATTATTTGCTGAAAATGTGCAAAGTGGCAGCTCATCCTCCCAGGACCAGAGACTCGCCCTCTCCATTATGAGAAGCTCCATTTGTCTAATTGGGAACATGCACTTACGGTTTCCTGATGTCTGATTTCCATGTGCTCTATTATCTTGTCACTCACAGACAACTGGCTTTTATCCCTATGAATAGGGAAACCCTCCGATGCAACCGAAACATCAAGGACAGCACACTGTGAGATTATATTCAAGATGGCAGTATAAAAGTAAGAGGTACAACAACCTTGTCTTCTAACACACGGCACTACATGATCAAAGACCCCGACAGAAGAACAGAGGTCTGTCAGACATGAGTCAATACAGGCCAGAGGGGGAAAATCCTTAAGTGTGATTATCATTAAACAGCTTAGTAGCTGATGTCCTGGTGGATCTGTGTCACGG